>NC_092731.1:5997888-6362123 GCF_047496885.1 Scyliorhinus torazame | reverse complement strand
CTCTTGATATGTCCTCTTTGCACTGTCCTGCTAGTGGAAATTTTTTTCGTGAATATCATAGAATTTACAGTGCAGAAGGAGGCCATTCGGCCCATCGTGTCTGCACCGGTCCTTGGAAAGAGCACCCTACTTAAGCCCACACCTCCACTCTATTCCCATAACCCAGTAACCCCACCTAATCTTTTTGGACACTAAGGGCAATTTAGCATGGCCAATCCACCTAACCTGTACGTTTTTGGACTGTGGGAGGAAACCGTAGCACACGGACGAAACCCACGCAGACACGGGGAGAAAGTGCAAACTCCACACAGCATGTCACCTGAGGCTGGAATTGAACCCCGGTCCCTGGAGCTATGAGGCAGCAGTGCCGCCAATATCTAATCAATTCTTTTCAAAATCATAAAAAACAAAAGGGAGGATAAATGAGAAATGGCAGGCTAGTGGTTGCCAGATTTCACTCCGGGGGCAGCCAGGGAGTAAGTGGTCGCACACCTGAGGTCGGATTTTCTGAATAAAGAGAAGATCCTATGGTGGACGAAGGAGATGAGAGCGTGTACCTGGGAGGGACGAGGTTCTCATCTGCCAGGACTTGGGTGCGGAGCTGGCCAAGCGGTGAGCCAGGTTCAACAAGGTCAAGGCAGCCCTATTTCGGGGGTTTATATCCTGCTTGGTTGTGGACCACGCATGGGGGACAGGAACACCACTTCGATATGCTGGAGGAGGCGAATAAGCGCTGGAGAGACCATGGACTGGGGGGCTTGTGAGGACATTAAATTTTGGGGAGATTCAACGTGAAGCGGACTGGAGATAGAATGGGGAACTAACATGTGGGCGTAGACACGTATTGTTTGGCTTTGTGTATATTATCCACTGTTTAGCTTATTTGTGCTAAAGTGGAATTATTTGGGTGGGTTTTGCCCTTTCAACATTGGAAGCAGTGTTGGAGAGGCATCAAAGTGTGGGGGTGATGGGGGCAGAAGTTATGGGTATATAACGGTGTGCGGGAGGTTGGAGGGTGCGCCCTTGGTGCTGGTGAATATATATGTCCCCAATTGGGACGATGCAGATTTCATGAAGAGGGTGCTGGTGGAGGTCTCGGACTTGGACACACACCAGCTGATTATTGGGGGGTGGCCTCAATACGGTTCTTGATCCTAGGGTAGATCGGTCGTGTCCAGTCTCTGAAGGTGTCGGTGATGGCGAGAGTGTTGCTGGGGTTTATGGAGTGGATGGGAGGGTTGGACCTGTAGAGGTTTGGTAGCTGAGGCAAAGGAATTTTCTTTTACTTTGGCAAGTGCACCAGATGTATTCCCGGATCGATATTTTTGTCCTGGACAGAAATTGCTGGTGGGGGTGGTTGGGATGGAATATTCGGCGATTGTGGTGTTGGATCACACGTCGCACCTGGTGGACCTTCATGTGAAAAGGGATTCCAGCGCCGCAGTGGAGGTTGGATGTGGGGTTGTTGGTCGATAAAGGGGTCTGTGAAAAGATAAGGGTGGCTATATGCAACAATGCAAAGCTCAATAAGAGCGATGAAGTCTCGCTGTGGAGGCACTGAAGGTGGTGGTCAGGGGAGAGTTTATTTCAACCAGGGCGCACATGGAGAATGTGGAGCGGGAAGAAAGACAAAGATTGATGGAGGCCATTCTGGAGGTCGACTCGAGGTAGCCGCCGGCACCGGAGGAGGAGTGCTGAAGGAGAGGCAGAAGCCCCAAATGGAGTTTGAGCCGATGTCTATGGGAAGGCGGTGGGGCCACTGTGGTGGGCCAGTGGGGGCAATGCACGAGTATTGGGGAAAATCCAGCAGGATGCTTGCGCAGCAAGAGAGATGGGTGGATGAAAGATTCAGGGTGTGAGGTGGTCACTGAAAGTGAATGGGGTATTTGAAACCTTTTATCAGGGACTGTATAGTTCCGAGCCTCCGGTGGGGAATGAGGGCGTGAGGCGGTTCCTTGATAGCCTGGATGCCCCAGTTGGTTTGGGGGGGGGGGGGGGGGGGGGAAGAGAAGAGAGAGAGGAGAGAGAGAGAGAGAGAGAGAGAGAGAGAGAGAGAGAGAGAGAGAGAGAGAGAGAGAGAGAGAGAGAGAGAGAGAGAGAGAGAGAGAGAGAGAGAGAGAGAGAGAGAGAGAGAGAGGGGGGGGGGGGGGGGAGAGAGAGAGAGGGGGAGAGGGGGGAGAGAGAGAGAGAGAGAGAGAGAGAGAGAGAGAGAGAGAGATACACGGAGATTTAGATGAGGGAACGAAATGTTATATCTCCAAATTTGCAGATGATTTAAAGCTGGGTGGGAGGATGAGCTGTGAGGAGGATGTAGAGATGTTTCTGTGTGATTTGGACATGTTGAGTGAGTGGGCAAGTGCATGGTGGATGCAGTATAATGTGGATCAATGTGGGGTCATCTACTTTATTACAAAAACAGGAGGGCAGATTATCTGACGGCTATAGATTGAGAAAGGGGATTGTGCAATGAGATTTGGGTGTCCTTGTACACCAGTCGCTGAAAGAGCAGGTACAGTAGGCAGTAAGGAAGGCAAATGGTATGTTGGCCTTCATACTGAGAGGATTAGACTACAGGAGCAGGGATGTCTTGCTGCAATTATAACAGATCTTAGTGTAACCACACCTGGGATAGTGTGCAGTTTTGGTCTCCTTATTGGAGGAAGGATGCTCTTGCTGTACAGGGAGTGCAGCGAAGATTCAATTCCTGGGATGGGGGGACTGAAGTATGAGTCAGTTAGGATATATTCGCTAGAGTTCAGAAGAATGAGAGGGGGGAGGGGGGGGGGAAAGAGAGGAGAGAGAGAGGTAAATCCAGGAGTTATAGATTAAGGAAACAGGGAAAACCATTAGGGCTGAGATGAGGAAAAAACTATTCACCCAGAGAGCGGTGAGCCTGTGGAATTTGTTACCATAGAAAGCAGTCGAGGCCAAAACATTGTACGCTTTCAAGTTAGATATATCTCGGCTAAAGGGATCAAAGGATATGGGGTGGGGGGGGGGCGGGGGGAAACAGGACTGGATTACGGAGTTGGATGATCAGCCATTATCACAATGAATGTAGGAGCAGGGTCGAAGGGCTAAATGGCCTCCTCCTGCTCTTATTTTCTATATTCAGTATTCACTACTGACACTCAGTCACAAATGCGTCAACTCTCTACTTCACATGCTCTTTAAAGTCATTTCTGTTCTGTATTAGACATTCTACATTAACAACACAGTCAATCCATTACTCAATCCAGAATCCATTGTCTGAAATCTCCATGTTACTACTGCTAAACAGCATATTTGACTTCTTCAGTTCTCTGCCCGAAGGCAGGTCTGAACCACATTGTGCCACCTCCATCACAGGTAGAGCAAGTAGGCAGGTTCCTAATCCACGCCAGGCACCAAACTGACCCACAGCAGCCATCCAGCCAACTGAGTTATGTTTGGTGATGGAAAAGGCTCCAATTTTCCTTCCAATAGATGACTGATCATGAATCTCCCCCGCTTTACCGCCTGCCATGGCATGTGTCAGATGGATTTACAAGTTGATACTCAACCAGAGTGGCCATGTTATGGTCACACCTTCCTTGGCCACCAAGACCTGAGTGGGACTTGAACCTGCAACTTCTGGCTCAGAGGATGGGGGTGGGGTGGGTTGCGAAACCCACTGCACCAAAAGGACGCATGCATTTTCAAGTATAAACACTGAAAGGTCAAGGTGTGTGAATACTCAGTCTCGGCTCCAAACAACTCAGCTAGTAAATGCACTAGCCAGGTGGAACAGTCAGCAGGACAGGAAAGTCCCAGGCTCGATGAACGGAATGTGTTAGGCTAGCTGCTCCCCACTGAACCACCAGTGGGAATATGGTAATCAGAGCCTCCACGTCCTCAGGTTAGAGCAGTTTCCACTGCCAATTGTCACTCAGTAATCCTGCTGCAAAATGCAAGGGCACAAAGCACCCAACTCTCATTAAAACATCAAAGGACAACTATTTTAATTATCATAAATTTCATAAGATTGAGGCCCAGGTTGGGTGAACAGACTCACCAGCATCATTGGCTTCTCCCTCTAGTATGTGGATGTCAGTGCAGTCGGCCAGCGAATGCTCTAAGCAGATCTGAAGAAGCGAGCCTGGGTCCGACTGACCCTCTTCAGCAGAGATAATAGGGCCACCGTTTGCTCACATTCATTCCACCCTTTAAACCACCCAGCTAGCACGCCAACTTGATCCCGAAACATCATGATCGCAAGCCTGCACGATTATCTGTCCCTCTTTCCCTCGAGCTCCAGAACGACAGAAGGGCGTCACATGTTTTCAGCCTGGGTGGCAAGATTATCGACTTTGTAAGAGCCGGTGTCTTTTCTGTCCAAACATTTTGGGGTGATACAATATCGCCTTTCCCTTTTCCTCCTCCACCAACACCCCCCTCCCCCCCACACACCCCCAGACACAGCAGTCCAGGAGAATCACTGTCAACACTGGCAACCGAATGGGAGAAACAACACCAAGCAACTTCTGGCAATCGGTTATTGAAAGCTCAGCTCTTGCTCATTTTTCCTTTCTTCTTGCAGTTACGGTTTCATGTCGTCACTGTTGAAAACAAAACAAAAATTATTAAAATATGAAAATACCAAATTCACATTTCCTAAGCAGTCCTTTGAGCCAGTTTTCTACAATTCACTTTAATCCCATCTTCTTGGCCACAGACTGTGCTGTACACCCCGCTCTCGGGTACCTGCCGAAACTGGTCTGAATAAGCCATGATGCAATAAATTGAGAATTACTCTAGTTTCCTAAAGTGTTGTAACTAAAAGTGGAAACCAACAAAGCGAGAACATTTGGATGTCCCTCCAACACTGGCCACAAAGCGAGAACATTTGGATGTCCCTCCAACACTGGTGTGTCTTTCGCACATGCTTCTCTTGCCCACCCACATATAATAATAATAACCGCTTATTGTCACAAGTAGGCTTCAATGAAGCTACTGCGAAAGTCCCCAGTCGCCACATTCCGGTGCCTTGTCGGGGAGGCCGGTACGGGAATTGAACCCGCGCTGCTGCAGTGTTTCTGCATTATAAGCCAGCTATTTAGCCCACTGTGCTAAACCACACCCCCAGTTTATTAAATTCAGATCACGTTGGAACATGCTCAGCAGATCACGCGATAACAAAGTCAAGAGTCAGGGATTGGCCACATAAGAGCAAAACAAGAACGGCTGATTTGCGGGGCAACTCCTTTCAGCCCACAAACATGACCCGGAGTTTCCAGTCACCGATCAGTTTAATTCCCTACTTGCTCTCAAACTTGTGTTTGTGCTCTTGGAAGACATCGGTACATCAGTCTGCCATTCAACACCTCCTCTAGACACCTTTGTTTCTTTCCTTGGGTCACTTATCATTCCCTTTGGCCTTGGACCCTTTTTCATTTAATCTCTCCAGTCCTACTGACCTATCACGGACCTTCCTTTTTTCTTTTACCCCAACCTCCCCCCTTTCACTCATTAAAACTTATATACAGTTCTAACTTTTCTCAGTCGTGATGAAAGGTCATCGGATCTGAAATGTTAACCATTTCTCGCTCTACGGACATTGTCCGTGTGGAGTTTGCACATTCTCCTCGTGTCTGTGTGGGTCTCACCCCCACAACCTAAAGATGTGCAGGGTAGGTGGATTGGCCACGCTAATTGCCTCTGAATTGGATAAAAGAATTGGGTACTCTAATTTTTTTATAAGAGTAGCCCATTCAGCCCGCCCACCCTGCTCCGTGATTCAATACAAACATGGCTGACCCAACTCACATTTTCCCGCCTGCTCCCCATATCCTCTTAATTCCTCAGAGACCTGTCTGTCCATCTCAGCCTCTCAATGATGCAGCATCCACAACCCTCTGGGTTGAGAATTCCAAAGATTCATAATCCTTGTGAGTCATGCAATTTCTCCTCCTCCTCAGTCTAAATTAATCGCCCCCTTTGTACTGAGACTCTGCCGCCCGTGATTTATACTCTCTGACCTATGGGAAAGAAATCTCTCAGCATCTACCCTGTCAAGCCCCTCAGAATTTTATCGGTTTCAATGAAATCCCCTCTCATTCTTCTAAACTCCAGAGATTATAAAACTTAATTTACTAGCCTCTCATCATAGGACAACCCCTTCATCCCAGGGATCTGTGTTGTACTACCTCCAATGCAAAATTCCCTTTCTTAAATACAAGGCCATAAGTCATAGGAGCAGAATTATGTCATTCGGCCCATCGAGTCTGCTCCGCCATTCAATCATGGCTGATATGTTTCTCATCCCCATTCTCCGGCCTTCTCCCCATAATCCCGGATCGTCTTATTAATCAATAACCTATCTATCTCTGTCTTAAAGACACTCAGTGATTTGGTCTCCACAGCCGTCTGCGCAAAGGTTCCACAGATTCACCGCCCTCTGGGTGAAGAAATTACTCCTCATCACTGTTTTTAAAGGATCATGCCTTTAGTCGGAGATTGCGTCCTCTGGTTCTAGCTTTCCTAAAAGAGGAAACAGCCTCTCCACATCCACTCTATCTAGGCCTTGGAGCATGCTGTAAGTTTCAATAAGATCCCCTCTCATCTTGCAGGCTAATGTCTGGTGTTGGTGGGAGGATGGGATCGTTGTTATTGATATGGGGATTGACATTACATTCGTTACTGATTATTGTTTATTGTTGGGTGTAAATTTGGGAGAAAATTTGTAAAAGGAGAATAAAAAATATATTTTTAAAAATCCCCTCTCATCCTTCTAAACTCCCAACGAGTACAGACCCAGAATCCTCAACCGTTCTCATATGACAAGCTCTTCATTCCAGGGATCATTCTCGTGAACCTCCTCTGGACCCTTCCAAGACCAACACCCATTTCTTTAGATATGGGGCCCAAAACTGCTCACAATACTCCAAACGGGATCTGACCAGAGCCTTATACATCCTCAGAAGTACATCCCTGCTCTTGTATTCTAGCCCTCTTGACGTGAATGCTAACATTGCATTTGCTTTTCTAACTGCCGACTGGACTTGCACGTTAACCTTAAGAGAATCTTGAACAAGGGCTCCTAAGTCCCTTTGTGTTTTCTGATTTCCTAAGTTTTTTTCCATTTAGAAAATAGTCTATGCCTTCATTCCTCCTTCCAAAGTGCATAGCCTCACACTTTTCCACATTGTATTCCATCTGCCACTTCTTTGCCCACTCTCCTAGCCTGTCCAAGTCCTTCTGCAGCCCCCCTGCTTCGTCAATACTACCTGTCCTTCTGTATATCTTTGTATCATCTGCAAACTTCTTCCAGGTCGAATGTATATTGTGAAAAGTTGTGGTCCCAGCACAGACCAGAGTCACACCATTTGTCACCAGCTGCCATCCTGAAAAAGACCCCTTTATCCCCATTCTCTGCCTTCTGCCAGCCAGTCAATCTCTATCCATGCCAGTATCTTACCCTAACACCATGGCTCTTAACTTATTTAACAATCTCTTATGCGGCACTTGTCAAAGGCGTCTGGAAATCTAAATAAATTACATCCACTGGTTCTCCTTTGTCTAACTCCTTGTTACCTCCTCAAAGAACTACAGTTTTGTCAGACATGACCTACCCTCGACAAGCCGTGCTGACTCAGTCCTATTTTATCATGCACTTCCAAGTACTCTGCAATCTCATCTTTAGTAATGGACCTCTAAATATGGAGGCCAAAACTGCACACTATATTCCAGATGTGGTCTCACCAAAACCCTGTACAATTGTAGCAAAGACTTCAGTCTTCTTGTCACTCCAACCCTTTACAATGAAGGCCAACCTAGTTGCCTTGCTAATAGCTTGCTGCACTTGGAAGCCAACTTCCTGCATTCCTCATGCAAGCACACCAAGAATCTTTGAACATCAGTGCTTACAAGGTCTACACCTTTTTAAAAATTGTCTGTATTTCTATTCTTACGACCGAAGTGAATAACCTCACACCTCCCTACATTATACTCATCTGTCATCTTGTTGCCCTCTCAGTATTTTCTGTTCTTATTTCAAATTCCAGCGCCCACTGTATTTTGCTTTTATAACTCCCCATACTCTGCTGGGCACCACCAGCCCTGCAACAACATGTATTAACATACACAACAGCAGCTGCGCGGAGAATTGTGGGCATAAATTCACAGTTCACTACCTGGATGGGCACAGGTGCAGCCATACTTTACTTCACCACTGACACTGGTAGAAATGTCAGCATGACTTTTCAGGCATTTGGAACTTTACTCGCGAAAATACACATTGGCATTTTCTGGCAAATGTAACTATAATTACATCCAACATACCACTGAAAAAAAATGGAGCAACCTGATGGTTTAAATTTATATCACCGATTCCCTTTATGACAATTTTTTTCATTGCACCCAGGACATCATAGGGTACAACTAAGCAAAGGGCTCAACAAGAATAGGAAACATGTCTGTTGAGGGAGATGGTGGTGGGGCGGAGGGTGGTGAAGGGGAGTTTCACAGGATTTGGAAAGCTTGTAAAACAATAGACATAGAATTTACAGTGCACAACAAGGCCATTTGGCCCATCGAGTCCACAACAGAAAGACCAAGCCACTGAAGCCCCCACCTCTACCCCACCCCCACAACCCAGTAACCCCACCTAAACCTTTTTGAACACTATGGGCAATTTAGTATGTCCGATTCACCTAACCTGCACATCCTTGGACTGTGGGAGGAAACCCCACAGAGACAAGGGAGAAGGTGGAGACTCGCACAGTGACCCAAGCCAGAATCGAACCAGGGACCCTGAAGCAAATGTGGTAACCACTGCGCTACCGTGCTGCCCAATGCAAGGAGAGGATCTAGGTATAACAAAATGCACCGGCACAAAAAAATGCTCTATATAAATAGCAATCAGCTGTGTAGATACAGTGTTCAGCATATCAATAATTTTGAATAGTTGAGTTAACAAGCTTTTGGAATATACACGGAAGACAACAGAAAACAAACTCAGTGAATCGCTCCTGAATGAGTGTACACAACTGCCAGCAAGAAGAATTCTTCCATGAAACAATATTTTTTCACCCACCCCACCTCACACCTACCCCCCCCAGCCCCATCTGGAGCAGCTATTAAGCCAAAAGTTAACTTCCATCAGCATATGACATCATCCCTTCAGCTACCTACATCTGGCATTCATTAGAATTCAAAGAGTACAACTCAGTGTTGCACACACTGGATACAGAGAAAGAGAATCTGTATAAAATCACATTGCAAATCAATTGACCAGTGTTGCTTTAAAGGAAACAGGCCTTTCGCCATTCAGAGACCTGACTGGGAGGGGAAAGCGCCCGGCTTAATTTTAGAGTCTATTTTGCTGTAATTAGGACTTCCAAGTGAATTTTAAATAGATTTTAAAAACTAAATAATCCACAGCGGTTCAGCTGGTGAAGGTGGTAACCGACGCTCCACTGAGCAAAAGATTCAAAGCTTGATCCTTGGTCTATGCCAAGCCACTGGTCACAATCAGAGCACTGTGCAATGATTGGTTTCATTGTCCGAGAGAGCAGGATGGCGTGTTAAAGACAGGAAGTCAAGTCTTCCACTCTTGATCATGACCCTTCTGGCAAGAAAGAATAAAGACAGGATTAGGCCCAGCTACGATTTTCTCCTGCAGTCAAACAACCTACTGATACTTACTGTGCAGGGTGATACATGAAAGTAGAGAAACTTATCAAGGTATCAAGAGAAACCTGGTACCAACGTAACAGGAGCATGCGGGAGGAGGGACAAAATCAGAATGACAGACCATGGAATAGCTCCGATACAAACCTCAAGATTTCAATCACACGAGGAGAGGATTGTCCAAAATCACTTGGGGCATACTTCCTCCTGGTCAATTTACAGAACAGTTTAAAAAATAACTCCAAAGCACTCAACACTCCTATTTCATGGACATGGATGGCAGATGCTTTGCAAAGTACCTCACTTCAAAACTGAAAAAGGAGGCAAGGAAACAGTTCCTAGGACTTCAACTGTTTCCACACATACTTCTCCACCAGCAATTCTACCTAGGGATCTTAAGGATCCACAGAACTATGATGCAAAGCTCACTGTACTAAAAAGGCCAAATTGAGAATGGCAGGGACCTGGAAGGATGCTGTCTACCTGCCCCTCAGCTAATGGATGGTGATAGGTGGAGAGAAGTTGAGTAATGGCAAGAAACGCTCAAACATTTCTTTCGAGCATTTCTGTAACACAACAAAGAAAATACCAACAACCTCGATCTCACCTAAATGACAAACAGTCCGAAGATGTGCAGGTTAGGTAGATGGGCTGTGCTAAATTGCCCCAAATGTTGGGTGGAGTTGCGGGGATTGAGCGGGGGTGTGGGCCTAGGTGGGGTGCTCTTTCGGAGGGTCGGTGCAGACTCGATGGGCCTCCTTCTGCACTGTAGAGATTCTATGACTTCAACAAGCGCTTAATATACAACAGTCCTTATAGATCTCTGTAGGCTGTCAACTTCATTGTTCAATGGGCAATGACACTACAAAGTATGGTACTAAATGACAGATCAGCTGTACATTAGATCCTGGTCTGAGCAAGGAAGGAGGAAGAAGCACTACAAATGACCTCAAGTGACCATAGGCTAGAGAAGAGAGAAAATTCCCACAGTTCCTCCTCCTGATCCAGTAACACCTTTTGGAAAAGGTGTGGACATTAGGCGATGATAAGATCCCTGCATAAAGTCCTCCAAGATTAAATACCCTGTTGTCACTTGGGTTGATATGTGAATTGGCACTTGGTGAGTAGGAGCAAACTGGACTCCAAAAGTCACCATTTTCAGGAGGGGTGAGGGGAGTATTGACAGTTAAATCCTTTTACTGAAAGACAAGTCACTTGTTTCATTAACCTCAAAACAAAACCAGAACTTGCAGAATATCTAAATCATCATTGGATACTTATAACAACTATTCACTTTACATAGCACCTATAACATAATAAAATCTCCCAAAACACTGCAGAGGCATTATATATACATACATATTAACAAGTGACAATATGCTGCTTAAGAGATAGAAAGGCAGAAAAACAATAGTTTGGTCAAAGGGATATTTTTTAGAAGTATCTAAAGGAGATAAGAAAGGAAGAGGCAGGGAGATATAAAGAGGAAATTGCAGAGTTTCTGATCTAGGCAGCTCAACTCATGGTTGCCGATAGTGGAGCAATTAAAATAGTAATAATCTTTAGGCTTACATTAATGCTGCAATGAAGTTACTGTGAAAACCTCCTAGTCACCACACTCCGGCGCCTACTCGGGCACACAGCGGGAGAATTCAGAATGCCCAATTCACCTAACAAGCACGTCTTTCGGGCCATGTGGGAGGGAACCAGAGCACCCGGAGGAAACACACGCAGGCACGAGGAGAACGTGCAGACTCCGCGCAGTGACCCAAGCAGGGAATCGAAAATCAGGTTGCCACAGAGGCCAGAAACGGAAGGAGCCCAGGGATCCAGGCTGGTTGCAGGACTGAACATAATTCCAGAGAAAGGGAAGGGAAAAGGTCAGATAGGAATTTGAAAAATCGAGGCGTGGCTTGACTAGGAGCCAATGTAAATCAATCAATGAGCAGAGGGAGATGGTTAGTGGAGACTTGGTGCAAGTTATGACGTAGGCAGCAGAGTTTAGAATGACCTCAAGTGGGCAGCGGGGTAGAAGCTAGTACATTGGAACAGTGAAGGGCAGAGGTATCAATGGCATAAATGAGAATATCAGTAGCAGACAAGAAATATGAGCAGGAGACCATACAGCCCATTCAGCCTGCTCCATAACGGCACGGGAGCACAGTGGTTAGCACTGTTGCTTCACAGCGCCAGGAACCTGTGTTTGATTCCCGCTTGGGTCACTGTCTGCACGCTCTCCCAATGTCTGCGTGGGGTTCCTCTGGGTGCTCCGGTTTCCTTCCACAAATCCCGAAAGACGTGCTTGTTAGGTGAATTGGACATTCTGAATTCTCCATCAGTGTACCGGATCAGGCGCCAAGTGTGGTGACTGGGGGATTTTCACAGTAACTTCACTGCAGTGTTAATGTAAGCATACTTGTGACACGAATAAAGATTATTATTTTAAAAAATAAGGCTGAGGCAAAGTCAAGCGATGTTATAGAGATGGAAAAAAGTGTTCTGGTGATGGTTTAGATGTGCAAGAGAATGCTCATCTTGGGGCAAAAAAGGGACTGCTGTCTCACGCAGCGAGGTCCCAGGTTCTACGCCGACTCTGGGTCACTGTTCGTGTGGAGTTTGCACATCCTCCCCGTGTTTGCGTGGGTCTCACCCCCACAACCCAAAGATGTGCAGGGTGGGTGGATTGGCCACGCTAAATTGCCCCTTAATTGAAAAAAATGAATTGGGTACTCTAAATTTTTTTTAAATCTTGGGCAAAAAAACACCAAGTTTACAAACAATCTGGCTCAGTCTCAGGCAGTTGTCAGGGGAAGGGATGGAGTCAGTAGTTAAAGGAATGGAGTTTATGATGGGGGCCTCAGTCTTCTCGATATTTGTTCAGAGGAAATTTCTGCTCACCCAAGCAGCCAACAATTCAGAGGCAGAAGGTCAAGAGAGGTGGAGAACAGGCAGAGCTGGGTACCATCAGCATATATATGGAAATTGACGCCATGATTTTGGATGCTGTCGTCGAGGACTGCAGAAGTTTGAGAAAATAGGGTGGGCCAACGTAAGATCCTCGGGAGACCGAGGTTACAATGCAGGAGTGAGCATTGTTCCAATAACAGCCGAACATTCACCATCAATACTGATAAAGAATGGTCACTTGGATGACTGAGCTGCTGATGCTCACGAAAGCTGCAACCCTTTCAATTTTCTCTTGAAGCTACTCCTTCTTGAAGTAAAGTGTTAACACAACTGAATTGCTAATCTCGGTTCTGCTCCTGTGAGAGGGAAAACCGAAAGCATGAGCAAGGGTCCTCATTGGGTTGTTCTTAACCGCTTCCTGGGAAGCCAGTAAATAAAATGTGGAAAAAGTCCAAAATACTGCAGACATGAAAACCTGAAACAAACAGAAGAAGATCACTCAGCATCAATGGAGAAGACAGAGAAGTTCAAATGTCAGGTGTGAAATCTACTTCAAGACAAAGTAGACTACACACCTAAAACATTAATTGATCTGTCCTCTCTGCAGCTGCCGACTGACCTACTGCATTTTCAGCATATTTGTTTAAAGATAGTGGTAATACCCTAATAAAAGCTGGTCACTCAGACTCTTCAACTGCACAAGGCTGAGATGTAATTACATAGAGTATGAGGAAGAAGCACTGAATGGGCTAACCTAGGGGTTAGTGCTGAGGTCCTGTCTGCTCTCTGCAGGAAGCAACTTCACATTTACAAAGGGCAAATCTTAAACAGGCCACCTGGTAGCTCTTCATGCCGTGGGTGACTAACAGCTGGCATCGGGTCAGGTAAGGACTCTGGGCTCAATTTGGATGCTTACGGTGGGAAGGTGATAGCCTCGGTGATCAGATGGGATGAGTACCACCTTCAGCTAAATTAACTTCAAAATACTTTTCTGAAACCCCTAATTAGAAATGGGAATTTTCTCATCTGCCCCACTGTAGTTCCTTTTCAGCCTGTCTGCAAACATGCATTATTAACCAAGGGAAAACCAAACACAATCAACTTCTCACCATCAATGATACCATTCAACTCCCAGTGCCCCAGTCTGTTCAGCTGCGGGTAACACTCTCACCTGAATCGGAGAGTTGTTGTGGATTCAGGTTTCACTCCCAACATTTGAGACCAAATCCAGACACGCACGCAGTGCGATGCCAGGGGGTAATGCACTAACTCGGGTACACATTTCAGATAAGATGCTCAGGTGAGAAGACCCTAAGAGCCGAATCCTGGTCAATATTTATCCCTCAACCAACATCGCTGAATTAAGATTGCGTGATGATGGTCACATTGTTCTTTGTAGGAGCTTGCTGTCCACAAATTAGCTATGATGTGGAGATGCAGGTGTTGGACCTGGGTGAGCACAGTAAGAAGTCTTACAACACCAGGTTAAAGTCCAACAGGTTTGTTTCGATATCACTAGCTTTCGGAGCAGCTCCGAAAGCTAGTGATTTGAAACAAACCTGTTGGACTTTAACTTGGGGTCGTAAGACTTCTTACTGCACAAATTAGCTGCCATGCTTCCTATATTAAAGAGTGACTACATTTCAAAAGTACACCATAAAGAGCTTTGAAGCGTCCGGCGGTTATGAAAGGTGTTCTACCCCCCGGGAAATGCCTTTAGATATATGCAGATAAGGGGCTTTTGTGAGGCGACAGGTGAGGGAATTCCCGTTGCTCTCGGCACAGGAAGTTCAAGATAGGGTGATCTCGGGTGTATGGGTCGGGGAGGGCAAGGTGTCGGAAATACACCAGGAGTTGAAAGAAGAGGGGGAAGCGCTGGTAGAAGAGTTGAAGGGTAAATGGGAGGAGGAGTTGGGGGAGGAGATCGAGGAAGGTCTGTGGGCTGATGCCCTAGGTAGGGGTTAATTCCTCCTCCTCGTGTGCCAGGGCTCAGCCTGATACAATTTAAGGTGGTCCACAGAGCGCACTTGACGGGGGCGAGGTTGAGTAGGTTCTTTGGGGTAGAGGACAGATGTGGAAGGTGCTCAGGGAGCCCGGCGAACCATGTCCATATGTTTTGGTCATGCCCGGCACTGGAGGGGTTCTGGAGAGGAGTGGCGGGAGCAATATCTCAGGTGGTGAAAGTCCGGGTCAAGCCAAGCTGGGGGCTAGCAATATTTGGAGTAGTGGACGAACCGAGAGTGCAGGAGGTGAAAGAGGCCGGCATTCTGGCCTTTGCGACCCTAGTAGCCCTGCGAAGGATCTTGCTAATGTGGAAGGAGGCGAAGCCCCCCCCAGCCTGGAGGCCTGAAGAAATGATATGGCTGGGTTCATAAAGTTGGAGAGGATTAAGTTCGCCTTGAGAGGGTCTGCGCAGGGGTTCTACAAGCGGTGGCAACCGTTCCTAGACTATCTCGCGGAGCATTAGAGGAAGGTCGGTCAGCAGCAGCAGCAACCTTGGGGGGGGGGACGTCCTGAGAGGGGTGGGGGGGGGGGGGAGAAGGGGGGACTGCCTGGGAGGGTGGAATGAGCAAGAGATAACATGAAGGGTTGGGGAAACTGGCACGTATGGGTGAGGGCCAGTGTACAAAGCGGTGTAAATGTATCATTTTGCCATGAATACATCTTGCTCTGGGCGATTTCTCGTTTTTTTTGTTACGGGGGGGGGGGGCTATTGTTTGTATGGGAGAAAAATTGTGTTAAAAAACTTTAATAAATATATATTTTTTAATGAAAGGTGTTCTACAAATGCAAGTCTTTCTTTCTTCTGCAATACAATCGGCTAGCACCAACAAGCTCTGGAACCTCGCCAAAGATCCAGCCAAGACAGTCTGCGTCATGAGACTGGACAACCTTTCAGGACCAACAGCATATCCGTTTCCACACGCTTTGCAGCAAGGGTTAGTTCCTGCATCACGATCAGGAGCAGAAACCCCATTTACCTTTTCCTTCCTATGGTCCAGAGATATCCAGCCCAACCAGAGTGAGTCCCCTATCAACACAGGTCAGAAATCAAACCATTCATGTCCACACAGCCTAGTGCATGACACGAGCACTGTAGCATGAATCATAGGGTACACATAGGCTACCACCACACTTTAAGAATCAGATTAACACTAAAAAAAAAAATGACTCCAGCTTCATGGAACCTGTTGTATTTCTGCATTCTGCTGTCATGGGAGGTTTAAAATATTTCCTAGCAATACATAAGGCTTCCTTTAAATACCTCCTCACCTACAAATAACTCCGGATAAAAAAACATTTTCCGACAGTGTGACTGACATGCTCCACAAAGCAACCAAGCCAGGTCAGCTGCTACAGCAAATTGTCCTGTTGTGCAACTAAGCCATACAGAAGCAGAACGTCCAAGCTCTTATCTTCTTGTCATCGCAACGGGAGGCAACAATAATGGTGCTACAGCTAGCCTTTGCTTCCCTCGCTGAGGGGCGACGAAGAAACCAGCCACAGCAATGCTGCTCATCATCCCACCAAGGGCAACCCGCCCCTTCGACATGCTGAAAAGCGATCAAAGTTTAAAAAAAATCAGGCTCATCACCCACCACCCAATGGAACAGACTGAAGTGATGAAGAATGGATGGGTGAGTACTGATAATGCCTGGTGTCCAAACGTAGGGGGTATGGGAAGGTTGGAAAAGCTGGGGGTGAAGGGGGAGATAAGCTATAAACAAAACAACAATGTTTTAAATATCAGAAGTTTTGGTTCTCATCACTGCCTTGAATCTCAGTTAGCTGTACACTATTCTGCCAGAAATGCCCCCCCACCCCTTGAATATCTACTAACACTCATGCATAACAACATTACTTGCATTTTCTCATGAGGATAATTTTTAAATTATTGTCCGAAGTTTGGACCCATGGTGAAATGGTGGGAGAGGGCTGTTTAAAATTCACTTTGATGCCTCTGGATTCGGACAAGGAGACCAGTCAGAAATCTTGCTCCTGCTGCGGAAACCGAGAGACCTCACACAGTTGAATAGCTGAGGATAACTGCAGCAAAGGCTCACACACAGAAAAAAAATAGGCACCTGGCTAAAAACAGAAGCAGCATCTATAAGTAGAATGTATTAGGTGTAAAATAAATAACCTTAATAAACTCGGCCTTTGGAGTTGACTGCCACAGAAAGCAGTTGAGACCAAAACGCTGCACGTTTTCATAAACAGCTCGGGGGAAGAATCAGGTTATTGAGTTGGATGGTCAGCCACGATCATAATGAATAGTGGAGCAGGCTCAAAGGGTCGAATGGCCTCCTCCTGGTCCTCTTTTCTATGTTCCTGTGTCAATTAATAAATTCAAAACAAATTGTCCCGTCTGCTGCTAAAGAATAAAGTTCCCTCCAAAACTCCCCCCCCCCCCTCCCCCCCCCCGGGCAATGAATTTACATCAAGACAAAATCTGAACAAGTGTGGGCACAGGACAGCTGGAACGGTAAATGTTAAATGACAGATCGGTGAAGCAAGAGGAACTGCTCTGGGAGTCTGAGGTTTGGCAGGAGAGAGAGGGGTGCAAGAGAGGGGGTTCACTGTATATTTTGATCTGCAATCGCTTGGTGACATCTGGTGCGTGAATAACATCACCCAGCATTAACCCTCACCTGGCACATGCAAAATTTACTTTAGTTAAAGACAATAAATATTCTCGAGTCACAATGCTCAAGAGTAGTTATTACAGCCATAAACTGAAGCCAACGCAATTCGAAAAACAGCCTTTTGGGTGGAGGGAAACGGTTCTCCTCATCAGCTGCTAATTCATTATTCAAATTATCGGGTAATAGTGGGCGATAGCAACACGTAACTCATAGGTTGCACAGTTCGGCAACCACACAAAACAAAAATTGTATTAATAAATTTAGCCTGGTTGCTTTTCTTAACAAATCTAGCATTCATCAGCTTTCAGTATCTATTAACCTTGACATCAAAACATGCCAAAATGTTCCAAACAAGAGAAGTCAACAGTTTACCATATCGAACAACTAACTCATGCATGCAACATTTCGGACAGATGCACAATTAAATTTTGAGATTAATCGCACACGGGTGGGTACGAAGACCACAACACGCCGATATTTATAACTTTTTAGGTAGATGCAGCACAGGCACACACACGCCCCAAGATTATAAATAGGAAAGGATCAGTTCTTTTTTAAGCAGCAAAACAATCTGAAACCAGTGCATGAAGAGCCCCAGCCAGGTCATGCAGTCCCCTCGTTAAACATCGCACCAGGTCTATTTCGTGGTGAATTTGCCTCCTTACCCTTCAGTGTGCCTCTATGCAAGAGGGGGCAGCTCAAGAGGAATGAGGGAGAGAGAGACAGACACAGAGCGAGACAGAGAGAGAGACAGACACAGAGAGAGAGACAGACACAGAGAGAGAGACAGACACAGAGAGACAGACAGACACAGAGAGACAGACAGACACCGAGAGACAGACAGACACCGAGAGACAGACAGCACAGAGAGACAGACAGGCACAGAGAGACAGACAGGCACAGAGAGACAGAGACAGAGAGAGACACAGAGAGAGAGAGAGAGAGAGAGAGACACAGAGAGAGAGAGAAACAGAGAGAGAGAGAAAACAGAGAGAGAGAGAGAGACAGAGAGAGAGACAGAGGCAGAGAGAGAGAGAGGAAGACAGAGACACTGTGTTTCGGATTTTAAACAAAAATGACCACAGAATTAAAGAAAAACAGAATGAAATGAAAAATGAAATGAAAATCGCTTGTCACGAGTAGGCTTCAATGAAGTTACTGTGAAAAGCCCCTAGTCGCCCCTAGAGTGGAAGAGGAGGGAAGAAGCCCCAAATGGAGTGAGAGAAGCTCTATATACATACCCATGGCTAAGGCTTTCCCGGCCAGCAGTCAAGAGGTTTATTGGGGCTGGGGTGGGTTTTATTTGGTGTGCGAATGGGAGATAAATTATAAAATGTGAAGGAGCCCACACACACACACTTGACATGAAATGTTTATTGTTTTAATCCCCTCCCTCCCCAAACTCCCACCCAGAGTCTCCTCCCTTCCCAACACTGAACCCTCCCTCATTCTCCTCCCTCCCCAACACCCTCCCCCATTCTCCTCCCTCTGCCAAACACCCTCCCTCATTCACCTCCCTCTGCCAAACACCTTCCCCCATTCTCCTCCCTCTGCCAAACACCCTCCCTGACTCCTCATTCTCCTCCCCCTGCCAACACCCCTCAGTCTCCATCCATTTGCCCAAACACCCTCCCTCATTCTCCTCCCTCTTTCTCCTTCTCCCTCTCTCTCTTTCTCCTTCCCTCCCTCTTTCCCCTTCCCTCCTTCTCCTTTCATCTCTCCCTCCTTCTCTCCCTCTTTCTCCTTCTCCTTCCCTCCCTCCCTCTTTCTCCTTCCCTCCCTCTTTCTCCTTCCCTCCCTCTTTCTCCTTCTCTCCCTCTTTCTCCTTCTCTCCCTCTTTCTCCTTCTCTCCCTCCCTCTTTCTCCTTCCCTCCCTCCCTCTTTCTCCTTCCCTCCTTCCCTCTTTCTCCCTCCCTCCCTCTTTCTCCCTCCCTCCCTCTTTCTCCCTCCCTCCCTCTTTCTCCCTCCCTCCCTCTTTCTCCCTCCCTCCCTCTTTCTCCCTCCCTCCCTCTTTCTCCCTCCCTCCCTCTTTCTCCTTCCCTCCCTCTTTCTCCTTCCCTCCCTCTTTCTCCCTCCCTCCCTCCTTCTCCCTCCCTCCTTCTCCCTCCCTCCCTCTTTCTCCTTCCCTCTTTCTCCTTCCCTCCCTCCCTCCCTCTTTCTCCTTCCCTCCCTCCCTCTTTCTCCTTCCCTCCCTCCCTCCCTCTTTCTCCTTCCCTCCCTCCCTCCCTCTTTCTCCTTCCCTCCCTCCCTCTTTCTCCTTCCCTCCCACCCTTTCTCCCTCCTTCTCCCTCCCTCCTTCTCCCTCCCTCTTTCTCCCTCCCTCTTTCTCCTTCCCTCCCTCCTTCTCCCTCCCTCTTTCTCCTTCCCTCCCTCCCTCTTTCTCCTTCCCTCCCTCCCTCTTTCTCCTTCCCTCCCTCCCTCTTTCTCCTTCCCTCCCTCCCTCTTTCTCCTTCCCTCCCTCCCTCTTTCTCCTTCCCTCCCTCCCTCTTTCTCCTTCCCTCCCTCCCTCTTTCTCCTTCCCTCCCTCCCTCTTTCTCCTTCCCTCCCTCCCTCTTTCTCCTTCCCTCCCTCCCTCTTTCTCCTTCCCTCCCTCCCTCTTTCTCCTTCCCTCCCTCCCTCTTTCTCCTTCCCTCCCTCCCTCTTTCTCCTTCCCTCCCTCCCTCTTTCTCCTTCCCTCCCTCCCTCTTTCTCCTTCCCTCCCTCCCTCTTTCTCCTTCCCTCCCTCCCTCTTTCTCCTTCCCTCCCTCTTTCTCCTTCCCTCCCTCCCTCTTTCTCCTTCCCTCCCTCCCTCTTTCTCCTTCCCTCCCTCCCTCCTTCTCCTTCCCTCCCTCCCTCCTTCTCCTTCCCTCCCTCCCTCCTTCTCCTTCCCTCCCTCCCTCTTTCTCCTTCCCTCCCTCCCTCTTTCTCCTTCCCTCCCTCTTTCTCCTTCCCTCCCTCCCTCTTTCTCCTTCCCTCCCTCCCTCTTTCTCCTTCCCTCACTCCCCAAACTCCAGGCAGCAGCAGAGAAATGGCCAACACCTCAGACCCCCCCCCGGGCCGCCATGGGGGACAGAGACTCCCCCTCAGGTGATGCTCGGGGCCTAACCGCGAACCCCCTCCTCCCTCAGCACCTTTCCTCAGGGTGGGGGGGACTGTCCCCCCCACAGGCCCCGGCCCAGTGCCCGACATTCAGTCACAAATATTCATTATTTACCCGTCCGCCGTCGAATTTTCTCGGTTTTTCCTCCTCACCTGGAGGGTCTCGGGTCTGGGCGCGGGCGGCAGAATCGGGCCGAGTCGAACCGCCGGCCGCACTCACTCACTTGACGCGCCCGCCGGGGCCGCCGCGGATTGGCCGTCGCCCCTCCCGCCTCGCGCCCCCATTGGCCGGTCGGCCTGTCCATCACCCGCCGCCGTCGTTGCCATGGTGGGGAGGTGACGTGGCCGAGTACCGGAAGCGGAGGGCGGCTGGGCGCCGGGCAGGCCGGGAGTTGCAGTCCTGCTCTGCTCAGCCATGCCCATTACAACAACAACCTGCATTTCTATAGCGCCTTCTGTTATTGAACTAAATTTGAAAGGAATAAATTTAGAGTACCCAATTCATTTTTTCCAATTCAGGGACAATTTATCGTGGCCAATCCACCTACATCTTTGGGTTGAGGGGGTGAGACCCACGCAAACACGGGGAGAATGTGCAAACTCCACACGGACAGTGACCCAGAGCCAGGATCATACAATTTACAGTGCAGAAGAAGGCCATTCGGGCCATCAAGTCTGCACCGGCCCTTGGAATTAACACCCCACTTCAGCCCACACCCGTAACCCAGTGACCCCACTTAAACTTTTCGGACACTAAGGGTAATTTAACGTGGCTAATCCACCTAACTTGCACATCTTTGGACTGTGGGAGAAAACCGAGCACCCGGAGGAAACCCACGCACACACGGGGAGAACGTGCAGACTCCACACAGACACTGACCCAAGCCGGGAATCGAACCCGGGACCTCGGTGCCGTGAGGCAGCAGTGCTAACCGCTGCACCACTGTGCTACCCGTTATTGAACTAAGTTGATTGGACGTACTGCAAGTCCTGTCCACATCCTCTGCCCCCAAACACAATCAGAGCAGAGGGTCATTGGCAGATCATGCTTTTATAATCAATGTAAAGCACTACAAGTGTCCCAAGCTTCCGCCATCTCTTATCATCTGAAATGTGTGATTTAGTTCATTTAAGTAACCACCGGCTTTGTAAGAAATCTGTCCAGGTGCAAAAAATTTTGGACCACTGACCACCCAATCGAGGGCCTTGAGAGGGGATGAAACCTCTGCTAGCTCTTCATAAAGGCACCATAAATAGAAAGTGGAAATAACTCAATCTTTTCTTCAAACAATTTTCTTTTTCTCAGCATATTCCAGATAATGACATTAAACGTGAGAGCAAAGCATAAGCGTATCTCCGCCAATGAGTTACAACCTTGTTACTCACTGTCCGCTGTACTTGCCTGCGTTGATAAGAAATTGAGTATTGAGTAAATTGAGTATTGAGTATGAGCTTTTGTCAAAGCTTAAAAAAGTCTCCTTTTTCTCAGCAATACTCTGTACCATCAAACAACTATTTGATAAGAAATTGTAATTTGGATTTCAGGTTTATACAATTGGGAGATGTCAGTGCTCTTAGTGAAAATACTTTTCCATTTCAGTCGTAATGTGTCAACACCAAACACTCCCAGGACAGGTACAGCATGGGGTTAGATACAGAGTAAAGTTCCCTCTACCCTGTCCCCATCAAACACCCCCAGGACAGGTACAGCACAGGGTTAGATACAGAGTAAAGCTCGCTCCACACTGTCCCCATCAAACACTCCCAGGACAGGTACAGCACGGGGTTAGATACAGAGTAAAGCTCTCTCTACACTGTTCCCATCAAACACTCCCAGGACAGGTACAGCACGGGGTTAGATACAGAGTAAAGCTCCCTCTACACTGTCCCCATCAAACACTCCCAGGACAGGTACAGCACGGGGTTAAATACAGAGTAAAGCTCCCTCTACACTGTCCCCAACAAACACTCCCAGGACAGGTACAGCACGGGGTTAGATACAGAGTAAAGCTCCCTCTACACTGTCTCCATCAAACACTCCCAGGACAGGTACAGCACGGGGTTAGATACAGAGTAAAGCTCCCTCTACACTGTCCCCATCAAACACTCCCAGGACGGGTACAGCAGGGGGTTAGATACAGAGTAAAGCTCCCTCTACACTGTCTCCATCAAACACTCCCAGGACAGGTACAGCACGGGGTTAGATACAGAGTAAAGCTCCCTCTACACTGTCCCCATCAAACACTCCCAGGACAGGTACAGCACGGGGTTAGATACAGAGTAAAGCTCCCTCTACACTGTCCCCATCAAACACTCCCAGGACAGGTACAGCACGGGGTTAGATACAGAGTAAAGCTCCCTCTACAATGTCCCCATCAAACACTCCCAGGACAGGTACAGCACGGGGTTAGATACAGAGTAAAGCTCCCTCTACACTGTTCTATCAAACAGTTTGTAACAATCCCCTCCTGCTCCATGATGTGTTTTGCTGTTTGCCCTAACCTTGCTCATTGGTAGGTTCACATCCAGCCCATAAGCCAGAATATTCAGACACAGATAGGATGAAAATGTGATATTTGGCAGTTTACCATATCAGCAGTTGCTTACCCCACGTTTGGCCTTGAGAGTTTCTACACTTTGTGAGAAAGTGTTGCTCTGGAATTTTATTGGGTACAAAAACTGAAAGTGGGGAGAAGTGGCTACTGTGTTGTGTTATGACCCCAGTTGGTGTTATAATTGGAAGAGAAGATCCCATAGTGTAACCCTGGCTTAATAGACCATAACTTTAATTTATTTTATAAAACGTGGAGGGATAGAGTCACAGAACCACTAATTAGTTTTAACAAGAATTGTTTTTTTTATTAAACACGAAAACATTTAATTATTGTACAATATTCCTTTACTTCCCCTATGCTTAACAATTACACACACAGATTTTAATATTAACATGGATTACAAAGTACATCTTAAGCTACAATGGTCTCATTAACACAGAAAGTCCCTTTCAATCAGACAGGATGATTGTGGTCAGACACACCCCTCTCTGAACCCAAGTGAGTGTCTGTGGATTTCTCCTCAAAATGCCCCCAGATGATTCTTATCCCATGAGCCACCTTGTCTCATTGATGTCCGGTTTCCACACCAGTGATTTCAAATTTCGCTTTCTAAAGTCACACTTTCAAATCTTTTAAATTGTGCTTTCCTTCTGCTGTTTCCATCAAGGTTTCACTTTCAGATTTTACACCTCTCCCTCAGGCTTGCTTTATTTTAAAGGCTTTTACACACACTCTGCGGTCCAGCCACCAATTTCCACAATTATTTCAAATAATGTCTCCCAAACTGTTGTACTTGCTCACAAACCTTAGCACTATCGCAGATATCTCTCTGGGTTGTCATGGCCCACAGCCTTTCCAACTCTCCGTGACTTAACTGAGCAAAAATGAGTTCTGGTTCCTGTTTCCTCTGTTCCGTTAACTCCAGACTCCTTGGAAACGCCTCTTAATTTTTCTGGTTTCCTTAACGAGTTGGACTTTCGATTTCCAGCATCTGTTTTCTAAACCATTACTTTATAGTATGGCTTTTCTTCTAGCAGTCTGAGAGTGTCGTTCCCTCTTGAGCCTTCTAATATCAACTGCTTTTTTGAAAAAAACATTTTTGGGATGTGGGCGTCGCTAGTTCGGCCAGCATTTATTGCAGAAGCACCACTGACTTCCCCGTCTTGTCCCGCACCTGAACTATCTCCCTCGCCGCTACCTCCCTGTGGAGCTGACCTGCTAACATGCGCCCTGCCTTCTCCCCGTATGCATAGACCGCCCTCACCCTTTTCAACTGACGTGCCGCTTTCCCCATGAATAATAGCTCAAACCTCACACGGACCTCCGTCCTCTTTGCCAGGAGACAGGGTCCTGGTACCCCCGTGTACCTCCCATCCAGCTCCAAAATCTCTTCTATCAGTCGTTGGCATTCCTCCCTCTCCTTCCTATCCACTTTAGCCTTAAACGAGATCACCTCCCCCCTCATCACCGCCTTCAGAGCCTCCTAGACCACCGATCGTGAGATCTTCCCTGTGCAATTAAACCCCACATACCTCTCAATCACCTTCCTTATATGGTTACAGAAGCTCCGATCCGCCAATAACACTCTCTACTCCGGGCTCTGGGCTACCCCCTTCTCCAAAGCCACATCCATCCAATACGGGGTGTGATCCGAGATCACAATTGCCGAGCACGCCGACTTCTTAGCCCCAGCCAACAGTGTCTTGTCCACCCCAAAAATGTCAACCCACGAAAACACCTTGTGCGCCGGGGAGAAAAACGAATACTCCCGATCCCTCGAGTGCAAAAATCTCCACGGGTCCACTCCCCCCATCTCTCTCAGGAGCCCTGCCAGTGACTTTGCCCCCCCCTCCCGCCCTCGCCGATTGGATCAGCGAGCACGGCTGGGGCCTGTCCACCCTCGATTCCAATCCCCCCTACTATCAGCTCCTGGGTATCCAGATCCAGGATGGCACCCAACGCTCTCTTCACAAACTCCGCATCATCCCAATTGGGGCCATATGTGCTTATCAGCGCCACCAACCTCCCGTCCAACGCACCCGTCACTACCATGTACCTGCCTCCCTGATCAACCACCACCTTCTTCATCTGGCACCTCACTCCTTTGTCCACCAAGAATGTAACCCCCCCCCCCTCCTGAGCTCTACTATCAAACCCCGAATGAAACACCTGACTCACCGAAACCTTCCTAAGCCTCACCTGGTCCTTCACCCTCAGATGTGCCTCCTGCAGCATCACCACATCAACATTTAAACTCTTCAAGCGTGTGAAAACGCTCGCTCTCGTCACCGGCCCCGTAACGGCCAGACCCGCCCCATTCTTTGTCAAACATCTGCCCCCTCCTCTCGGAATCCTGAAACGTTGTATAATTACTGTGTTTGGGTCTTTGTTCGGTAGCACAGGTCTTGGCTGATATCCAGTCTGTTCTCCGTGTACACGTAACAAGCTTGATTAAATAGCCACCTTGTCCAGGTTGTTGTGTTTGATCCTCTCGGTACTGAGCTGAGCCGCAGGGAATAACCCCACGTGGAAGCTGACTCAATACACAGTTCTTGAAACCGCTCCTACACAGGCTCCAACGACAGCGGCCCCTCCCCCACCACACTCCTAGTGCGGTGACCCCTGCCAGAGCCTCCCACTCCTCAGTAACCCTGCCCCACGTGTCCAAAAACCCACCTCCTCTTGACCAAGAAACAATACAGAACTGCACCTACGAGGAAATAAGGGAACCCAAACCCAGGACACATGTAAACACGCCCCCCCCCTCCCCCATTCACGAAACAGAGAAACAAAACCCCAATCAAATAAAAAACCCTCCATAAGAAAAACACAAAGCCCGTCCCCAGCAACCAAGTCCAAATCCCAACTCTCATCTCGGTCCCAGCCCTCCAACCTGAACGAAGGCCTCCGCCGTGTCGAAATAAAAATCCACTCCAAATCTCACTCTGCTGGAATACGATGCCGCCTTCGCCCGTCCAAAGGCCGCCCGCCTTCTCGCCAGCTCCGCCGTCAGGTCTTGGTGTATTCGTGTACCAACACCTTCCCACTTCCCACATCTCGTCTCTGCTTCACCCAGCTCAAAACCTTCTCCTTCACCTGGTCGCTGTGGGAGCAGACTATAACCGCTCTTGGTGGCTCATTTACTTTAGGCTGCGGCCTGGGTGACCGATGTGCCCTGTCCAACTCATAGCGGGAGGGACCTTCCCCCTCCCCCACCAACTCCACCAACATCTTTGTAAAGCATTCGGTCGGTCTCGGGCCCCCCACCCCCTCGGGCAGAACCACGATTCTCAGATTTTGCCTCCTCGACCTGTTCTCCAGGTCCCTCCACCTAGGCTCTGAGAAAACTATACATTGGGCGCGATTCTCCCAAAAATAAGTTAATTTGTGGCGGGTTTTTCAGGGAGTTTCCCGCCCGGGTTCACCACCACTATTCACTGACACTTAGTCACTTTTTGGGGCCCTGGGGAGTTTCTCACTGGTTTAGCACTGGGGAGCTGAACTCCGAGATGGGGCCGCCATTTTGAAAGGGAGCCTGATCGCTGTCATGATATTCAAACACACACATCATGATAGACAGACCAACAGACAAATCAGCACACATAACACGACAGCCAATCACAGACAAGGACAGAGACAGTATAAGAGAAGAAACACGACACCTGGTGGCCAGTCCATCTAGAGACCAGGACAAGGACAGGACCTGATTAACAACACACTCAGGGAGTCACCACGTGCAGAGTATCAAGACAAATCTGCAAATAGCAAGTTGGAATAAAACAGCGTTGTACCAATTGCTACCGTGTTGGTTCATCCGTACCTCAGAGCACCCAACACCACAATCGCTAAGTGAGATGTTGGGTCCCCCATTTCCCCCTCCCATGGGCAATGTCACACACCCACACACATGGACACGACTACACATCCTCCAAGTGAGGATGCCCCCACTCTGGTGTCCCTGGGGGAACCCCCTCTTCAGGCTCCCCCCCCCAAATCCCCCTTACAGCACCCCCTCCCATCCTGGACCCCAACTCATTACCCCTCCAACCACCCAGAGGCCCCTACTTACCTGCCCTGCACTCACCCACCCTCTAAACCCCCTCCACCCTCATTTTATGGACATGGCTCCCCTTGCTCCCTGACCCTTGGCAGTACCACCCTGACACTCAGGCACTCTTTCACCACCCAGGCAGTGCTCCTGCTGGCTTGGCAGTGCCATCCGGGCACCTTGGCAGTGAAAGGGTGTCAGCTGGGCAGTGCCAAGGTGCCCACATTCCAGGGGGAGGGCCAGGGAGCCACCCTGCCATTACCCTGACCACTCAGGTGTCTCCGACGGCCTGGGAGACCCCCCCCCCCAGCCTAGGAGACCCCCCCCCCCCCAGGCCTGGGAGACCCCCCCCAGGCCTGGGAGACACCCCCCCCCCCCGGGGCCAGGTGCCATTCTGTCTGGACCAGCACTGATCGGCGTCCGGCTGCAGCCTCCCTGTGGAGGCTGGAGAATCGAGGGAGGCCGGAGGATCCCGCGTGAGTAGGTCGTAAGTAGGTTTATGACCTACCTCCGCGTGCGTTATTCGTGGGGCGGAGTTCCGACTCCGACGTCTCGTGAGAATCCCGGGAAGCGCGGAGCCCCTCGGGAGGCTTGCTGCAGGCCTGTGCCGGGATTCTCCAGCCGTGTTGTGCTCTCGATTGAACGCAATGTGGTCGGAGAGTCACGCCCCTTATTTCTAAAGTTTACCAATACAAATATGAATCCCTTAAAACAACTTTATTTTCCTAACAGTTGCTTGATTGTCGAATGACAATGTTGGAAAATAAAAAAATTAAGAAAGAGGCTAGCACAGTGGCTTTGCGCAGAAGAATCTCAAATCACTTTGCATGCATTTAATTATTGAATGATACATCTCAGAGTGCAGCGTTTGGCCCATCGTCCCTGTGCTTGCTGGCCAGTGGAGCTCTCCAATCACACCCACTCCCTCTGCTGGTTGCCCATGGCCCTACAACGTTTTCTCCTTATCCAATTCCCTTTGAGAGTTGTTCCTGAGTCTGCTTCCACCCGCCCTTTCAGGCAACGGGTTCCAGATCACAACAACTCGCTACGTAAAAGTGTTCTCCTCGTCTACCCCCCTGGTTCGGGGAATTCCTGGTGGAGTGTTGCCATCGCAGAGTCTGGTAAAGCAGCAGCTTATTCCGTACACAGTAAGATCCCATGTAGCGCAACGTGATGACTTATCAGTTAATCTGTGGGCTGAGGGACCCTAACCCCAACCTTTCTTTAATGGGCAGGAAACAGCGAGTGGGGATAAGGAGTTCTTTATCAGGCCAGCGACCTGTAGCCAGTGGGGTTCCACAGGGACCAGTGCTGGGACCGCAACTGTTTACAATACATATTATAATAATAATCACTTATTGTCACAAGTAGGCTTCAATGAAGTTACTGTGAAAAGCCCCTAGTCGCCACATTCCGGCGCCTGTTCGGGGAGGCCGGTGCGGGAATTGAACCCGCGCTGCTGGCCTTGTTCTGCATTACAAGCCAGCTGTTTAGCCCACTGTGCTAAACCTGTCCCAATAATGACTTGGAGGAGGGAAGCGAATGTACTGTAGCCAAATGTGCAGACGACACAAAAAAGAAAAGGTGGCAGGGCAAGTTGTGAGAGGGATACAGACAGTTTGCAAAGAGGTACCGAGAGATCAATAAATGGGCAAAATAATAGCAAATGGAGTAAAATGTGGGAAAATGCGAAACTGTTATATTTGAAAGGAGAACAAAAGAACAGAGTAATCATAGAATGATAGAATCCCCACCGTGCAGAAGGAGGCTATTCAGACCACCGTGTCTGCACCGACACTTCGAATGAGCTCTCTACCCATGTCCACTCTCCCTGTCCCTGTAACCTAACCCGCTCATTCATGGATACTAAGGGGTAATCTATCACGGCCAATCCACCTAACCTGCACTTATTTGGACTGCGGGAGGAAACCAGATCACCCGGAGAAAACCCGCGCAGACACGGGGAGAACGCGCAAACTCCGTACAGACAGTCATCTGAGGCCAGAATTGAACCCTGGTCCCTGGTGTTGTAAGGCAGCAGTGCTATCCATTATTTAAATGGACTGAAACGTCAGAAAGCTGCAACACCAGGGACTCGGGGGAGGGGGGGGGGGGAGTGGGGGGGTGGGGGTAGCACACAGGGGCAGCAGGTCATCAGGAAGGCTAATGGAATGTTGGCCTTGATTTCAAGGGGGTTGGAGTATAAGAGTGAGGAAGTCTTGCTGGAACTGTGCAAGGTACTGGTGAGACCACATCTGGAGCACTGGCAGCAGTTTTGGCCCCTTATTTGAGGAGAGATATTGGGTGCGATTTAAACGAAACGTTTCAGAGTGCCATTTTGGCTGCGATTGGGTGGGATGTTTCTCGGTGGATGCATTGGCGAGACCATGGTCCGTATTTAACGGCACTTTAACGAGCGTCTTGCCATTACTGGCTGCCTCGCTACCTGAGTCGCCCGACTTGCGCCTCAGCACCTGGCTGTTTTTAAACGCTCCCTCAGCACTCAGTCATTCAACACACAAACATGGCTTCGGCGACGCCGACCTGGCCCAGGCTTCTGGCCGCTGTGGAGGCGAGACGGGACATCCAGTTCCTCCCGAGGGGGGTCAGAGGGCCAGCAGCAGAGCCACCAATGCTGGCCGGGGGGCAGTGGCAGTGGCTGTCAGTTCGGGCAGCACACCATGGAGTACCCACCATCCAATGTAGCACGAACAATGATCCCCACCGGGCTGCGAGGGTAAGTTACCACCCCTCTCCTGAGATCCGAGTTGTTGAACATAAAATATGAAAATCCAATAAAAACATCTAAAAAAAAGACAATGGAAGTGGCTCCTCATCTCCTCAACAGCCACTGCGCCAACTAAACGACACCCGCGTGATTCCTCGCTGGGGAGCCTGTTAATTCCTGGGAGGCCGTTACATTCGACTTTAATCTCACTAATGAGATGGAAATTGGAGCGAATTGGGGTCAAAGATGTGCTTGCCATATTTGGGTGTGATCCTCGCCATCGGGAGTGGGCCGGTTAGTGGAGCGAATCTCGATTTGGGCCTTTATTGCTATTTAACCAGCGTGCCCAGATCCGTGCCAAGGCCCAACGCAGTGGTTAAATCGGGCCCATTATTTCATTGGAGGGGGCTCAGAGAAGGTTCACTTGGATGATCCCCAATGTGGAGGGATTGTCTTATGAGCAAATGTTAAGCAGGTTGGGACTCTACTCATTGGAATTTAGAAGAATGAGAGGTGATCGCATTGAAACATGTCGGATTTTCAGGGGGGGTTTGACAGGGTCAATGCTGAGAGGATATTTCCCCGCATGGGAGAGTCTAGGACCAGAGGGCATAGTCTCAGAATAAAGGGGAGCCTCTTTCAGACTGAGATGAGGAGGCGGCACGGTGGCCCAGTGGTTAGCACTGCTACCTCATAGTGCCAGGGAGCTGGGTTCAATTGCGGCCTTGGGTGACAGTCTGTGTGGAGTTTGCCCATTCTCCCCGTGTCTGTGAGGGTTTCCTCGGGTGCTCCTGTTTCCTCCCATAGTGCAAAGATGTGCAGGTTAGGAGGATTGACCAAGCTAAATTGTCCCTAGGTGGGGTTACGTGGATAGGGTGTGGGAGTGGGCCTAGGTAGGGCACTCTTTCAGAGGGTCGGTGCAGAGTCAATGGGCCGAATGGCCTCCTTCTGCACTGGGGGGAATTCTGTGAATTTCTTCTATCAGAGGATTGTGAGTCTTTGGAACTCAACACCACACAGAGCTTTGGGGGCAGAGTCCTTGTCACAGAGAGCTGTGGGGGCAGAGACCTTGTCACAGAGAGCTGTGGGGGCAGAGACCTTGTCACAGAGAACTGTGGGGACAGAGTCCGTGTCACAGAGAGCTATGGGGGCAGAGACCTTGTCACAGAGAGCTGTGGGGGCAGAGTCCTTGTCACAGAGAGCTGTGGGGGCAGAGTCCTTATCACAGAGAGCTGTGGGGGCAGAGTCCTTGTCACAGAGAGCTGTGGGGGCAGAGTCCTTGTCACAGAGAGCTGTGGGGGCAGAGTCCTTGTCACAGAGAGCTGTGGGGGCAGAGTCCGTGTCACAGAGAGCTGTGGGGACAGAGTCCTTGTCACAGAGAGCTGTGGGGGCAGAGTCCTTGTCACAGAGAGCTGTGGGGGCAGAGTCCTTGTCACAGAGAGCTGTGGGGGCAGAGTCCTTGTCACAGAGAGCTGTGGGGGCAGAGTCCGTGTCACAGAGAGCTGTGGGGACAGAGTCCGTGTCACAGAGAGCTGTGGGGGCAGAGTCCTTGTCACAGAGAGCTGTGGGGACAGAGTCCGTGTCACAGAGAGCTGTGGGGACAGAGTCCGTGTCACAGAGAGCTGTGGGGGCAGAGTCCGTGTCACAGAGAGCTGTGGGGACAGAGTCCTTGTCACAGAGAGCTGTGGGGGCAGAGTCCTTGTCACAGAGAGCTGTGGGGGCAGAGTCCGTGTCACAGAGAGCTGTGGGACAGATGTCCGTGTCACAGAGAGCTGTGGGACAGAGTCCGTGTCACAGAGAGCTGTGGGGGCAGAGTCTGTGTCACAGAGAGCTGTGGGGGCAGAGTCCGTGTCACAGAGAGCTGTGGGGGCAGAGTCCTTGTCACAGAGAGCTGTGGGGGCAGAGTCCGTGTCACAGAGAGCTGTGGGACAGAGTCCGTGTCACAGAGAGCTGTGGGACAGAGTCCGTGTCACAGAGAGCTGTTGGGGCAGAGTCCTTGTCACAGAGAGCTGTGGGGGCAGAGTCCGTGTCACAGAGAGCTGTGGGGGCAGAGTCCTTGTCACAGAGAGCTGTGGGGGCAGAGTCCGTGTCACAGAGAGCTGTGGGACAGAGTCCGTGTCACAGAGAGCTGTGGGGGCAGAGTCCGTGTCACAGAGAGCTGTGGGGGCAGAGTCCGTGTCACAGAGAGCTGTGGGACAGAGTCCGTGTCACAGAGAGCTGTGGGGGCAGAGTCTGTGTCACAGAGAGCTGTGGGGACAGAGTCCGTGTCACAGAGAGCTGTGGGACAGAGTCCGTGTCACAGAGAGCTGTGGGGACAGAGTCCTTGTCACAGAGAGCTGTGGGAGCAGAGTCCATGTCACAGGGAGCTGTGGGGGCAGAGTCCGTGTCACAGAGAGCTGTGGGGGCAGAGTCCTTGTCACAGAGAGCTGTGGGGGCAGAGTCCGTGTCACAGAGAGCTGTGGGAGCAGAGTCCGTGTCACAGAGAGCTGTGGGACAGAGTCCGTGTCACAGAGAGCTGTGGGGGCAGAGTCCGTGTCACAGAGAGCTGTGGGGGTAGAGTCCTTGTCACAGAGAGCTGTGGGACAGAGTCCGTGTCACAGAGAGCTGTTGGGGCAGAGTCCGTGTCACAGAGAGCTGTGGGGACAGAGTCCGTGTCACAGAGAGCTGTGGGGACAGAGTCCGTGTCACAGAGAGCTGTGGGGACAGAGTCCGTGTCACAGAGAGCTGTGGGGGCAGAGTCCGTGTCACAGAGAGCTGTGGGGGCAGAGTCCTTGTCACAGAAAGCTGTGGGGACAGAGTCCGTGTCACAGAGAGCTGTGGGGGCAGAGTCCTTGTCACAGAGAGCTGTGGGGGCAGAGTCCGTGTCACAGAGAGCTGTGGGAGCAGAGTCCTTGTCACAGAGAGCTGTGGGGACAGAGTCCTTGTCACAGAGAGCTGTGGGGACAGAGTCCTTGTCACAGAGAGCTGTGGGGGCAGAGTCCTTGTCACAGAGAGCTGTGGGACAGAGTCCGTGTCACAGAGAGCTGTGGGGACAGAGTCCTTGTCACAGAGAGCTGTGGGGACAGAGTCCGTGTCACAGAGAGCTGTGGGGACAGAGTCCTTGTCACAGAGAGCCGTGGGGGCAGAGTCCTTGTCACAGAGAGCTGTGGGGGCAGAGTCCTTGTCACAGAGAGCTGTGGGGGCAGAGTCCTTGTCACAGAGAGCTGTGGGACAGAGTCCGTGTCACAGAGAGCTGTGGGGGCAGAGTCCGTGTCACAGAGAGCTGTGGGGGCAGAGTCCTTGTCACAGAGAGCTGTGGGGGCAGAGTCCTTGTCACAGAGAGCTGTGGGACAGAGAGCTGTGGGACAGAGTCCGTGTCACAGAGAGCTGTGGGACAGAGTCCGTGTCACAGAGAGCTGTGGGGGCAGAGTCCTTGTCACAGAGAGCTGTGGGACAGAGTCCGTGTCACAGAGAGCTGTGGGACAGAGTCCGTGTCACAGAGAGCTGTGGGGGCAGAGTCCTTGTCACAGAGAGCTGTGGGACAGAGTCTGTGTCACAGAGAGCTGTGGGGACAGAGTCCTTGTCACAGAGAGCTGTTGGGGCAGAGTCTGTGTCACAGAGAGCTGTGGGACAGAGTCCGTGTCACAGAGAGCTGTGGGGGCAGAGTCCTTGTCACAGAGAGCTGTGGGACAGAGTCCGTGTCACAGAGAGCTGTGGGAGCAGAGTCCGTGTCACAGAGAGCTGTGGGGGCAGAGTCCTTGTCACAGAGAGCTGTGGGGAGTGAGTCCGTGTCACAGAGAGCTGTGGGGGCAGAGTCCGTGTCACAGAGAGCTGTGGGGCAGAGTCCTTGTCACAGAGAGCTGTGGGGGCAGAGTCTGTGTCACAGAGAGCTGTGGGGGCAGAGTCCTTGTCACAGAGAGCTGTGGGGCAGAGTCCGTGTCACAGAGAGCTGTGGGGACAGAGTCCTTGTCACAGAGAGCTGTGGGGGCAGAGTCCTTGTCACAGAGAGCTGTGGGGGCAGAGTCCATGTCACAGAGAGCTGTGGGAGCAGAGTCCTTGTCACAGAGAGCTGTGGGGGCAGAGTCCTTGTCACAGAGAGCTGTGGGGGCAGAGTCTGTGTCACAGAGAGCTGTGGGGGCAGAGTCCGTGTCACAGAGAGCTGTGGGAGCAGAGTCCTTGTCACAGAGAGCTGTGGGGGCAGAGTCCTTGTCACAGAGAGCTGTGGGGGCAGAGTCTGTGTCACAGAGAGCTGTGGGGACAGAGTCCTTGTCACAGAGAGCTGTGGGGACAGAGTCCGTGTCACAGAGAGCTGTGGGAGCAGAGTCCTTGTCACAGAGAGCTGTGGGGACAGAGTCCGTGTCACAGAGAGCTGTGGGAGAGAGTCCTTGTCACAGAGAGCTGTGGGGGCAGAGTCCTTGTCACAGAGAGCTGTGGGGGCAGAGTCTGTGTCACAGAGAGCTGTGGGGGCAGAGTCCGTGTCACAGAGAGCTGTGGGGGCAGAGTCCTTGTCACAGAGAGCTGTGGGGACAGAGTCCTTGTCACAGAGAGCTGTGGGGACAGAGTCCGTGTCACAGAGAGCTGTGGGGGCAGAGTCCTTGTCACAGAGAGCTGTGGGGGCAGAGTCCTTGTCACAGAGAGCTGTGGGACAGAGTCCGTGTCACAGAGAGCTGTGGGAGCAGGGTCCGTGTCACAGAGAGCTGTGGGGGCAGAGTCCTTGTCACAGAGAGCTGTGGGGCAGAGTCCTTGTCACAGAGAGCTGTGGGGGCAGAGTCTGTGTCACAGAGAGCTGTGGGGGCAGAGTCCTTGTCACAGAGAGCTGTGGGGCAGAGTCCGTGTCACAGAGAGCTGTGGGGACAGAGTCCTTGTCACAGAGAGCTGTGGGGGCAGAGTCCTTGTCACAGAGAGCTGTGGGGGCAGAGTCCATGTCACAGAGAGCTGTGGGAGCAGAGTCCTTGTCACAGAGAGCTGTGGGGGCAGAGTCCTTGTCACAGAGAGCTGTGGGGGCAGAGTCCGTGTCACAGAGAGCTGTGGGGGCAGAGTCCTTGTCACAGAGAGCTGTGGGAGCAGAGTCCTTGTCACAGAGAGCTGTGGGGACAGAGTCCTTGTCACAGAGAGCTGTGGGGACAGAGTCCGTGTCACAGAGAGCTGTGGGGGCAGAGTCCTTGTCACAGAGAGCTGTGGGGGCAGAGTCCTTGTCACAGAGAGCTGTGGGACAGAGTCCGTGTCACAGAGATCTGTGGGAGCAGGGTCCGTGTCACAGAGAGCTGTGGGGGCAGAGTCCTTGTCACAGAGAGCTGTGGGGCAGAGTCCTTGTCACAGAGAGCTGTGGGGGCAGAGTCTGTGTCACAGAGAGCTGTGGGGGCAGAGTCCTTGTCACAGAGAGCTGTGGGGCAGAGTCCGTGTCACAGAGAGCTGTGGGGACAGAGTCCTTGTCACAGAGAGCTGTGGGGGCAGAGTCCTTGTCACAGAGAGCTGTGGGGGCAGAGTCCATGTCACAGAGAGCTGTGGGAGCAGAGTCCTTGTCACAGAGAGCTGTGGGGGCAGAGTCCTTGTCACAGAGAGCTGTGGGGGCAGAGTCCGTGTCACAGAGAGCTGTGGGGGCAGAGTCTGTGTCACAGAGAGCTGTGGGGGCAGAGTCCTTGTCACAGAGAGCTGTGGGAGCAGAGTCCTTGTCACAGAGAGCTGTGGGGACAGAGTCCTTGTCACAGAGAGCTGTGGGGACAGAGTCCTTGTCACAGAGAGCTGTGGGGGCAGATTCCTTGTCACAGAGAGCTGTGGGGGCAGAGTCCGTGTCACAGAGAGCTGTGGGGACAGAGTCCTTGTCACAGAGAGCTGTGGGGACAGAGTCCTTGTCACAGAGAGCTGTGGGGGCAGAGTCCTTGTCACAGAGAGCTGTGGGGGCAGAGTCCGTGTCACAGAGAGCTGTGGGGGCAGAGTCCTGTGTATATTTAAGGCTGCGATAGATTGTTGGTCAGTGAGGGAATCAAGGGTTACGGGGAAAGGTCAGGAACGTGGACACGAGGAATGTCAGATCAGCCACGATCCTATTGATTGGTGCAGCAGACTTGAGGGGCCGCATGGCCTCCTCCTGTTCCTATTTCTTATGGTCTTTTGGTCTTATGGAATGATATTGCCTTGCACCGGTACTGCAGCATTTAGTGATTAACAAAACCTTCCAGGTCCCTGCACATATCAGGACAGCCCATGTTTTAAGCAAACATTTAATGGACTCAGATGAAGAAGATTGTCCGGTTCTGGTGAAGATGTCCCTTGGCTTTGGTTGAAGAGAATCCTTTGCTTCCAACGAAGATTGTCCCTGATGAGGAGGAGCATTTGGTTCCAGCAAAGCAAAACTCAACCTTCCAGTGAATACGATTCTTCAATTTGGACCAAAGAGACTCTGTAGAAACACAGAAAAAAATGTCAAAATGTTGAACACCCTCGATGCAAAAGGAGGCCATTCAGCCCTATCCTGCCTTATCCCAGCTTCCGGCTCTTGGTCGAAAGCGGTGTAGGCTGTGGCATTTCAGGTGGGTTTTTCTGGTTCGGGTGGAGAACCACCTCTGGATGAGAAGCATTCTTTCGTTTTCCAAGCTGCTCCTCTCCCTTTAGTCCCTGCCGAAGGCACAGCTTTAATTCTAAAACTCAAATAGCCAGAAAAAAAAAAAATCATTGGCCCTTCAATCAAGTTAGATCAGCAAGAATTCCGGTGAAGTTCTTTGAAGCAGCCTTGTGGTGGGTTGAACAGGATGTGCGAGTCTTGTCCCCATCAAGTACATGACAGGGAGGCGCCATCAAGAGACAATTGTTAAACTGACAAATTTAAACAAACCACAGTTTTCTCGAGTGTGGAGGGGGACGGATCGGAAGGGGACACACACAGCGGATTGATAAATAGTGGAACCTTTCGGAAATTCGCTATTACAGTTTTGCTTCTGGACGGGTTGTTTTTTTTTACATGCAAGTTTGCAGTTAAGCCTTATTGAGGAACTAACAGTTTGAGGATCCTGTCACAAGACCACAGTGAGTTCAAGCAGCCAAGACTGTAACGTGAAGCTCAAGAGAAATCAACATGGTAAGCAACTTTGTGTTTTCGAAATCTTCGGGTTCCCTCACCATTTTCTTACATATTTCGATATAAAGGGTGTATTGTGTCAGATGTCATTCAGCTTCCTCCCAGTTCCACAGACACTGCCTTTCCGAGTTTCCGATCACTTGTCTCTTCGAGACCAACCCAGTTCAGGCCTTGACTGTTGGAAGGCCCTTCTTTTCATATCTCAGTACTGTTGTGCCATGTGTGGTGGACATGAGGGGAGGAGCAGTTTGGGCAACTGGGCAACTTTTGTGAATTAGCTGTTGCTCTGAAGGTTTCTGCCTCGTTACTGCTGGCAAGGAAAGTTGCAGACAGTGTGTTAACTTTGTCATGTTGCAACATAACGAGTGGGAAAAGGTTATCAACTTTGCTGCTCCCCCTAATCAAATGCAGCTTTTGTATATTTAATTGGGCTGTGATCCGTCTTACTATACCTGACGATAAAATCCACTTCCAGTATGTTCCCCGGCACTAATTGCTCCAGGTGTGTTGGAAGTGAGGCGTGCCACGTATCTCAAGGGCACTGCGTTACTGATCAGGTTGGTGACCCCATTCCATTGCTGTTCGACCCTTACCCCCGGATGGTCTGCGGCTCCTGCTCACTCTGACATTCGGACAGTTAGCCCCAGGAGACATCAATCAGCTGCATATTGGATGTCAAACCAAGGCCCCGTGTGTTTTCTCAGGTGTCCTCCCCGGTGTTATTATGTATGAAAATAGGATAGCCAGTTTAGACAAAGCAAGATCCCAAAATAGTATGAAAATGAATGACCAATTAATCAGAGTTTGGTAGTGGAGGTTGAGGGGAGAGGTGTTGATCCAGGACATTAGGAAACTCCAGCTCCTCTTCCAAGCTGTAATCAATCTGTGTTTCCCCCAAATCCTTTAAATGTTAATTCTTCCTGTACGCTCTGATATTGTAGAGGTATCGCACCTCAGGACTTTCTTGTTCTTACCTGACACTTACACACACACAGAAACACACACATACACACGCAAAGAAACACACAGAGGCAGACATGTGAATGCACACACACATGTACACACAGAAACACATAGACACACACAGACACAAAACATACAGTCACAAACACAATGCATACACACACGTACACACACATTCACACACACACAGAAGCACACGCAGGCAGGCATGTGCATACACACACGTACACACACATTCACACTTCTGAACATGCCCTATTAGCACACACACACACACACGCATATATACGCTCACAGATCACACACACAAATATCCATTCACAACATGCAGCTAACAATATAGAGCCGCACACAGCGTTCTGGAGCAGAGGATAGTGATCAGGTGCAGGTATCACAATGATTTCTCCTGCTTTCCAACATCCACAGATTTGGGGTTTCTCACATTCAGCTGAGACGAGCTAATTTAGCAGAGGCTGGGATCGAACACAGGGTCCTCCTGCTTGGCCCCCGATCATCACACTGATTGGTGCATTAATCAGCTTAACCTTGGAAAGCTTTCAAAATGCTGAACTGAAATAAGAGACAAAGACATTTGGATTTTAATGTGATTCGTTGAATAAGGTGCTGAGGGTGTAGGGTGACACAGGGAGCGAATCAGATCTACCTGAGATAGACTTTAATTCCGGGGAGACGCCGTCCCGAGGAGACCCTTGTCCAGAGATTACTAAGAAGTCAAGAAGACACCAGCTTTGAAAAAGAAAGTGTTTCAAGTTTCCAGTGCTCAGTGAGATGTGTCTGTTCCCCATCTGGATTTCCGGTGAATTCTCAGCAGCTGTCGGGGAAATCTCAACTCATGGACACCAGCCCTTTCCCACCCCCGCCCCCTCGACCCGCAGAACTGAGGATTCAGAGAGTTCCCCACTTTCTGCCCTGTTTATTTGTCGGGTGTATTGACCTGTGGGAGTGACCGTGATGAACCGGCCAGTCACGCTGCAGCTGTACAGGACCTTGGTAAGGCCGCACCTGGAATGTTGCGCACAATTCTGGTCGCCACACTACCAGAAGGATGTGGAGGCTTTGGAGAGGGTGCAGAGGAGGTTTACCAGGGCGTTGCCTGGTCTGGAGGGTGTTAGCCCTGTGGAGAGGCTGAATAGACTCGGATTGCTTTCATTAGAAAGACAGAGGTTGAGGGGTGACCTGAGAGAGGTCTACAAGATTATGAGGGGCATGGATAGAGTGGATGGGCAGGTTCTTTCCCAGGGTGGAGGGGTTGGTCACCAGGGGGCATAGGTTTAAAGTCCGTGGGGCAAAGTTTAGAGGAGATGTACGAGGCAGGTTTTTTACGTAGTGGGTGGTGAGTGCCTGGAATGCGTTGCCAGGGGAAGTTGTGGAAGCAGATACATTAACGGTGTTCAAAAGGCATCTTGACAAACACATGGATAGGACGGGTATAGAGGGATACGGCACAAGTGCTGAGGGTTTTGGCCAAGGGTGGTATCATGACCGGTACAGGCTTGGAGGGCCGAAGGGCCTGTTCCTCTGCTGTATTGTTCTTTGTTCTTTGAAAAGGAGAGCGAGAGGGTGTTTAACTCTCACCCTCTCAGCCTTCTGAAACCACTTTGGAGCTGAGCAGGCGAAGTATCTGTCTATTTATTTATTTATTATCTATTTAATTATTTTTATTTTCTTTTTTTATAAATTTAGAGTACCCAATTATTTTTTTCCAATTAAGGGGCAATTTAGCGTGGCCAACCCACCTGCCCTGCACATCTTTGGGTTGTGGGGGTGACACCCACACAAACACGGGGAGGATGTGCAATCTCCACACGGACAGTGACCCAGGGCCGGGATCGAACCTGGGACCCCGGCACCATGAGGCAGCAGTGCTAACCACTGCGTCTCCCTGCCACCCTCAGTGTTTCTGTTTGTGAACAAAACCGTGTCGTTACTGTTTTTACTCGCGTTTACCGGGTTTATGTATAATGTACGCAGCCAGGCAACATTTTCACATCCTCTTCCTCATCCGGAGCCACGTTTGTGCCCCTCCCCACCACCATTCACCCAGTCATGTCCTGTTCACGCTGTGTTCATTTCTTTTCGCAATTCCTCCCTCCTCTCGCCTCCTCTTTGAACTGACTAGCAGCCCTTCAAAATCTCACCCGAGTGACCGTTCTCCACCTGTGGGAGTGGGCAGCGAGCTCGGCGGGCACGGTTCACCACTTGGGCATCGTGACTGGGTCTGAAATAAATGGTCAGGCAACAGCTAAGGAGCTGGAGGCGCAGTTAGCATTTCAGGTTAAAGACCTGGGAAAAAGATGCAACAGGTCTTGAGCAGGTACAGAGGCAGGGAGAAGGTGAGGGGAGGGGTGGAAAGATCAAATGGGAAAGTCTGCGATGGGATGTAAATGATAGAAGGGACGATGGCGCAAAGCAAAATGGGACAGGTAAAGGAATAAAGGGTCATTCTGGATGGTCCTGTCATCACTCACAATTCCCATCAGGGCGACATGGGGAGGGTTGGAAATAGGGGCTGTGTGTTGTTCTCTACCGTACTCTAACCAGATGGCTTTGATGTGTAGTGTTGATCAGAGAACAACGAGTCTTGTAAACAAACAAAACTATTTATTTAACACTACAATTGGATTCAACACTTATCCCAAAAACTAACAATTGATTAAACACACATAAACTATATTCATCAAACTCATTAACTCCTCTCTCACTTCGAGCCCAGCTCCTGCTCCTACTCCAACCTTCTGTTCCACAAGGCTCAGCATCATGCCTTATATACTTCGAGGATTGCTCCCTCTAGTGGTTGTCTGTAAACACTTAGTTAACCCTTACATTCCCTTCATGTATGATAATACCACAGCGGCTGGGCCAGAGGAGGGGGCATCTTGGCTGAGACATCCCTCTCTGCCTCAGGGTCAAATTTTTATTTTTGCTCTTGGAAAGGAAGAGGAAGGAACTGCATTCCTGTAGCGCCTTGCACAACCTCGGGATGTCCCAAAGCGTTTTACAGTCAGTTAATCACTTGCAGAGTGTGGTCGCTGCTATGGAAACAGCACAGGGTGATCTGAGAAGCAGCAACGTGATAATAACCGCATGGTTTGTGTTCAGTGAGGTCAGTTGAGGGGCTGAATATTGGCCAAGACACCGGCGGAGAGCCCCCCTTGCCTTTCTTTGAAACTTGAAACCCGGGGCCAGGTTCTCCGATTCTGGGGCTTTGCCCAGAGGATCCCCCCCCCGGCCAGCAGCATGGCTCCCGCCCGACTGTGGCGGCGCTGGACACGGTCTCCAGCCCGGCTGGGACCACACGTCTCTCGCACCGCCATGAACTCAGCTCATCGGGGGGGGGGGCCTTCATTGTGATGTCCTGAGGCCGTCCCAATAGCATGATGCTGTTTTGGAGGGGGCTATGATTCTACCATTCCAAATCCAAAGTAAATACCCCAGGGATTCGGGATCTAATCCTTTGGCTAAGGTGGTGTGTGGGAGCAGAATGGGAGGCTGATGAACCAACAATGATGTCTTGATTCACGGATTTCCCCCAGGTGACACTCAGATCAATTAAGATTCAGTCGTTGCTGATTTAGCTTCTGCCTGTGGGATCTTGCTCTGCACAGAGTTAGTTACAGCCAATTGGTGAGATGCCACCCCCCCATCCCCTGTGCATTATGGGTGACAAAACATGTTTTTTTCTCTCTCCCCCCTCCTCCTCCATGTTTCTTCCTCCCCAATTAGTCGGACTCCCTGGTTGTGTGCGACCTGCATCCCAAACTTCAGGAAAGGCTGAAGAAGTTCCGCTTCTGCAAAGACACGACCAACGCAGCGATCATCAGTGAGTAAGACCATCTGACACTATGGCAACAGGACCTCCATGACACCCCTCCCCCAACACCAGGTGCCTCAGCTGATGGGGTGAGTGGGGGGACTCGCCTCCTCCACTTCATACCCTGGGAAGCACTCAGTGCAGACGGAACAGAGCTGAAGACCTGGAGTTGGGTCCCCCCCATTCCACCCCTCCCGTCCAACCCCCTACCCCTCCCAGTTGTGATTGTCGAGTGTATAGCTCCGTCAATGTGGGTGGGTGGGTGGCTCTGTCTTCCCTGGGCGCACGCACTCTAATCCCGTGTAAATGAGGTGGAGGGAAGAGGGGTGTTAGGGCCGGTGCCCCTCCAGAAAAGCACACACCGTGTTTATAAAAGCAAATTACTGTGGACTGAAACAAAAACAGAAAATTGCAGGGCAACCTCAGCAGGTCTGACAGCGTCTGTGGAGAGGGAAGGGATTTCGAGTCTGGGTGACTCTTCGTCGAAGCACTCACAATGTTTGTTGGGAGGACAAGAGGGTCCCAAGGCCATGGAGGCCCAGTTTATCAGCGGACCCTAAAAAACAGGCAGGTTCAGGACAGCTATGTTGGACTCTTCCCAGACAGAATGGGGGAGGGGAGGAAAATCAATCCTCAAATCTCCCCTCCACCCCACATACCTCCTGAGAGCTGGTGGCCGCTACAAGATAGGGGGCTTCCAAACTCTCATCATCTCACCTGAGACAATTTGATATCCAATTCAAGTTGGAGTCTCTTTTACAGTGTAGGACCTCACGACCCTTTAATAAAAATTAAAATGGTTGACTATTGCCGTCCTTACCCATGCCTGACTCCAGTCCCACATCAATGTGGGTGACTCTTAACTGTCCCTTCAAAGTGGTCACTCAGATGCCTCAAAGCCTCTGTAATTGCCAGGATCTACTCGGAGGTCAGCGATGGGCAGTAACTGGTGGCCTTGCCAATGGAGCACGCACCCCTAGGCTCAATTAAATTATCTTGTGCCATACATTGACCCACTGAGCACCTCGGGGACATTTTCACCTTTCTACAAATGTCAACATTTCATTTATCTTCTGTCTTCCAGTCAAAGTTAACAAAGAAAACCAGGAGATGGTAGTGGAGGAAGAGCATGAGGTGAGTGTTTTTGTGGTGGCATGACTGACAACTTGTACAATGTATGGGATGTCGAAGAGAGTGAAAGAGTGTCACACGGGTGATGGCGATTTTTAAATTCTCATCTGTGGCCTCGTCCCTCCGTATCTCAGTAACCTCCTCCAGCCTCACAACCCTCCAGGATCCCTGCGCCCCGCCAAGCGGAGCCTCTTGAGCAATCCAATGTTAATGGTAGCACCATTGGTGCCTGTGGCCTAGGCTCTGGAATTACGTCCCCATACCTCTCCGTCTCTCTGATCACTCTCTTCCTTGAGGACGCTCCTTAAGACCTTCCTCTTTCACCAACCTTTTTTGGCCAGGTGTCCTCATATCACCTCATGTGACTTGCTGTTGCATTGCGTTTGGTAACTCTCATGTGAGGTGCTTAGGATGGATACTACATTGAAGGCACTGAAAAGACCATGAGACATAGGAGCAGAATTGGGCCATTTCGCCCATCGAGTCTGCTCTGCCTTCAATCATGGCTTATGTATTTCTCATCCCCATTCTCCTGCCTTGTCCCCATAACCCATGAACCCCCTATTAATCAAGAATTGGCTGGAGTTACACAGCCGAGCAAAATCTCAAATTCCTGCATGATTCAGCAGGATTGGTGCCAGATGGCAGGACACCTGGCAGATTTTCCTGCCCCCTCCCCCAGCCCATTGATGCTGCCCACTCCCAAGGCTGCCTGGCTTCAGATTAGCTAAATCAGAACAAGCTGATTGAAAGCCAGGGGGCGCAATTCTCCCATCGGGAGAGTAAATCTCGACGCCGGAGTGAAACCCGGAGTGTTTCACTCCGGCGTCGGAGGCCATTCCCAGCCCCCTATTCTCCCGCCCCCGGGGGGCTAGGAGCGGCGCCGCGTAAATGCGACACCGCGTAAATGGCGTCACCCGCGGCCGCCCCGCAAGAAGATGTCGGATGGATCTTGCGGGGCAGCGGAGGAAAGGAGGTCCTCCTTCAGAGAGGCCGGCCCGCCGATCGGAGGGGCCCGATCGCGGGCCAGACCCCTTTTGAGCCCCCCCGGTGCAGGAATCCCCCCCCCACAGACCACCCCCCCAGCGTTCCCGCGCTGTTTCCTTACCAACGGCAAGCGGCGATTCTCCCAGCGGCTAGCCGTGATTCGCGCTGCGCCGGTTTGGTGGGGGGGGGGGGAGAATCGCGTGCGGGTGTTGGGACGGCGTGGCGGGACTCGGGCGGTGCCCGGGCGATTCTCCCCCCCGGCGTGGGGGGGGAGAATTCCGCCCAGGATCTTCCAGATCCTCTAGATCACACAGAGCCTTCCTCACTGAAATAAAAAACAAAATTGTGACGCCATTTTGCGTGGCTTGCCAGTCCTGTTGCCGGGGAACCTTCCGCCTCGGTCTCCTTTGGTAGGGCCTGAGGATCCCGCCCTCCCTGTCTCTCCACAGATGCCGCCTGACCTGCTGAATTTTCCCAGCATTTTATGGTTTTTACTTCCGATTCCCAGCATCTGGGGTATTTTGCTTTGGTATCAGTCTATCCCCAGCTGATTCCTGAGCTGCCACAGGGCGTGTTGATCCCAGGGTTGAGCACAGATGGACACTGCCCCTGTCACGACGGTTGGGGTGTGTACGTCTGCCTGGGGTCCAGCGCTTTGCAAATATTTTCCCGGTGTGACCCCATCTCAATGCCTCTGATCTGACCTGACCCCAGAGTTGTGGAGTCTGAGGGAGGGGGGGGGGGGGGGGGGGGGGGGGGGGCGTTGGCAGAGGCCTTCAGTTTTTGAGTGGGCAAATAAAACAAAGTACCAGGATAGCAACCCTCACTTCTGTATGACGTCCATGAGGAAGTTTGGGAGTTTTATGCACGCGAAGATTACATCCTCGCCTCACCCTCTCACCCCTAACCCTCCAGTTGCACCATGTCCTCCCTCCCTCCCTCACTTACTATTCCCCCAATCAGGACTCCCATTGAGCTGACTGGTACAAAACATGCTCATTTCGCTCCAATGCGTCGCGACAAAGTCTCCGCTCCATGGACGCCATTGCGGTCTCAGGCCTTGTGACCCCAGGCTGCGGCTGGGGACCGATGGTGTTGCAACCCCCGGGGTAAATGCAAGATGTGAGGGTGAGTGTTCGCGCCACCCTGCACGGCGGTGCTGGATATGTCATGTAATTTTATGAGTCTACGAGGGGTACCAATCATTTTCCGTACCCATGTGATTTCCTTTTAGGACATTTCTCCGGATTCATTAAGGGACGAACTACCAGAGAGACAACCTCGATATCCTTTAACCCTATGCTGTTCCCAAAAGCACCTAATTTACAGTGAATCGCTGACTAGAAGAGCCTGCTGCTTAGAGTGAGATAAGGAAGGATGGGATGAGGTTTGAGTAGAGCATCAAAGACCACCATGGATTGACTGTTTCTATGTTGTAATCAACCCGGACTCGCAGTGTCGAAACTTCTATTTAATCTTAGGACAGTTGTTGAGTCTGAAATTTACCTCTTGCCGTCGATGGAGCAACGCACAGTGGCCGGTCTCTCAGCTGTAATGCTACGGCCTGACTTTTACCGTGGGTTTAAGGACCATAAGCTTGTATCACATCACAGCATCAGAGAATCGTTACAGCACAGGAGGAAGCTGTTCGGCCTATTGTGTCTGTACTAGCTCTCTGAATGAGCAATTCACCTCATGCTATTCTCCCGCCCTCTCCCCGCAACCCTGCGCGCTGTTCCGTTTCAGACAACTCTCTGATTTCAGCCTCGGTTGAACCTGCCTCTGCCACACTCTCAGGCAGCGCATTCCAGACCATAACCACCCGTTTCTCCTCATGTCGCCATTGCTTCTATTGCCAACGGCCGTAGATTTGAACCCCCTGGTTCCCGATCGTTCTGCCAATGAGGATAACTTTTTCCCCTTTCGCTCTGTCCAGACCCTCATGATTTTGAACACCCTGTCAAATCGCCTATCAACCTTCTCTTCAATAACAACTGTCTCAACTTCTCCAGTCTATCTACGTTACCACTGCTGCCTCGCAGGGCCAGGGACCCGGGTTTGATTCCGGCCTTGGGCGACTGTCTGTGCGGAGTTTGCACGTCCTCCCCGTGTCTCCGCGCGTTTCCTCCGGGTGCTCCGGTTTCCTCCCACAGTCCAAAGATGTGCAGGCTAGATGTATTGGCCGTGTTAAATTACCCTTTGTGTCTAAGGATGTGCAGGTTAGGTGGATTGGCCATGATCAATGCCCCTGAGCGTCCAAAGATGTGCAGGTTAGGTGGATAGGGCAGGGCAGTGGGGCTGGGTAGGGAGCTCTCTCAGAGGGCCGGTGCAGACCCGATGGGCTGAATGGCCTCCTCCTGCACTGTAGGTTTCTTCTACGGTTCAACTGCAGTTCCTCATCCATGGAACCATTCTCATAAATCTTTGCCGCACCCCCTCCATCAGAATGAAAAGCAGATCCTGAAGACGGCACATGCCGGAGGTGGGACCTGCTCGGTTATTCTGTCTAAGGCGACCTCCTAATTGGCTGCCGCTGGGCTCCCCATCCAATCAAGGACAGTACTCCTGATGGTGCCAGTCCAATCAGAGGGTCAGAAGCGCAAAAGCCTTGGCAGAGCCAATGGGAGAGGTGGTGACCGCTGACGCTGGGGAGATTGGGGGGGGGGGGGGGGGGGAAGGGGGGGGGGGGGAGTGAACCTGGGGAATTGGGGCCAGGTATAATTTAAAAAACCACAAACATTCACGAGGCTGAGGGTTGGAGATGAAACCCCTCCGGGGTGATCATGGGGGTCTGCCTGCCTCACCCACGGACCCCCCCTCTTTGTGCCTGGGTGTCTCCCGTCTCCAATGACCACCCTCCCTGCCATCCCCACCAACCCCACCCGCCCTACCTGGGGCTGTTGCAGGGGAGCAGCCCTGAACTGGTGCCCTCCTCACAGAGTGGGGGAGTCACTCGACAATCAGTAAGCCTCCGTCAAATGGACCTCAATACGGTCTTCAATCGGCTGCCTGCTCCTCGGAGGAAGCCCCTCCTGTTCCGTCACCTCGCTCGTTACCCAGGGTCCCGTAAACCTCTGCTCTCTGGGTTCCCCCTTGATCATTAGGCAATACCTGTACATTATAAAGGAGCACAGTGAGAAGTCTCACAACACCAGGTTAAAGTCCAACAGGTTTGTTTCAAACACTAGCTTTCGGAGCGCTGCTCCTTCCTCAGGTGAATGAAGAGGTATGTTCCAGGAACATACTCCTGAGGAAGGAGCAGTGCTCCGAAAGCTAGTGTTTGAAACAAACCTGTTGGACTTTAACCTGGTGTTGTAAGACTTCGTACTGTGCTCACCCCAGTCCAATGCCGGCATCTCCACATCATTATAAATGAGACACAGTTACTGAGCGTCCAGCTAAATGCTGCTCTGTGTGACTCAGATGACACGCGTTAGACCATAAGACATAGGAGCAGAATTAGGCCACTCGGCCCATCGAGTCTGCTCCGCCATTCAATCATATTTTCTCATCCCCATTCTCCTGCCTTCTCCCCATAATCCCTGATCCCCTTGTTCCCAAGGCGATGACCTTGTCAAAAAGATTGTAGCGTAATAGAGAAATTGGCCATGACATTATCAGTTTTTCCGGAAAGTTAAACGGAAGAGTTCAAACCAAAATCATCTCCCAATAATTTAACAGATTGAGCCACTCACGTATAGATAGTGATATCATCACCAGACCACAGATTTTATTTAAATATTCTCTCATTGGAAATTTGTGGCATCTCTTGCCAGCTACTCATGTCTTTTTAAGGCTAATTTCTGGCTCATTGACTCTCCAACACACACAGATCATTCACTCCTCTGCATGGGCATTGAATTCTGACCAGAATGATGCAATGGAGCACTGTGCTGAGTATAAAGGCCTATTTGTTTGCATATTTCCAGCCGATTACTAAGTGGGTGTGGGACCAGCACACCAAGTCAGGAAGAAATTATTAATCCCACTCAGAGAGGTAAAGTACTGCTGGTGTCGGAAATGGAAAAATGTCACATGATGCAGTAAGGCCACTGGTCCGAGGATGGGACAGTGTAGAGGGAGCTTTACTCTGTATCTAACCCCGTGCTGTATCTGTCCTGGGAGTGTTTGATGGGGACAGTGTAGTGGGAGCTTTACTCTGTATCTAACCCCGTGCTGTACCTGTCCTGGGAGTGTTTGATGGGGACAGTGTAGAGGGAGCTTTACTCTGGATCTAACCCAGTGCTGTACCTGTCCTGGGAGTGTTTGATAGGGACAGTGTAGAGCGAGCTTTACTCTGGATCTAACCCCGTGCTGTACCTGTCCAGGGAGTGTTTGATGGGGACAGTGCAGAGGGAGCTTTACTCTGTATCTAACCCCGGGCTGTACCTGTCCTGGGGGTGTTTGATGGGGACAGTGTAGACGGAGCTTTACTCTGTATCTAACCCCGTGCTGTACCTGTCCTGGGGGTGTTTGATGGGGCAGTGTAGAGGGAGCTTTACTCTGTATCTAACTCCGTGCTGTACCTGCCCTGGGAGTGTTTGATGGGGACAGTATAGAGGGAGCTTTACTCTGTATCTAACCCCGTGCTGTACCTGTCCTGGGAGTGTTTGATGGGGACAGTGTAGAGGGAGCTTTACTCTGTATCTAACCCCGTGCTGTACCTGTCCTGGGAGTGTTTGATGGGGACCGTGTAGAGGGAGCTTTACTCTGTATCTAACCCCGTACTGTACCTGCCCTGGGAGTGTTTGATGGGGACAGGATAGAGGGAGCTTTACTCTGTATCTAACCCCGTGCTGTACCTGTCCAGGGAGTGTTTGATGGGGACAGTGTAGAGGGAGCTTTACTCTGTATCTAACCCCGTGCTGTACCTGTCCTGGGAGTGTTTGATGGGGACAATGTAGAGGGAGCTTTACTTTGTGTTGTGTTCTGCTGCTTCGGGTAACACAGGCTGCTACTTGATGCAGTGTTAACTAAAGGATGCTCCAGACGCTGAAATGAGTTCAACGTGTTTATTGAACTATTAACACAGTTCTCAAATGAGTTCGACTCTCTGCTAATCTAACTGCAGTAACTCAGTCTAACTGTAGCAGCTTGCTCTAAGCCCCGTGCTGGGGTATGATGCTGCTGATCAACCCTGTCTAACTCTCTAGATGTCTGTCTGTGGAAAGAGGCAGGGTGTGAGTGCCTCATCCCTTTTATAGTGTTTATGTCCTGCCCCCTTGTGGTGATGCCACCTCTGAGTGTCCTGACTGCCCATTGGTTGTGTCCTATTCTGAGTGTTCATTGGTTGCATGTTTGCATATCATGACATCTCCCCCACCTTTTTTTTAGATGTATATAACGTGAATGTGTCTGTTCAATGTGACTGATGGAGGAATACAGAACAGAACAAAGAAAACAAATGCTCATAAGTCCAGCCTCTGAGGCTTGCGCCTGATCCTCATCGACCGCCGGAGAGGTGGTGGAGGGGATGACGGTGTCTTGACAGGCGAGTGGGAGGCACGACTGGTGGCTTCATGGTTCGAGGTGTCTGGAGGTGGCAATTCGACATATGGAAATGGAGGGGAAAGTGGTTGTGGGCAAGCAACTTTACGCAGTGACCTATGATTCCTTCGCACAATGGAGCCCTCAGCCATATGTATGACATAGGATCTGGGCGCGGCCTGTCGAGCAACGACAGCCGGAGCAGACCACCCACCATCCGGTATCTTGATCCTGACCGTTTTTGTCTGCCGTGGATAGCACGTCCAGATGTGTGTCTAACCCCGTTCTCATAGAACTTACAGTGCAGAAGGAGGCCATTCGGCCCATCAAGTCTGCACCCGCCCTTACAAAGAGCAACCCACTCAAGCCCACGAATCTACCCTATTCCCGCAACCCAGCAACCCCCACTTAACCTTTTTGGACACTAAGGGCAATTTGTCACGGCCAATCCACCTAACCTGCACATCTTTGGACTGTGGGAGGAAACCGGAGCACCCGGAGGAAACCCACGCACACACGGGGAGGATGTGCAGACTCCGCACGGACAGTGACCCAGTCGGGAATTGAACCTGGGACCCTGGAGCTGTGAAGCAATTGCGCTAACCACTATGCCACCATGCTGCCCTTAGTTCTGTACCTGTCTTGGGAGTGTTTGATGGGGACAGTGTAGAGGGAGCTTTACTCTGTGTCTAACCCCGTGCTGTACCTGTCCTGGGAGTGTTTGATGGGGACAGTGTGGAGCGAGCTTTACTCTGTATCTAACCCCGTGCTGTACCTGTCCTGGGAGTGTTTGATGGGGACAGTGCAGAGGGAGCTTTACTCTGTATCTAACCCCGTGCTGTACCTGTCTTGGGAGTGTTTCATGGGGACAGTGTAGAGGGAGCTTTAGTCTGTATCTAACCCCGTGCTGTTCCTATCCTGGGAGTGTTTGATGGGGACAGTGTAGAGGTAGCTTTACTCTGTATCTAACCTCGTGCTGTACCTGTCCTGGGAGTGTTTGATGGGGACAATGTAGAGGGAGCTTTAATTTGTATCTAACCCCGTGCTGTACCTGTCCTGGGAGTGTTTGATGGGGACAATGTAGAGGGAGCTTTACTCTGTATCTAACCCCGTGCTGTACCTGTCCAGGGAGTGTTTGATGGGGACAGTGTAGAGGGAGCTTTACTCTGTATCTAACCCTGTGCTGTACTTGTTGTGGGAGTGTTTGATGGGGACAGTGTAGAGGGAGCTTTACTCTGTATCTAACCCTGTGCTGTACTTGTTGTGGGAGTGTTTGATGGGGACAGTGTAGAGGGAGCTTTACTCTGTATCTAACCCCGTGCTGTACCTGTCCTGGGAGTGTTTGATGGGGACAGTGTAGAGGGAGCTTTACTCTGTATCTAACCCCGTGCTGTACCTGTCCTGGGAGTGTTTGATGGGGACAATGTAGAGGGAGCTTTACTCTGTATCTAACCCCGTGCTGTACCTGTCCTGGGAGTGTTTGATGGGGACAGTGTAGAGGGAGCTTTACTCTGTATCTAACCCCGTGCTGTACCTGTCCTGGGAGTGTTTGATGGGGACAATGTAGAGGGAGCTTTACTCTGTATCTAACCCCGTGCTGTACCTGTGCTGGGAGTGTTTGATGGGGACAGTGTAGAGGGAGCTTTACTCTGTATCTAACCCCGTGCTGTACCTGTCCTGGGAGAGTTTGATGTGGACAGTGTAGAGGGAGCTTTACTCTGTATCTAACCCCGTGCTGTAGCTGTCCTGGGAGTGTTTGATGGGGACAATGTAGAGGGAGCTTTACTCTGTATCTAACCCTGTGCTGTACTTGTTGTGGGAGTGTTTGATGGGGACAGTGTAGAGGGAGCTTTACTCTGTATCTAACCCTGTGCTGTACTTGTTGTGGGAGTGTTTGATGGGGACAGTGTAGAGGGAGCTTTACTCTGTATCTAACCCCGTGCTGTACCTGTCCTGGGAGTGTTTGATGGGGACAGTGTAGAGGGAGCTTTACTCTGTATCTAACCCCGTGCTGTACCTGTCCTGGGAGTGTTTGATGGGGACAATGTAGAGGGAGCTTTACTCTGTATCTAACCCCGTGCTGTACCTGTCCTGGGAGTGTTTGATGGGGACAGTGAGGAGGGAGCTTTACTCTGTATCTAACCACGTGCTGTACCTGTCCTGGGAGTGTTTGATGGGGACAGTGTAGAGGGAGCTTTACTCTGTATCTAACCCCGTGCTGTACCTGTCCTGGGAGTGTTTGATGGGGACAATGTAGAGGGAGCTTTACTCTGTATCTAACCCCGTGCTGTACCTGTCCTGGGAGTGTTTGATGGGGACAGTGTAGAGGGAGCTTTACTCTGTATCTAACCCCGCGCTGTACCTGTTCTGGGAGTGTTTGATGGGGACAGTGTAGAGGGAGCTTTACTCTGTATCTAACCCCGTACTGTACCTGTCCTGGGAGTGTTTGATGGGGACAGTGTAGAGGGAGCTTTACTCTGTATCTAACCCCGTGCTGTACCTGTCCTGGGAGTGTTTGATGGGGACAATGTAGAGGGAGCTTTACTCTGTATCTAACCCCGTGCTGTACCTGTCCTGGGAGTGTTTGATGGGGACAGTGTAGAGGGAGCTTTACTCTGTATCTAACCCCGTGCTGTACCTGTTCTGGGAGTGTTCGATGGGGACAGTGTAGAGGGAGCTTTACTCTGTATCTAACCCCGTGCTGTACCTGTTCTGGGAGTGTTCGATGGAGACAGTGTAGAGGGAGCTTTACTCTGTACCTAACCCCGTGCTGTACCTGTCCTGGGAGTGTTTGATGGGGACAGTGTAGATGGTGCTTTACTCTGTATCTAACCCCGTGCTGTACCTGTCCTGGGAGTGTTTGATGGGGACAGTGTAGAGGAAGCTTTCCTCTGTATCTAACCCCGTGCTGTACCTGTCCAGGGAGTGTTTGATGGGGACAGTGTAGAGGGAGCTTTACTCTGTATCTAACCCCGTGCTGTACCTGTCCTGGGAGTGTTTGATGGGGACAGTGAGGAGGGAGCTTTACTCTGTATCTAACCCCGTGCTGTTCCTATCCTGGGAGTGTTTGATGGGGACAGTGTAGAGGGAGCTTTACTCTGTATCTAACCCCGTGCTGTACCTGTCCTGGGAGTGTTTGATGGGGACAGTGTAGAGGAAGCTTTACTCTGTATCTAACCCCGTGCTGTACCTGTCCTGGGAGTGTTTGATGGGGACAGTGCAGAGGGAGCTTGACTCTGTATCTAACCCCGTGCTGTACCTGTCCTGGGAGTGTTTGATGGGGACAGTGTAGAGGGAGCTTTACTCTGTATCTAACCCCGTGCTGTACCTGTCCTGGGAGTGTTTGATGGGGACAGTGAGGAGGGAGCTTTACTCTGTATCTAACCCCATGCTGTACCTGTCCTGGGAGTGTTTGATGGGGACAGTGCAGAGGGAGCTTTACTCTGTATCTAACCCCATGCTGTACCTGTCCTGGGAGTGTTTGATGGGGACAGTGTAGAGGGAGCTTTACTCTGTATCTAACCCTGTGCTGTACCTGTCCTGGGAGTGTTTGATGGGGACAGTGTAGAGGGAGCTTTACTCTGTATCTAACCCCGTGCTGTACCTGTCCTGGGAGTGTTTGATGGGGACAGTGAGGAGGGAGCTTTACTCTGTATCTAACCCCGCGCTGTACCTGTCCTGGGAGTGTTTGATGGGGACAGTGAGGAGGGAGCTTTACTCTGTATCTAACCCCGTGCTGTACCTGTCCTGGGAGTGTTTGATGGGGACAGTGAGGAGGGAGCTTTACTCTGTATCTAACCCAATGCTATTCCTGCCTGTTAATGCTACATACTAATCTGTTCAAACTAAATAATCAAAGCAGGTTAACCGGTCATGTTCCTCCTTGTTGCTTTCAAATGAACTGTCTTGTTTATCTGCATAACAGTGATCAGAATTTCAAGGTAATTGAAAAGTCACACTTTGAGTTATCGGAGAATGTGTACAGTGTATGAATGCAAGCCATAAGGGGCTGTTTAGCACAGGGCTAAATCGCTGGCTTTGAAAGCAGACCAAGGCAGGCCAGCAGCATGGTTCGATTCCCGTAACAGCCTCCCCGAACAGGCGCCAGAATGTGGCGACTAGGGGCTTTTCACAGTAACTTCACTTGAAGCCTACTTGTGACAATAAGTGATTTTCATTTCATTTCATTTCATTTTCATTTCTTCCTTTTCATTGTTGCTTATCTTCCATTATTTTTAATGATTTCTTATTGTTGATTCTACTTATTAATTGTATCCAATTATTAATTATCATCATTATTTTTACGAGCTATAGTCATTCCAGTCTAATGTCTTCATTGAACAGAATGTAGGCTGACCTCCTACAGGAAATCCCTCATGGCAGAGGTTACGTGATTGTGACATGATAGGACATGTAGTAATGACCACATTTCAAAACCTGAACATCTCTGATGACTGATTCCCACCCATTTCACTTAATGGGAGATATTTTCACAGCTTCCTTGACAACTGATCAGATTTATCGTTTATCGCTACAAGTATGTGCATTATGACAAGAGGGTGTCCTACCCTATGTGTCTGATTTTCAGCAGCCCCCAGGGTAAGTACAAGGATTTATCTCTCAGACAGCCTGTGATTAAAGAACCTGGCCGGGAATGTCTTTCTGTGCCGAGCGTAATGGCCTGTCAGCCTGCCTGTTGCTAACCTAATTGTCAGCGGCTGCTGGGCTGGGGAACTGGTCTCCCCCAAGTTAGGAACAAGTTATTAACCGCACTAAGAGCTCGCTTTGATCTGTAACCTCCTCCCTGTTGCTGAGGTTGAAATAGTTTGGAGGGTGCGTGCCCCTGGTGCCTTGCCCAAGTGACCACTCTCAATGTGTGAGTTCAGACCTCGATCGGAATCAGATTTGACCTCTGTGCCAGTGTCGCTGGGTTTTAGTGGGTTAAATTCAGGCTGAGGTTCGCGGCGGGGGTTCCACAGCTTGGGGTCCAGGCAATGGAAGGCGCAGCTGCCAATGCAGGACTGATGGGAAAACTCAAAATGTACAAGAGGCCAAAACTGGAGAGGCGTAGAGAGAGAACCATAGAAAGGTTACGGCGCAGAAAGAGACCATTCACGTTCAGGCAGGTTGAAAATATACATTTGCAGAGCTGGACGAGGTTACAGAGGTAAGAAGGGGCAGGGGCCTGGAGGGACTGAGAACAAACAAACATAGAACACACAGTGCAGAAGGAGGCCTTTCGACCCATCGAGTCTGCACCGACCCACTTAAGCCCTCACTTCCACCCTATCCCCGTAGCCCAATAACTCCTCCTAACCTTTTTTAGTCACTAAGGGCAATTTAGCATAGCCAATCCACCTAACCTGCCCGTCTTTGGACTGTGGGAGGAAACCGGAGCACCCGGAGGAAACCCACGCACACACGGGGAGAAGGTACAGACTCCGCACAGACAGTGACCCAGCGGTGAATCGAACCTGGGACCCTGGCGCAGTGAAGCCACAGTGCTATCCACTTGTGCTACCATGCTCCCCGTGACTTGAACATGAAGATGAGAATTTTGAATATGGGACATTCGGAAATCAGGAGCCAATGTATGTCAGTGATCGAAAGGATGATGGGTAGGCAGGGCTCGGTGAAAGCTAGGCGATGGGCAGCAGAGTTTTGGATGAGTTGGTGTTGATGCCGGATGGATGATGGAAGGCCAACAAGTTGAGTATCGGAATAGTCGAGTCTAGAGTTAACACAGGCCTGGGTCTGGGTTTCAGCAGCAGGTGGGATGGTCGGGGGATTCATTGTGAGTTGACCTGATCAACCATCACCCGGCCAAGGTTTGTGTGACATTGATATTCAATGGCGTTACCATTGCCGAAACCCCCACCAACAACATCCTGGGGGTTACCATTGACCAGAAACTGAACTAGACTGGCCACATTAATACTGTGGCTACAAGAGGAGGTCAGGAGCTAGGAATCCTCCAATGAGTGACTCACCTCCTGACTCCCCAAAGCCTGTGCACCATCTACAAGGCACAAGGAGTGCGATGGAATACTCTCCACTTGCCTGGATGAGTGCAGCTCCCAACAACACTCAAGAAGCTCAACACCATCCAGGACAAAGCAGCCCCATTGATTGCTCCCCTTCCACAAACATTCACTCCCTCCACCACCGACGAACAGTAGCATCCGTGTGTACCATCTACAAGATGCACTGCAGGAACTCGCCGAGGCTCCTTAGGCAGCACCTTCCAAACCCACGACCACTACCATCTAGAAGGACAAGAGCAGCAGATACCTGGGAACCCCACCACCTGGAGGTTCCCCTCCAAGTCACTCACCACCCTGACATGGAAATATATTGGCCGTTCCTTCACTGTCACTGGGTCAAAACCCTGGAGCTCCCTCCCTAACAGCACAGTGGGTGTACCAACACATCAGGGGCTGCAGCGGTTCAAGAAGGCGGCTCACCCACCACCTTCTCAAGGGCTGTTAGGAATGGACAATAAATGCTGGCTTGGCCAGCGAAGCCCACATCCCGTGACTGAATTAAAAACAGATGCCAGCTGGTTTACAGAATGATCTGCAATTACCCCTAGTGGTCCCACGCCAGCTCCTGGGAAAGGAATAGTGATTATTTGTTCCCCGGAGCTGTTTGGAGCTCAGGATCACTCATGTTGCTGGCTCCCCGAGGAGAAAACGGTCACTTACTTTTCCAACGGGGCTAACGGGAACTTAGAATGTGAGTCACTGCCCTGCTGAGCAGGAGCTGAGTGGGGGGTGACTGGGGGTGGGTGGAGGGGTGGAGTGGGCAGAAGGATGGAGGGGTGGGGTGGGCGGAAGTAACGAGGGGTGGGGTAGGCGGAGGGCTGGAAGGCATCTACTTTTTTGTCCTTGTGAATTAGAATATAGAATGATAGATGGAGTGAAAACTGTATGACCCAGTAGCCAACTTTATAGTCACTGTTCAACTGTCCTTGATATTAACTGAAGCATAGATAACGACTCTCGCCATTGGTTGCAGGATGCAATCCTCTACTGCAGATGATGTATGCTGGGAGTAAAAACAGATTGGTGCAAATTGGAGAGCTCACCAAGGTGGGTACTTCTCAGGAACGAGCATCCTTCATTACGCTTTTCAATATTATTTGTTTTGGTTGGCTGTGACTTGTGTCAGATTCAGCTCTTCCCTGGGGCGGCATTGTGCCAGCTTTGCCCATTCTTTGTGTGTGTGGCTAGATAGTGCTTTTGACAGGTTGCTGAAGGTGGGTTTCACTCAGGGGCATTGGACCACCCAACAATCTCACCCTAATGAAGTATTTCCATTCCCCCCCCCCACCCCCCCAATGATCTCACTCTGAGCCAACAGCCCCATCCTCACCCAAACATCCCCATTTTTCTCTCAATGCTCACTTCTGTTGGACGCTGGATGTCAATTGGGCGAATGAGCCTCAGGGATTTCCCCCACCCTAACTCAGTATCTGTCCCCACATTATTCCCCACCCCCACTGTTGACCCCGTTCAGACCAGCCGACTCACACAAGCAGGGAATCAAACTGGGAACTTCCCTGGACAATGTGGCCAGAGAGGGATAATGGGCTGAATTTGGCCCTCCCCATGGTCCCGATGTTGGGGCCGTGAGCAAAAAGCCCTGCTCAATATCTCCAGATCATTGGGAGAACCTAGAGGCGCCAGACAGAGGGAGTGCAGTGTCGCTGATGTTACCACTCTGCAGATGCAGTGTCACTGAGACCCCTGGTCCCGTGGATCGTACCACATCGCAACAGTGAATACACGTCAAAGTGATTCATTTTGTTTGAAGTGCTTTAGGAAGTTTCTGCGAAAATGTGAGAGCTTCGATCATTCCCAGTGATCTCCTGGGCAGGGATGGGAACATGCATCTGAGCTTCACTGGACGGATTGGCATTTTAACTGGTGCAGTGATCACATGTTGACCTGGAACATGACTTTGAACCATGACAACCCTTGTACATGCTGCAGACCCGGCATCATTAGGGGTTGAACACAGAATCGGCCCATTGTTCTGGAGGATCTGCTTTCAAATCTCACCTCCTCCTGTATCAGTATCCTCGCAAAATCCTCTGAATTTATATTTCTGTTCCTGTTATTTAGCACCTTCTCCCCATCATTAAATGGAACTGGAAACAGCTCTATTGACTTTGTTTAAAAAAAAACTTAGAGTGCCCAATTTTTTTTTCCAATTAAGGGGCAATTTAGCGTGGCCAATCCACCTGCCCTGCACATCATAGATTATCATAGAATTTACAGTGCAGAAGGAGGCCATTCGGCCCATCGAGTCTTCCGGCTCTTGGAAAGAGCACCCTACCCAAGGTCAACACCGCCACCCTATCCCCATAACCCAGCAACCCCACCCAACACTAAGGGCAATTTTGGACACTAAGGGCAATTTATCATGGCCAATCCACCTAACCCGCACATCTTTGGACTGTGGGAGGAAACCGGAGCACCCGGAGGAAACCCACGCACACACGGGGAGGATGTGCAGACTCCGCACAGACAGTGACCCAAGCTGGAATCGAACCTGGGACCCTGGAGCTGTGAAGCAATTGTGCTATCCACAAGGCTACCGTGCTGCCCCTAGAACAACATCTTTTTGGGTTGTAGGGATGAGACCCATGCAGACATGGGGAGAATGTGCAGACCCCACACGGACAGTGAGCTGGAGACGGGATTCAAACCTGATGTGAGGCAGCAGTGCTAACCACTGTGCCGCCGTGCCACCCAGCTCCATTGGCTTTCAAATGTTCCTTTGCACCTTTCACATTCTCCAAGTCCCTTGAAAATCTGGAACCTCACCCAGGTGACTGTTCCTGAGCTTGGCGCGTTGACAGCTTATTCATCCTGAGAGGTATTAGCAGAAGCATGATCTGTGCACTCTGACCATGAATCGCCACCTGCATTGGTGTGTTTGCTCACGTGCCCTCCCACGTACTCATCACCACAGACCAAAGCATCCAACCTGGGATATTTGGTCTGTACCTCTCGGTGTGACTCCAGAGCCCAGGAACTCTCTCCAAACCCTCAGTGGTTCTCTGCAGGATGGGCTTGTCCCTATCATCAGTGCATCAATTTCAGTCTCTGGGCTAATTGTGCTGTGGTTCCAGGTAAGAGAAATGGTGGGGAGCAGACTCATTAATGACAGCTCTCGTCAACCAGGCATTCAAACCTTTTGTCTTTTTGAGCTCTCCTAATTACAAATCGAGTTTAGCTTTGTGCTATTAGTGACGAGTTGCTGATTTACGAAGGGTTTGATGAGAAAGGATATCTGTGAATGAATGATGCGCTCACCCCCCCCTGTCTCTCTCATTGGTTCGAAACAGGTGTTTGAGATTCGGAACATCGATGAACTCACCGAGGATTGGTTGTGTGAGAAGCTGGCATTCTTTCGCTGAAGCTCTGATTCCTTCCACGCTGATTCAGACTGTTTAATACAGAAAAAAACGCTGTATCGAACAATATGAAATAAACCTTACTTCATTAATCTTTCATTTTTATACTGCGTGAATGAATAAATAAAACCGCAAATAATCGGTCGTGTGATTTTCAGACCACACTGCACTGACTTCAGACAAGGGTTATTTTTCAACAAGCGGTTAGCTTTATTTAGTAAAGATTTCACTTTCACTGCTCGCCGTGAGGTACCCACGTCACATGCGTTTGGCCAAAGTCAGCACAGCTCCCATTGCACAAGATGCTCCTTATACTGTTATAATGTTGGTTATCTGATCCACAGAGGGTCAGGGATGACGGAAATTGAAAATGTAAAAATATCACATTGTGTCTGTTGAGGGTCACTGTGCTCAGATTGTAGACTTTCTGGAATGTAAGGCCTTGTATCTAACCCCGTGCTGTACCTGTCCTGGGAGTGTTTGATGGGGACAGTGTAGAGGGAGCTTTACTCTGTATCTAACCCCGTGCTGTACCTGTCCTGGGAGTGTTTGATGGGGACAGTGTAGAGGGAGCTTTACTCTGTATCTAACCCCGTGCTGTACCTGTCCTGGGAGTGTTTGATGGGGACAGTGTAGAGGGAGCTTTACTCTGTATCTAACCCCGTGCTGTACCTGTCCTGGGAGTGTTTGATGGGGACAGTGTAGAGGGAGCTTTACTCTGTATCTAACCCCGTGCTGTACCTGCCCTGGGAGTGTTTGATGGGGACAGTGTAGAGGGAGCTTTATTCTGTATCTAACCCCGTGCTGTACCTGTCCTGGGGGTGTTTGATGGGGACAGTGTAGAGGGAGCTTTACTCTGTATCTAACCCCGTGCAGTACCTGCCCTGGGAGTGTTTGTTGGGGGACTGTGTAGAGGGAGCTTTACTCTGTATCTAACCCCGTGCTGTACCTGTCCTGGGAGTGTTTGATGGGGACAGTGTAGAGGGAGCTTTACTCTGTATCTAATCCCGTGCTGTACCTGTCCTGGGAGTGTTTAAGGGGGACAGTGTCGAGGGAGCTTCACTCTGTATCTAACCCCGTGCTGTACCTGTCCTGGGGGTGTTTGATGGGGACAGTGTAGAGGGAGCTTTACTCTGTATCTAACCCCGTGCAGTACCTGCCCTGGGAGTGTTTGTTGGGGGACTGTGTAGAGGGAGCTTTACTCTGTATCTAACCCCATGCTGTACCTGTCCTGGGAGTGTTTGATGGGGACAGTGTAGAGGGAGCTTTACTCTGTATCTAACCCCGTGCTGTACCTGTCCTGGGAGTGTTTGATGGGGACAGTGTGGAGGGGGAACCGGAGCATAGAGCAGTGCTTGGCTGTTCTGGATTCCTTCTCTGTAGGACAGGACCTTCGGGAGAAGCCAAGACAATTCCTCTTCTTTTTACCCTAGCTGCTGTGCTTTGCTAAGTTCCCACTCACCACCCTGACATGGAAATATATCGGCCGTTCCTTCACTGTCGCTGGGTCAAAATCCTGAAACTCCCTCCCTAACAGCACTATGGATGTACCTACACCTCAGGGACTGCAGCGGTTCAAGAAGGCAGCTCACCGCCACCTTCTGAAGGGCAACTAGGGACGGGCGACAAATGCTGGTCTAACCCACAGCCCATAAATGGATTTTTAGAAAGTATTTTTTCCATTAACACACTGAAAAGCCTTGGGACATTTAAATCGGTTTTCACTGAGTTAGTGAATGAATGTAAGTGAGGTCAATGGGTGGGGTGCCAGCTGGACTGGCAGTTTGGGTAAGATACCAGCAGGGCAGTGTTGGTGGTGGGAGGGTCAGTGAGGATGTTGGGGGGCAGGTTGGGGGAGGTTTCAGATGGTCAGGGTGATGTTGGAGGTTTGGGAGGGGTTGGAGGGCTGGGGAGGAGTCAGAAGGTTGGGAGGGAGTTGGAGGGGAGCCCGAGGGTCGGGTGTGTTGGAGGGTAAGGGAGTTTGCAGAGGGTTGGAGGAGAGCCAAAGGGTTGGAGGGAAGTCAGTGGGAATCAGGGGCAGTTTGAGGATCATGGGTAGGATGGGCCGGGGGCTTTGGAGAGTTGAGAGCTTAGCGAAGGATCAATGGGGAATCATAGACTTTTTTCCATACAATTTACAGTGCAGATGGAGGCCATTCAGCCCATCGAGTCTGCACCGGCTCTTGGAAAATTTCCCTTAGTGTCCAAAATTGCCCTTAGTGTTGGGTGGGGTTACTGGGTTATGGGGATAGGGTGGAGGTGTTGACCTTGGGTAGGGTGCTCTTTCTAAGAGCTGGTGCAGACCCGATGGGCCGAATGGCCTCCTTCTGCACTGTAAATTCTCTGATAATAACCCCGTAACCCCATCTAACCTTTTTGGACCTTAAGGGGCAATTCTTAGGGGCAATATAGCATGGCCAATCCACCTAACCTGCACATCTTTGGACTGTGGGACGAAACCGGAGCACCCGGAGGAAACCCACGCAGACACGGGGAGAACGTGCAGACTCCACACAGACAGTGACGCAAGGCGGGAATCGAACCTGGGACCCTGGTTCTGTGAAACAACAGTGCTAACCACTGTGCAACCGTTGGTGTGGAAATGGGTGAGTGAGTTGTAAAGTGACCCAGGAGTTAGACTAGGAATTTTCTGTCTAACATTTCCTGGGTAACTATCCAGAGTCGGGACAATCCCAAGTCTCTGGCTGTAACTCAGGGGTTTAGACTTCATCAGAGTTCCGAAAGCATGGAAATTGCTTATTGGAAATTGAAACTTCCCGGGTAATTCCCATGGAATCCCTGCATTGTGACATCCAACGCGTCCCCTGCCCATCTTCCAGGATGTGTCTTTTCGGAGACATTTGTGATTCTTAACTATATTTGCAGTCTCAATCAGGTTGACCCCAGATTTTATGATAAATCCCAGACACCGAACTGGAAAATCCAGGCACCAATCCACTGGATTCACAGTAAAAACTGGCACTTCCATTTTCAATAAGAATAATTTGGGTCGATCGCTTCCTTTGTTGACATTCAACCAATGGGAGAGCTGCGTGTGCGCCTTGCTGTCAGCTGAGCTGAGCCATAGCTGAGATGAGGACGTCATTGGATGAAGTTTAGGGATGGAAGACATTGAGGAGATGAGTTAACAACTAAATGTAGAGCGATAGGGCTGACCTTTTCACACATAAAGTCATTCTGGCACACAGGAGAAGGACTTTCAACACATTGAGGAGGGCAATCGAGTCCATCCCAGCTCTGTCCCTGTTACTCTGCAAATTTATTTCCCTCGAGTGCTCATTGAATTTCCTTTTAAAATGACTGATCATTTCCAGGCCGCCAATCTCGTGGGCAGCGAGGTCCAGGTCATTACCACTCGCCGTGTGAAAAAGCTCTTTCGCACCTCCCCAAAATTCTGAATCTGTGTCCCCTAGCCCTTGTACTTTTAGCCATGGGTACAGTTTCTCTTTGTCCACTTTGTCAAAACCGGCCACAATCTTGCACAGCGCTGTCAAATCGCCCCTCAATCTACTTCGTCCCCAAGGAGAAAAATCCCAGCTTCTCCAACTGAACCTTGAAACTAAAATCCCTCACCGCCCCCCGAACCATTCGGGTATATCCCCCTCTGCGGCCTCTCACGGAGGCTCATAACCTTCCTACAGTGCGGTGACCAGAACTGGATGCAGTAGTCTAGTTGTGACCTAACTAGAGTTTTAGCAAGATTCAAAACCCATTCCCTTCTTTTGTACTCAATGCCTCTGGTTAGGAGCCTGAGATCACACAGGTGGGATTCCCCGCTGGCTGACGGCGAATCGCGATGCTCTGCCTCCTCGAAAACGGCGTCAATCTGACGCACACCGTGAGTAGTTGCATCACTGTTCGCATATCATTAAGCAGGCCTACCCGCGATGCTCCGCCTCCGATGGGCCGAGTTCCCGACGGCGCGGTCTGGCCTGGTGGCTGCTGAGAGAGAGAGCGTACGGACAGTGTCCAGCACCATCATACTTCGCCGACAGTCGTGCCGCTGGCCGGGGGGCTTCTGTCAGGGCCGGGGGGGGGGGGGGGGGGGTGGTAGTGGTGGGTACCGGGAGGTGGGCCGTGGGGTCGAGGTGGGCAAATACGCAACACCATTCCCACAACCGGCAAGGCAGCCGATCACTCCGCTAGCAGCCCGCTGTAAACCTGGTGCCCTGGGTCGTATAGGTGACCCCCTCCGGGCCACCCCCTGGGTGCCCTCTGACCCTAGCCGACCCATCGGCTGTATAGGCGCTCCAGCAAACATGTGCCATCCTCTCGGGCCCGATCTGTGTGTGAGTGAGTGGGGGGGGGTTGTATTGTTTAAGCGTGGCTGCAGTTTGTCTGCCCCGTGAGTGTCCATCACAGACCCGGTTATTCCTGCACCGTTTTCCGTGTGTTTTGATGGTGTTCCATACGGCACCGGTGCTCACCCCTCACCGCTAGCGGAATCGGTGGAGGGGCAGCGCCGACTGTTCAATTCCACGGATTGTCCGTTGGCGTTAGCACTTAGACTCCGGATCGGAGAATCCGGCCCTTCTGCTTTGCTAACCACACTGTCGATATGTCCGGCCACCTTCAAAGATTAAATCCCCAGGGCCCTCTGTCCCCGTACGTTCTTTCAAACTCTGCCATCGATCCTAAACTGCTTCTTCCTATTTCTAATGTCAAAGTGCATCACCTCAAACTTCTGGCATTTATACAATGCTTATTAACACACCCGGATGCTTCGCAGATACGTAAGGAAAGCGATGAACAATGACAGAGATCTCAGGCGGAGCGGCCAAAATCCTGGTCAAAGACATGGGTTGTGAGGAGTACAGAGAGAGGCGGAGAGGCTTTAGTGTGGGAGTTCCGGCGTTTGGGGCCCAGGCAGCTGGAGGCATGGCTGCCAATGGTGGAGCGCTGGAAATCGGGGATGCTCGACAAGTCGGAATTGGAGGAGCTCAGAGATCTGGGAGGGTTGTGGGGCTGGAGGAGGTTACAGAGATCTGGGAGGGTTGTGGGCTGGAGGAGGTTACAGACATAAGGAGGGGGTGTAGGGGCTGGAGGAGGTTACAGAGATAGGGAGGGTGTAGGGGCTGGAGGAGGTTACAGAGATAGGGAGGGTGTAGGGGCTGGAGGAGGTTACAGAGATAGGGAGGGTTGTGGGGCTGGAGGAGGTTACAGAGATAGGGAGGGTTGTGGGGCTGGAGGAGGTTACAGAGATAGGGAGGGTTGTGGGGCTGGAGGAGGTTACAGAGATAGGGAGGGGTGTAGGGGCTGGAGGAGGTTACAGAGGTAGGGAGGGGTGTCGGGGCTGGAGGAGGTTACAGAGATAGGGAGGGTTGTGGGGCTGGAGGAGGTTACAGAGAGAGGGAGGGTTGTGGGGCTGGAGGAGGTTACAGAGATAGGGAGGGTTGTGGGGCTGGAGGAGGTTACAGAGATAGGGAGGGTTGTGGGGCTGGAGGAGGTTACAGAGATAGGGAGGGTTGTAGGGGCTGGAGGAGGTTACAGAGATAGGGAGGGTTGTGGGGCTGGAGGAGGTTACAGAGATAGGGAGGGTTGTGGGGCTGGAGGAGGTTACAGAGATAGGGAGGGTTGTGGGGCTGGAGGAGGTTACAGAGATAGGGAGGGGTGTAGGGGCTGGAGGAGGTTACAGAGATAGGGAGGGTTGTGGGGCTGGAGGAGGTTACAGAGATAGGGAGGGTTGTGGGGCTGGAGGAGGTTACAGAGATAGGGAGGGTTGTGGGGCTGGAGGAGGTTACAGAGATAGGGAGGGTTGTGGGGCTGGAGGAGGTTACAGAGATAGGGAGGGTTGTGGGGCTGGAGGAGGTTACAGAGATAGGGAGGGTTGTGGGGCTGGAGGAGGTTACAGAGATAGGGAGGGGTGAGCCTATGTAGCGATTTAAACCCAAGAGTGCAAATATAGCATCCAGTGGGAAGAGTATTGACTCGCTGTTTTCCCAACACAAATCACCTGGCTAAGCCCAGCTCCTGTACTTTTGGCTTTGTTGTCAACTAAGCCAATGGTGGGCAGCACGGTGGCGCAGTGGTTAGCACTGCAGTCTCACGGCGCTGAGGTCCCAGGTTCGATCCCGGCTCTGGTCACTGTCCGTGTGGAGTTTGCACATTCTCCCCGTGTCTGCGTGGGTTTCACCCCCACAACCCAAAGATGAGCAGGGTGGGTGGATTGGCTGCACTAAATTGCCCCTTAATTGGGTACTCTAAATTTAAAAAGAACTGAGCCAATGGCACGGGTCTGTGCGAATTGATTCTCATGGTGTGTCTGACATCGTGGATGGAGCTGGTAAGTCGGTTCCGCTCCCACTGTTGTATGAATGGAGTGGTAAAAGGCATCAGAACCACCATACCCTGAGTGACACAGTCATCAGCTCTACACAATCGTCCTCCGTGCACCTGAGAATTGCTGCTCATCCTCCCAAAGGTAATGTGTTGAAAAGGCAATTTGCCGACACTGGGTCTCTTCGTTCGTGCATTGTTTAGCCCTTTACTCGCTGTGGGAACAAGGCTCGGCGGCGAGCTCATCTCTTTCGCCCTCACCTAATTGATATGGTGGAAAACAGACATTAAGGTCTAATGGTTTTCAATTAGGCACCATGAACCCACTCAATTGTGTTGCTACTCGCTGACGAGCCCTTCAATTCGGCTGCACAGAAATACCCGTCATTCTCCCTGAAGCAGCCAATGCAGGTTTGCGAAGTGATACAGAATGGGACAGCAGAGGAGGAGCATTCGGCCCATCGCATTATCTTTGAAACGCCTTTCCAATGAATCCCTGCTCCTTCCTCACCCCATAACTCTGCAAATTCTATTTCTGAGGATTCACCCAATGCATCTTTTGAAAGTCTTGCTCGCTTTTCTCATAGGTTAATGTGTGGAGTATCGAACTCAGTTATTCCCATTGGTTCGGAGGCCTCTTTACAAGTGGCACGGTGCGGGCTCTGGGTAGCTGCTTCAGCTGGTGAGCTCCCGTCGGTGCCAAGCTGCCAGGGAAAGTGTCGGTGCGGACTCGATTGGCCGAAGGGCTCTTTGCCAGCTGTAAAACTCTATGACAACCATCGTCCAACTGGGGAATGAATCTTTTTGCTTTCCACTTGGTGTAGGAGTGCAGTGCGTCATGAGGATGGATGTGCTGGCCGATCAGCTGATGAGTAGCCAGGGCCAGATGGATTGTTCCCGAGGCTACGGGAGAAGGTCGGGCAGGAGATAGCAGATGCTCTGAGGATGATCCTTACTGGACACAGGGGAGGTACCGGAGGACTGGAGAAATGCAAACGTGGTCCCATTGTTTAAAAGGGGATCGAAGGAAATGCCGAACAATTATAGGCCAGTTAGTCTTACATTGGTGGTGGGTAAATTAGTAGAATCAATCCTGAGAGATAGGATTAACTGTCACATAGCGAGGCATGGACTGGTCAGGGATAGTCAGCATGGACTTGTTAAAGGAAGGTCTTGCCTCACAAATTTGATTGAATTCTTTGAGGAAGTTCGCTGCCCGAGTTTGGTGGTGGAAGCAGGGACCCCAAATTCTTTTAAAAGCCCCTGAATGGAGCGGCACGGTGGAGCGGTGGTTAGCATTGCTGCCTCACAGCGCCAGGGACCCGAGTTCAATTCCGACCTCAGGTTACTGTCGGGAGTTTTCAGGTTCTCTCCCTGTCTGCGTGGGTTTCCTCCGGGTGCTCCGGGTGCAGGTTAGGTCAACTGGCCATTCTATATTGCCCTTTAGTGCCCAAAAGGATAGGTAGGGTTACAGACATGGGGGGAGCGGGGGGGGGGGGGGGGGGGGGGGGGGGGGGGGAGAGTAAGGGGGGAAGATGTGGGTTTAGGTCAGGTGCTCTTTCTGGGGCCAGTCCAGACTTGATGGGCCAAATGGCCTCCTTCTGCACTGTAGGAATTCTATGATCCTTGGACCTGCACCTTAAATGCAGTAAGACACAGGGCAATAGATTGGGTGCAGGAAAGTGGGATTACAAAGGGCACATGGGTGACTTTGGCTGGTATGGTCAGGATGGGCCGAATGGCCTTCTTCTGCATTGTAACGTTTCTATGATTCAGGAACTGCACCTCAGAGAGAGTCAGCACATTCAGGAATTGTCCCCCAGTGAGAGTCAGCAGCTTCAGGAACTGTCCCCCAGTGAGAGTCAGCACCTTCAGGAACTGTCCCCCAGTGAGAGTCAGCACCTTTCGGAACTGTCCCCCAGTGAGAGTCAGCACCTTCAGGAATTGTCCCCCAGTGAGAGTCAGCAGCTTCAGGAACTGTCCCCCAGTGAGAGTCAGCACCTTCAGCAACTGTGTCCCACGAGAGTCAGCACCGTCAGGAACTGTGTCCAGTGAGAGTCAGCACCTTCAGGAACTGTACCCCAGTGAGAGTCAGCATCTTCAGGAACTGTCCCCCAGTGAGAGTCAGCACCTCAGGAACTGTGCCCCAGTGAGATTCAGCACCTGCAGGAATTGTCCCCCAGTGAGAATCAGCACCTTCAGGAACTGTCCCCTAGTGCGAGTCAGCACCTTCAGGAACTGTCCCCCAGTGAGAGTCAGCACCTTCAGGAACTGTGTCCCAGTGAGAGTCAGCACCTCCAGGAACTGTATCCCAGTGAGAGTCAGCACCTTCAGGAACTGTATCCCAGTGAGAGTCAGCACCTTCAGGAACTGTACCCCAGTGAGAGTCGGCACCTTCAGGAACTGTCCCATAGTGAGAGTCAGCGCCTTCAGGAACTGTACCCCAGTGAGAGCCAGCACATTCAGGAACTGTCCCCCAGTGAGAGTCAGCACCTTCAGGAACTGGATCGCAGTGAGAGTCAGCACCTTCAGGAACTGTACCCCAGTGAGAGTCAGCACCTTCAGGAACTGTGTCCCAGTGAGAGTCAGCACCTTCAGGAACTGTACCCCAGTGAGAGTCAGCACCTTCAGGAACTGTCCCATAGTGAGAGCCAGCACCTTCAGGAACTGTCCCCCAGTGAGAGTCAGCACATTCAGGAACTGTACCCCAGTGAGAGTCAGCACCTTCAGGAACTGTCCCCCAGTGAGAGTCAGCACCTTCAGGAACTGTGTCCCAGTGAGAGTCAGCACCTTCAGGAACTGGATCCCAGTGAGAGTCAGCACCTTCAGGAACTGTGTCCCAGTGAGAATCAGCACCTTCAGGAACTGTGTCCCAGTGAGAATCAGCACCTTCAGGAACTGTCTCCCAGTGAGAGTCAGCACCTTCAGGAACTGGATCCCAGTGAGAGTCAGCACCTTCAGGAACAGGATCCCAGTGAGAGTCAGCACCTTCAGGAACAGGACCCCAGTGATAGTCAGCACCTTCAGGAACTGGACCCCGGTGAAAGTCAGCACCTTCAGGAACTGTGTCCCAGTGAGAGTCAGCACCTTCAGGAACTGTCCCCCAGTGAGAGTCAGCACATTCAGGAACTGTTCCCCAGTGAGAGCCAGCACCTTCAGGAACTGTCCTCCAGTGAGAGTCAGCACCTTCAGAAACTGTCCCCAAGTGTGAGTCAGCACATTCAGGAACTGTCCCCCAGTGAGAGTCAGCACCTTCAGGAACTGTGTCTCAGTGAGAGTCAGCACCTTCAGGAACTGTATCCCAGTGAGAGTCAGCACCTTCAGGAACTGTCCCCCAGTGAGAGTCAGCACCTTCAGGAACTGTCCTCCAGTGAGAGTCAGCACCTTCAGGAACTGTGTCCCAGTGAGAGTCAGCACCTTCAGGAACTGTACCCCAGTGAGAGTCAGCACCTTCAGTAACTGTGTCCCAGTGAGAGTCAGCACCTTCAGGAACTGTATCCCAGTGAGAGTCAGCACCTTCAGGAACTGTCCCCCAGTGAGAGTCAGCACCTTCAGGAACTGTCCCCGAGTGAGAGTCAGCACCTTCAGGAACTGTCCCCCAGTGAGAGTCAGCACCTTCAGTAACTGTCCCCCAGTGAGAGTCAGCACCTTCAGGAACTGTCCCATAGTGAGAGTCAGCACTTTCAAGAACTGTCCTCCAGTGAGAGTCAGCACCTTCAGGAACTGTCCCCCAGTGAGAGTCAGCACCTTCAGCAACTGAGTCCCAGCGAGAGTCAGCACCTTCAGGAATTGTCTCCCAGTGAGAGTCAGCACCTTCAGGAACTGTTCCCCAGTGAGAGTCAGCACCTTCAGGAACTGTCCCCCAGTGAGAGTCAGCACCTTCAGGAACTGTCCCATAGTGAGAGTCAGCACCTTCAGGAACTGTCCTCCAGTGAGAGTCAGCACCTCCAGGAACTGTCCCCCAGTGAGAGTCAGCACCTTCAGGAACTGTCCCCCAGTGAGAGTCAGCACCTTCAGCAACTGTGTCCCAGTGAGAGTCAGCACCTTCAGGAATTGTCCCCCAGTGAGAGTCAGCAGCTTCAGCAACTGTGTCCCAGTGAGAGTCAGCACCTTCAGGAACTGTCCCCCAGTGAGAGTCAGCACCTTCAGGAACTGTCCCATAGTGAGAGTCAGCATCTTTATTAGCGATGGAGAAAGTTGGGTTTGAAATCACTGTCGCTAAGTTGCAATAACTGCACGAACCCCTGGGTGGCAGTACCTCAACGTGGTTATCGATTGTTCATGTCGCTTTCTAGCAGAACAATTTAAGTAAAATCTATATTTAAATATGAGGAAGACTTCTTTAGCAGTATAGGAGACACTGCAGCAATGAGACAATCGGTATCTTTAACTGGCTTGCCAGCTTGGCTGTTGTCTAGCTCCTGCCCGAGATTCAGAGAGTATAACATTGAGTCAGAAAAAACACACTCACTGCCAGGGGACCCATCGCTGTCTCAGACCCTTAGTAAGTGTGGCTGCTGTAACTGCTGTCCTCGGAATACAATCCAAGCCTACATCACATAATTGTCCACTGAGCTTACTGCAAATTCAGACCCAATGATATTTCCATGTTCCTGCTCTTGTCGATTAATGGGAGTCTGTAACGCCAACACTGCGAATGTTAACCACCATCCCCACTTATCCTGGCCCATTGCTGCTGGCTCTGTCACTGTAAGGCATCCCTGTTTCCCTGAATCCCTGTTTCTACATCCAGGCCCTCAATCCCAGTCCTGCATCGCAGCCCCATGGCCTGAACCCTGTATGTGTCCCTGACCACCTGTCTCTGCGTATTCCCATCCAGCATCCCCATTCCCACGTGCTGGCCTTATGATTCCAGGCACGGATCCAGATCTCTGGATCTCTCCCCTATTTCCCACTCCTTGTATTTCAGGCCATGTCCCCCAGTCAGCTGGTCCTGTATCATGGTCCCGTGGAGCTGCCGATGTTTCCATGTCTCCCACCCTGGGCCTTCCCGCAACACCCCCTCCCAAACATTTCACTATCGTTTGCGATGTCTTTGGCCCCTCCGCCATTAGATTCAGTCAGCAATCGAAGGGCCGATCATCCTCCAGCTCGTGGGGGAGCAGAGACACGGGATGGGAACCACATTGGGCGCAGGGGAGGGAGCAGAGGTTCGAGAGAGACACGGGATGGGAACCACATTGGGCGCAGGGGAGGGAGCAGAGGTTCAAGTTTTTCTCCCTACGCTGGGAGTGGCTCGTGATAGGCTCATGGGCCTACCAGAAGACAACACAGAACAACATTGGGCTCTCATTGGTGGACGCCCCTTGAGAGCGGGTAAACAGTTTGCCAGACGTTGGGACTTGGAGCGGTTCCGACACGGATCTCCTGAATTGTTGGGAGGTTTCTGAGCTTTCATTGAGTAAAGGTGCAAAGCAGCTGCCGGGTTTTTGGTATTCAGTCTCGGCGGGGAGCCTGAGGGAAAGGGGAGGTGGCCAAGCTAACACCGTGACAGCGAGGAGGAGGCTTTGGCAAGCGGCTGTCGAGGGGAGCAGCAGGGCATCTCTCTGAAGGGCCCTGCTGACCCCTGAGAACCTCGAGGAACTCAGGAGGGATTACAAAGGTTGGAGAACCGTGAAACCCCTCTTTGAGGCCCCACATCTCTGGTGGGAAGCAATCAAGGGGAATATCAAGAGGTTTTTCATCCTCAAGGGCGTTCAAAAGGTGAGAGAGGGACGAGGAGCCATGTCCAGGCTCCAGAAAAGTATGCAAAATTTGCTCCAGCTGCAGTCGATGGGGGTGGATGTCAAGGAGGATCTCCAAGAGGTGAAGAGCCAGCAAGCCTCGCTCTATACCTCGGAGGCCTCCAAGGTTATCTTCCGATCCAGAGTCCGCTCCGTGGAGCAGGATGAAAAGTGCTCACGCTTCTTCTTCCAAAAGGTGCACAGAGAGACCTCTGTGATCAGCAGCCTGAAGGAAGAAGATGGCTCTGTAAAGTCATCGCAGTCTGACATCCTGAGGATCAGCCAATCCTTTTATGCCGGACTGTATGACCTGAAGCCAACAGATAGCACTGTTTCCCAGACCTTCCTGGTGTCTATCACGGAGGTCTTTGGTGACAGCGAGCTGGAAAACCTGGACAAACCGCTAACTCTGGATGAGCTGACAAAGGCCGTCAAGTCCTTCGAGACGAGTAAAACCCCGGAAGCAACGGCTTACCGGTTGAGTTGTATTCGGCTCTGTGGGACTGGATGGGCCAGACCTGCTGGAAGTGTACGAGAGTATGCTTCTGGAAGGCAGCATGTCAGAGCCCATGAGGAAAGGCATCATCACCCTCATCTACAAGCAGAAGGGGGAAAGGGAAGAAATTCGAAATTGGCGACCCATTTCACTGTTGAATGTGGATTACAAAATTCTAGCCAAGGTCATCGCCAATCGGGTCAGGTCTGCTCTGGAGTCGGTGATCCACCCTGACCAGACCTGTGCTGTACCCGGCAGGAAGATCTCTGATAGCCTCGCACTACTCAGGGATACGATCGCCTACGTGCAGGACAGGAGGGTGGACACCTGCCTCATCAGCCTTGACCAGGAGAAGGCTTTTGACAGAATATCGCACACCTACATGATGGATGTGCTCTCCAAAATGGGGTTTGGGGAGGGAATTCGCAATTGGATCAAACTGCTCTACACAAACATCTATAGCGCAGTCTCAATCAATGGGTGGGAATCAGAAAAGTTCCAGATCAAATCTGGAGTCAGGCAGGGCTGCCCTCTCTCCTCGGCCCTGTTTGCGTGCTGCATAGAACCTTTTGCCGAGTCCATCAGGAAGGATCCGGGTATAAGAGGAGTGACGATCCCAGGCAGCGGAGGCGTTCAAGTCAAGGCCTTCCTGTACATGGACGACGTCGCCGTCTTCTGCTCGGACCCCGCGTCTGTGCGCAGGCTCTTGAATGCCTGGGACCAGTTTGAACTGGCCTCGGGGGCCAAGGTAAACCGCGGCAAGAGCGAGGCCATGTTCTTTGGGAACTGGGCCGACCGGTCCTTTGTCCCCTTCACTGTCAGGTCAGATTACCTGAAGGTGCTGGGGATATGGTTCGGAGCTGCTGGGGCGTGCACCAAAAACTGGGAGGAGCGCATCGCAAAGGTAAGGCAGAAACTGGGCTGGTGGGAGCAACGCTCCCTCTCCATTGCGGGCAAAACCCTGGTCATCAGCTGTGAGGTACTCTCGGTGTTACTGTACATAGCGCAGGTCTGGCCCATTACCCGACCCTACGCCACAGCAGTCACCCGGGCCATCTTCAAATTTATCTGGAGATCCAAGATGGACCGTGTCGAAGGGACACTATGTACAAACCTCTGGAGAAGGGAGGGCGGAACGTACCCAACGCCTCCCTCATCCTGATGGCCACCTTTGTGTGCAGCTGCATCAAGCTGTGCGTGGACCCCCAGTATGCAAACACCAAGTGTCACTACATACTGCGGTTTACCTGTCCCCGGTGTTACGAAGGATGGGCCTGGCCTCATTGCCGCGGAACGCTCCAAGTAGTTGGACCGTTCTGTACCACCTGTCCCTCGTGGAAAAGTGTTTGAAGAAAAACACCTTTGACCACAAGTCAATGAAGCAGTGGTCAGCACGTAATGTCCTCGAGACCCTCGGGGAAAAGGAGACCGTGGAGGACGTTGGATGGTTCCCTGAGCAGACTGCCAGAGTCATCTGGCAGAACGCCTCATCACCAGAACTTTCAAACAAGCACCAAGACCTAGCTTGGCTGGTGGTGAGAAGGGCCCTCCCTGTCAGATTTTTCATGCATACCCAAAGGCTCTGCGCCAATGCACGCTGCCCTCGGAGTGGCTGTGGGGGGAAATGAGACGGTCACACACCTCCTTGTGGAACGTGCCTTTGCAAAGAAGGTCTGGAGAGAGATGCAGTGGTATTTGTCAAGGTTCATCCCGAACAGCTCTGTGACACAGGACACTGTGCTCTACGGACTGTTTCCCGGGACACACACCGAGACAAACATCAACTGCTGCTGGAAGGTCATCAACTCGGTGAAAGACGCTCTTTGGTCTGCCCGAAACTTGCTGATCTTCCAGTGCAAAGAATTGTCCTCGACCGAGTGTTGCAGACTGGCACATTCCAAGGTCCAGGACTACGTGCTGAGGGACGCACTCAAGCTTGGGGCAGCTGCCGCCAAGGCGCAATGGGGAAAGACCACTGTGTAAGGTCTTTCCAGCAAATGTACACCGAGGGGCGGGTAACAGTGCAAAACCCCCCTCGGTCTGGGTCATTAACACTCCAATGTATAAAACAAACATGACAATGTAAATATTTAAGAAGTAATTGTAATGTAAAGAGCGATATGTGTGTACGGTTATCAAAATTGAATGGAAGAAAGTCAAGGGAATGTGTAACTCTGATGGAAATGTACAGTCAAGACAATTCGAAATGTTCTGTAATGTTTATGATAGATTTTATGAATAAAGTATATTTTTTGTAAAAATTTTTAAAAAAATCTCTCGACCTCCAGGCCAGGGCTGAGGAGGGAGGGGGTGCAGGCAACGAAAGATGCAAGGCCACCAGGGCTGATGGCCAGCCAGGCAGCCAGGCAGGGGCACGCATGCAGTCATCGAGGACCAGCCAGCCAAGCGGGAGGTGGGCAGAGTGGCAGACGGGAGGTGAGAAGAAGGCCAGGCAAGCGGCGGATTCGGGTCTCGGGAAATTGGGGAGCAGCGACCAGCGGGAGCGGGGCGATTCGACCAGAACCAGAGGCCAGCCAGGCGGGGCTGAGAGTCAGAGAGCTGGGCACCAAACAACATCCCCTATCTTCCTGCTGCTTGTGCATGTTGAATTTCCTGCCGTTTTTGGTGTCAGCCATGTCTCTCTCATCTGCCTTTTAATGACACTCGACTTGCCTGGAACATCCATCGGCATCTCAGCTTCCCAAACTTTATTGCCGGCAGCCAATAACTCTGGGAGAATTTTGGCCGTAAACTCCAGCTCATCCTCTCACCAATTCTCTTCAAACCTCCGAAGGCTCCCCCCCCCCCCGCCCCCCCTACCAATTATTTAATTTGTCGCTGCTTCTGGGCAGCTTAGACAGTCGGCTGCTTTTGTTAACGGACGCTTCACTCAACAGAAGATTCTGAAAACGTATTTGTGAATCGATGAAATGAGGTCAGGTCAGTCCCAGTCAATAAGAAGAGATGCCGAATCCGACAGTCCAAAACACAGCAAGTTGAAGGTGAGGCAAGAGGACAAAGTTTGGCAAAAAGACAGTTTGACATTTTACTTTAAAAGGTTTGAAATGTTAAGCAGTGCCCAAACTGCACATTTAGCCTCAACAACATCCACAAAAGATTTTGGTGACTTGTCCGATGACTTTGACCTGTCGATTTCCGGGGACAACAGAACCCCAGAGAAACGTGAACAAGAAGTGGATTCTGAAATGGTAATGGAACAAGAAGACCGTGCTCAAGATCATTGTTATTGTGTTGTTGAAATGAGGGAAGAAACCTACCCTGAAGACATTGCCTTTTGGCCAAAATCTGTTCCACTGGGTACGAATCAATAGTTCGTAATAAATACGAATCAATAGTTCGTAATAAATAGACAGAAAATATAGGTAGCGCGGCAAATTTTACAGAATCACGGAATTTACAGTACTGAAGGGGGCCATTCGGCCCACCGAGTCTGCACCGGCCCTTGGAAAGAGCACCCTACCCAAGCCCACACCTCCGCCCTATCCCCGTAACCCAGTAATCCCACCCAACATTTTTGAACACTAAGGAGCAATTTAGCACGGCCAATCCACCTAACCTGCACATCTTTGGACTGTGGGAGGAAACCGGAGCACCCGGAGGAAACCCACGCAGAGACGGGAGAACGTGCAGACTCCGCGCTGACAGCGACCCAAGCCGGGACTCGAACCCGGGTCCCTGGCTCTGCGAAGCAACTGTGTTAACCACTGTGCTACCATTTGAGAAAAAAGTTTGAGGTTCGAGGTGGAAAGCAGGTGAGAGAGTTCATGGGTCCTTGTGTCTGAGGGTGAAGAGAACGATAGAAAGGAGAATTTTTTTTTTTGGAAACCTCTAAGACAGTCGACTGTTACCGTCGCAAATTATTCCCTGACCCTAGTAAAGGGAAACAATGGTTTGTCAGTGGGCACTCTAACTGGAGAAATGTTGGAAGAGATATTATTGATCATGAAGCTTCCAAAAGTCATATTAAAGCTGTGTGTGCATTCGTTCAAAGATGTAAATTATCTGGAAGAATTGATTCTGCATTATCGGCTCAGTTTGAAAAGGAGAGATTTTACTGGAGGGCATTGCTGAGATGCGTTGCTGCCGCAGTCAAACTGCTATCTTCCTTTGAACGTCCCCTAAGAGGATATGATGGTCATCCGTGTCAAGTGGAAGCGGTAATTTCTCAGCCTGTGTTGAATATCTCAGTGAATTTGATGAGCTTCTCAAAGAGCATTGGAAATGTTATCAATATTGAGGTTCAGGGAAGACCAACCTTCTAACACACAGAACCTATGATGACTTCATCACCCAATTCACCAATGACGTTAAAGATTCCAAACACTATTCCATAATAGTCGATTCAACACCAGGGGCGTCATTCTCCGACCCCCCTGCCGGGTCGGAGAATGGCCGTTGGCCGCCGTGAATCCCGCCCCCACCGGTTGCCGAAGTCTCCGAAGGAGAAAAGTCGGCGGGGCGTTAATGGCGCCGCTGCCGCGGAGAATGTCACGGGTCTGCGCAAGGCAGCCGATTTTGGGCCTGCCGATATTCTCCCGTCCAGATGGGCCGAAGTCCCGTCGACGTGATGACCGTTCACGTCGACGTAAATCAAATCTCCTTTCAATCGGCGTCAACCTGTGCTCCAGGTTCACGCCGACCAGCGAGGAGGTGAGTGACGGCCTGGGGGGTTGGCTCTGGGCAGGCGATGGCGTGGCGCAGTCTGAATGTGCGGGGAGAGGTGTGTCTCGGGTTGTGTGTGTGTGTGTGCGGCGGGGGGGGGGGGGGTGGTTAGAGTGGGCTGGGCTCCAGGGGAGTGCCGGGAGGGGGGTCAGTGCCGGGGAGGAGGATGGGGGGTCCGTGCCGGGGAGGGGGATGGGGAGGGGGGGTCCGTGCCGGGGAGGGGATTGGGGGGCCCATGCCGGGGAGGGGGATGGGAGGGGGTCCGTGCCGGGGAGGAGGATGGGGGGTCCGTGCCGGGGAGGGGGATGGGGGGCCCGTGCCGGGGAGGGGGATGGGGGGGTGGGGGGGTCCGTGCCGGGGAGGTGGATGGGGGGTCCGTGCCGGGAGGGGATGGGGGGCCCATGCCGGGGAGGAGGATGGGGGGTCCGTGCCGGGGAGGAGGATGGGGGGTCCGTGCCGGGGAGAGGGATGGGGGGTCCGTGCCGGGGAAGGGGATGGGGGGGGGGGGGTCCGTGCCGGGGAGGAGGATGGGGGGTCCGTGCTGGGGAAGGGGATGGGGGGTCCGTGCCGGGGAGGGGGGTGGGGGGTCCGTGCCGGGGAGGGGGATGGGGGGCCCGTACTGGGGAGGGGGATGCGAGGGCAAGTGAGTTGGTCCACCTGCCAGGTGCCAGCCTCCAACAGTTGGACCCATGCGGTCCATGCCGCCTGGCTGGGGGGAGGAGGGGGTATGGGCAATGATGACATGTCATCCCCCCCCCCCCCCCCCCCCCACCAGGCCGTCATGTTTTCCGATCATCCAGCGATGTTGGCCGCCGTGGCGGCAGCCGCTAATGTCCATGTTGCCCAGGATGAGGAGGAGGAGGAGGAGCATGCCAGAGAGGCGGCGCAGGCTGCCGCAGAGGGGCAGGTGGCAGCCGCCCAGGCTGGAGGGACACGTGACCGACAGGACGAGGAGGGGGAGGAGGACGTCGCGGCCCCACGGCAACGGAGGCACCCGAGGGCGAACGGACTGGCCCCGTGTGTACCGGCCCCGGCAGTCATACCAGGACCTCACAGACCGGGAATGCAGGAGGAGACTCCGGATGAGGCGGGAAACCGTGGCACACATCTGCCACCTGCTGGCACACCTGTCACCCCGTGTCCGTCAAGGTTACGGTGGCCCTGAACTTTTATGCAACGGGGTCATTCCAAGCACCGAGTGGGGACCTGTCCGGCATATCGCAGACATCGGTGCATCGGTGCATCCGGGCAGTGACAGATGCCCTATATGCCATGGCGCACCGCTACATCCGCTTCCCCTGTGGACCGGGCCAGCCAAGATGCCCGGGCCGTGGGCTTCTCTGCCGTGGCCGGGTTCCCCATGGTCCAGGGCGCGATCGATGGGATGCACGTCGCCGTGCGGCCACCTGCAGATAACAGGGCCGTGTTCACTCATAGGAAGGGGACCTATTCGATGAACATACAGGTGGTCTGCGACCACCGCATGATGATCCTGCACGTCTGCGCCCGTTACCCAGGAAGTGTACACGACTCATACGTGTTGTCGCAGTCATCCATCCCCGGCATGTACGAGGGACGCCATCCCCGGCTGAGGGGCTGGTTGCTGGGCGACAGGGGCTACCCATTGCGATCGTGGCTGATGACGCCTGTACGGAGGCCACACAATGAGGCGGAGAACCGCTACAATGATGCCCATGTAGCGACAAGGGGAGTGATAGAGAGGTGCTTTGGCGTGCTGAAGATGCGTTTCAGGTGCCTGGACCTCTCTGGGGGCGCCCTCCAGCATCGGTCAGATAGGGTCGGCCGCATCATTGTGGTGTGCTGCGTCCTGCACAACATAGCCCAACAGAGGGGTGATGTGCCGCAGGCAGAGGAGGGCGGAGTGGAGGAGCAGCAGGAAGAGGCCCAGTCCTCCCAGATGAGGGGGATGGGGGCAATGGTCAGGGCAGACGGGGTAGACACAGGCGGGTGGCTGTCCACCGTTACCGGCTGGCCCAGCGGGCACGGGACAGACTGATAGACGCCCGCTTCACTGACTAGATGGGCGTGGGAATCGGGTAGTGTGGCCACAGACCGCACACCATGGCAACAGCCGACCACCCACACCCCCCACCCACCCAGCACCCTCACGCCCCTCCCCAACCCCACCCACCCCACCCGCATGCAAACCACCCCCCCCCATTGCCGATCCACCTGCGGCACAACGGGCCGGGCTCACACAGTTGCGGGTGGACGCGTGTCTATTGCAGGCCATGGAGGATGATGACAACCCACCCTGCGATGAGCTCCTGGCTCCACATCGTTGGACTATGTCTGACCCATGGCCAGAGTACCACCATCCATCCGGACCATCCCTGCATGCGGCTGTGACACTGCAGCGCACGGTCCCGTCCTCTGCCCGGGGGGATGTTGATGGCGGCCCAGGGGGAAGGGGCAGACTCACCTGGGGCTGAGGTAAGACCACCCCTCATACACACACTTGCGCTCAACGTACATGACACCCCTGCACACTTTGGACAGAGCACAAAGGCAGCTTCTGTAGGTGTAACATTGACTTTAATAACCAAAGGAGTTCATGCACGTGCCCTAGCCCCTAAAGCTCATCTGTGCCCTGCACCCATGCCAACTTACTCAGTGTCTAATTGTTTGGCCTTACGGGCCCTTTGACTACGTCTACGTGGTTCCCCAGACGGTACAGCAGAACTGGAGATGGACTCCTGTGATTCCTGCCCTATGACACTGGATCCCTTTGGCGGCCATTTCCTGGGGCGTCCTGGCCTAGATGGGCCAGGCTGCGGCCCGGACGACTGGGATGGCGAGCTGCCAGCCTGTCCTGCCCGTTGCACCTGGGACGGAAGTGGGGGGAGTCCGAGGTGTCGCGGTGTTCCGGGACCTCCCCTACAGAAAGGACCCGGGACGGACCACACCACCTCCTCCTCCCTCGGGGTGCCCGATGGCCCCCAGGCCTCTACATGGGTGGGGGATGCGATCGGACTGGCCATCCGACCCCCCCCCGACATCTGGCGCTGCCAGTCCTGGAGGCCCGTGCTGGTATCGACAGGGGTCAGCAGGTTTGCAGCCATGGAGCCCAGGGTGTTGTCAAACCCTGTCTGTGACTGTGCGACGCCGGCTCGCACATGGCCAATGGCGCCAATGCCCTCAGCGATGGCCTGCTGAGACTGGGCCATGGACTGCTGAGACTGGGCTATGGCCTGCTGAGACTGGGCCATGGCCTGCAGAGACTGGGCTATGGCCTGCAGAGACTGGGCTATGGCCTGCTGAGACTGGGCCATGGCCTGCTGAGACTGGGCTATGGCTTGCAAAGACTGGGCTATGGCCTGCTGAGACTAGGCTATGGCCTGCAGAGACTGGGCCATGGCCTGCAGAGACTGGGCCATGGCCTGCAGAGACTGGGCCATGGCCTGCTAAGACTGGGCTATGGCGTTGAGCGCCTCTGCCCTCTGGCGCTGGCACTGGTTCATGGCCTCCTGTGAGAGAGCAGCCATGTCCTGGGCCACAGACACCGCCTGCACGGAAAGCCCCAGGCCTCGCAAACCGTTCCCCATGTCTGACACCGTCGCACCCATTGCCTCCACCGCGGACGCCACCCGTGCGGTGTCAGCCTGGGTGGCACGTATGACCGGCACCACTCCCAGCTCCTGGACGCGAGTGGACTCCTCCACCTGCGACTGCAGCCGCCGCAAGCGGCCCGTCACCCTCTTCGCTCGTCTCCGGTTCGGTGGTTGCATCGGATCTATGGGTGGGTGTGGTAACTCCAGGAACTATGGATCCATCTGGGCGGCAGATGTTCGCTTGGGCTGGGCTGCCCTCCGACCGCCCGGCCCCTCTGCTGCTCCTACCTCCACCTGCTGTACCGGGACGGCTGTGTTGTGCGCACCAGTGAGGGTACCAGACGCCTCATCACTAAAGTGCCCAACCGAGGTGAGTGTTTCTGCGATGGTGGAGGGTGTTGGTGACAGCAGTGGCGTTGTGTCGTGCTCTTCGTCCCACTCTGAGTCCATGGCACTTTGGGGTGGGGGTTCGTCTCCACCCATCCACTCTGTGTCACTGTCCGGTATTTCGTCTTCCTGGGTAGTGCTGTCCCGGGTAGGGGTGTCCTGGGTAGTGGTGTCCTGGGTAGTGGTGTCCTGGCTCGGCTGTGACGGGGGCCTGTGGCTGCCCCCCTCGTCGCTGGGTGGCACACGCCTGCGTTGTCGCTCCCGCACGTGACGGGGGCGTCGTCTCCCTGTTGCTCCAGGTCTCTCCGTCTCCCGTGGTCTCCAAGGGGCATCCTGCGGGCGTCGCATGCCGGAGGGTCCGGGTCTCTCCGTCTCCCGTGGTGTGCGAGGGGCATCCTGCGGGCGTCGCATGCTGGAGGGTCCGGGTCTCTCCGTCTCCCGTGGCCTCCGAGGGGCATCCTGCGGGCGGTCTGCATCTGCGGGGATGGGTGCCTCGACGTTTGCTCCTGCGATACACAATGAAGCATGCATGGTTAGACACGCAGGCAGTGATCAGGTGATATGGGGGAGGGGATATAGGGGAGGGGGGATCTGGGGACGGGCTGTCGGTGGCTCACTTGCTAGTACGCCCCCGACCTCTGCATCAGCAACCTCCCGGTCGTCAGGTCCGCCAGCCAGTTCCAGGGCCCTTTCCTCGTGTACGGTCAGTGGCCTCTCATCAGCGGGGCCTCCTCCAGTCCTCACATGCTCCCTGGTGTTGTGTGCGCGTTTCTCCTGTGGCGGTGGGGGGGGGGGGCATGGCAGGGGTAAAAGGTAACAGTGTTAGACAGGTATATGAATGCACGCCATCGGTTGCGCGTGCATTGCAGAGGTTAAGGTTCGGGCTGGATTCACTTGGGGATATGGGGGAGGGGGGATATGGGGGAGGGGGGATATGGGGGAGGGGGGTTATGGGGGAGGGGGGATATGGGGGATATGGGGAGGGATGATATGGGGGAGGGGGATTTGGGGGATATGGGGGATATGGAGGAGGGGGGATATGGGCGGGGGATATGGGGGAGGGGGATATGGGGGAGGGGGATATGGGGGAGGGGGGATATGGGGGAGGGGGGATATGGGGGATATGGGGAGGGGGGATATGGGGAGGGGGATATGGGGATATGGGGGAGGGAGGATATGGGGGAGGGAGGATATGGGGGAGGGGGGATATGGGGGATATGGGGGAGGGGGATATGGGGATATGGGGGAGGGAGGATATGGGGGAGGGAGGATATGGGGTATATGGGGGAGGGGGATATGGGGATATGGGGGAGGGAGGATATGGGGGAGGGAGGATATGGGGGAGGGGGGATATGGGGGAGGGGGGATATGGGGGATATGGGGAGGGGGATATGGGGGATATGTGGAGGGGGATATGGGGGAGGGGGGATATGGGGGATATAGGGGAGGGGGATATGGAGGAGGGGGGATATGGGGGAGGGGGGATATGGGGGAGGGGGGATATGGGGGAGGGGGGATATGGGGGAGGGGGGATATGGGGGATATGGGGGAGGGGGGATATGGGGGAGGGGGGTTATGGGAAAGGGGGGATATGGGGATATGGGGGAGGCGGGATATGGGGGATATGGTGGAGGGGGGATATGGGGAAGGGGGGATATGGGGGAGGGGGGATATGGGGAGGGGGGATATGGGGAGGGGGGATATGGGGGTATGGGGGAGGGGGGATATGGGGGAGGGGGGATATGGGGGATATGGGGGTGGAAGGATATGGGGGAGGGGGGATATGGGGAGGGGGGTTATGGGGGATATGGGGGAGGGGGGATATGGGGAGGGGGATATGGGGGATATGTGGAGGGGGATATGGGGGAGGGGGGATATGGGGGATATAGGGGAGGGGGATATGAGGGAGGGGGATATAGGGGAGGGGGATATGAGGGAGGGGGATATGGGGGAGGGGGATATGGGGGAGGGGGGATATGGGGGAGGGGGATATGGGGGGAGGGGGGATATGGGGGATATGGGGGAGGGGGGATATGGGGGAGGGGGGTTATGGGAAAGGGGGGATATGGGGGAGGCGGGATATGGGGGATATGGTGGAGGGGGATATGGGGAAGGGGGGATATGGGGGAGGGGGGATATGGGGAGGGGGGATATGGGGAGGGGGGATATGGGGGTATGGGGGAGGGGGGATATGGGGGAGGGGGGATATGGGGGATATGGGGGTGGAGGGATATGGGGGAGGGGGGATATGGGGAGGGGGGTTATGGGGGATATGGGGGAGGGGGATATGGATATCGGGCGGGGGGGAGGCTCACCCTGCCTGCCCTGACAAGGTCGTTCACCTTCTTGTGGCACTGGGTGCCTGTCCGTGGTGTCAGGGCCACAGCGGTGACGGCCTCTGCCACTTCCCTCCACAGACGCCGACTGTGGCGTGGGGCGACTCTGCGGCCGTGCCCGGGATACAGGGCGTCCCTCCTCTGCTCCACCGCGTCCGGGAGCGCCACCACATCCCGTGACTGGAACCTCGGGGCTGAGCGGCGGCCAGCCATCCAGTCGGGTGTTCCGGTCGGGTGGGGGGAGCAGCGCGTCGTTATGAGCTGTCACGCCGTGCGGCGCGTATGACGCTGCACAGCGTGAACCACGTGAGCAAGCGCGGATCCTGTCACGTCGCTGCTAGCCCATTTCAGGCCGGAGACTTCGCGACGATTTTTGCGGCGTGACGCAAGTTGGATTTGCGCCGATAACGGAGAATTTCGCCCCAGATGTGAATCATGTGGGCCAATTAACATTAATTTTACGATATGTGACCAGCAATGGGCCAAATGGCCTCCTTCTGCACTGTAAAGTCTATGATTCAATGGTGAGGTTGTAGAGTGATTTCTCTGCTTTATCCAGCTACAATCCCACACTTCAAGGTGCCTGGAGACAACTGTTTTGGAGCATTTTAAATTTAGTTCAGGACATCACAAATTGTCGTGGACAGAGCTTCAATAATGCCGCAAATATGCCTTTGAAAGCAGACCAAGGCAGGCCAGCAGCACGGTTCAATTCCCGTGACAGCCTCCCCGAACAGGCGCCGGAATGTGGCGACTAGGGGCTTTTCACAGTAACTTCATTTGAAGCCTACTTGTGACAATAAGCGATTTTCATTTCATTTCATTTCATTTTCATTCATTTCATTCAAATATTGCAGGGAAATATTAATGACTAGACAATGCAAGCCTCTGTGCATGATTCATCCCATGTCCCAGTCACGTTTTGAATTTAATCTACAATGCTGCAGCTGAATCGTGTGGGGCAGCCATTTTTTTGACATTATTCAAAACTTGTATGCCTTCTTTTCAGTTTCCACGCATCGGTGCCATATGCTGCAATCATGCTTGGAACAGGCACATGGAAAACATTTGATGATCAAAGGAATTTCTGACACCTGGGGCAAGATTCTCCGACCCCCCGCCGTGTCGGAGAATCGCCGGGGGCTGGCGTGAATCCCGCCCCCGCCGGTTGCCGAAGTCTCCGGCACCTGAGATTCGGTGGGGGCGGGAATCGCGCCGCGCCGGTTGGCGGGCCCCCCCCCGCTCGATTCTCCGGCCCGGATGGGCCGAAGTCCCGCCGCTAAAATGCCTGTCCCGCCGGCGTGGATTAAACCACCTACCTTACCGGCGGGACAAGGCGGTGTGGGTGGGCTCCGGGGTCCTGGGGGGGGGGGCGCGGGGCGATCTGGCCCCGGGGGGGTGCCCCCACGGTGGCCTGGCCCGCGATCGGGGCCCACCGATCCGCGGGCGGGCCTGTGCCGTGGGGGCACTCTTTCCCTTCCGCCTTCGCCACGGTCTCCACCATAGCGGAGGCGGAAGAGACTCCCTCCACTGCGCATGCGCGGGAAACTGTCAGCGGCCGCTGACGCTCCCGCGCATGCGCCGCCCGGAGATGTCATTTCCGCGCCAGCTGGCAGGGCACCAAAGGCAGTTTCCGCCAACTGGCGGGGCAGAAATTCGTCTGGCGCTGACCTAGCCCCTCAATGTTGGGGCTCGGCCCCCAAAGATGGGGAGCATTCCGCACCTTTGGGGCGGCGCGATGCCCGTCTGATTTGCGCCGTTTTGGGCGCCAGTCGGCGGACATCGCGCCATTTCCGGAGAATTTCGCCCCAGTTGTCTACTCATGCAGAATATTTTGAACTTTGTCGCTATAAAGGAATGCTTATAGACATAGCCGCATCAAATTCAGAGAAGTGTGAAAGCTGAAGCAAAATCCTCAGCAGAGAAGTTTGAAAAGTATGAAATTGCTGTTTTTACTGTTTTATGGAACCGTTTACGTCAAAGAATTAATATTGTCAGCAAATCGCCGCAAAATGTTTAGTTATTTGACTTTATAAAGTTGCAACTGTCTCTTCAAAAGAAAACATTTTATCCTGGAAGTTCGAAATGACTATATCTTAGTGCAAGCAGAGACACTAACGTTAACAAAGAATACCGGTCCCTCTGATGATGATAAGCATACAGGACACAGGAAGGTATTTTCTGTGAATCTCGGGAGAAAACTGTTGAATTATTTTGCGTGCTTTTCGACAAAGGTTTGTATGAGAATGCTACGAGCTGCTGCATTAAGAGGTTAATTGAATTCTACCTGGAGGACATAGACACAAATCTTTTTGAAGATGAAATAAAACAATTCTTTCTTTCATTGATAATGATGAACATTGTGCTTCACGATCACCAGCTGATTTGTACAGATTTGCATGTGATGGTTTGCAACCTTTCCAACATGGAAACCATTCTGAAGATCTTTTTAACAATACCTGTCACAGAGCAGACCAGGGCAGGACAGAACAGACCAGGGCAGGACAGAGTAGACCAGGGCAGGACAGAGCAGGGCAGGGCAGAACAGAACAGACCAGGGCAGGACAGAGCAGACCAGGGCAGGACAGAACAGACCAGGGCAGGACAGAGCAGACCAGGGCAGGACAGAACAGACTAGGGCAGGACAGGGCAGACCAGGGCAGGACAGAACAGACCAGGGCAGGACAGAGCAGGGCAGGGCAGGACAGAGCAGACCAGGGCAGGACAGAGCAGGGCAGGGCAGGACAGAACAGACCAGGGCAGGACAGAACAGACCAGGGCAGGAGAGAGCAGACCAGGGCAGGACAGAGCAGACCAGGGCAGGACAGAGCAGACCAGGGCAGGACAGAGCAGATCAGGGCAGGACAGAGCAGACCAGGGCAGGACAGAGCAGGGCAGGGCAGGACAGAGCAGACCAGGGCAGGACAGAACAGACCAGGGCAGGACAGAGCAGACAAGGGCAGGACAGAGCAGGGCAGGGCAGGACAGAGCAGACCAGGGCAGGACAGAGCAGACCAGAGCAGGACTGAGCAGACCAGGGCAGGACACAGCAGACCAGGGCAGGACAGAGCAGGGCAGGGCAGGACAGAGCAGACCGAGGCAGGACAGAGCAGACCAGGGCAGGACAGAGTAGGGCAGGGCAGGACAGAGCAGACCAGGGCAGGACAGAACAGACCAGGGCAGGACAGAGCAGACCAGGGCAGGACAGAGCAGACCAGGGCAGGACAGAGCAGACCAGGGCAGGACAGAGCAGACCAGGGCAGGACAGAACAGACCACGGCAGGACAGAGCAGACCAGGGCAGGATAGAACAGACCAGGGCAGGACAGAGCAGACCAGGGCAGGACAGAACAGACCAGGGCAGGACAGAGCAGACCAGGGCAGGACAGAACAGACCAGGGCAGGACAGAGCAGACCAGGGCAGGACAGAGCAGATCAGGGCAGGACAGAGCAGACCAGGGCAGGACAGAACAGACCAGGGCAGGAGAGAGCAGACCAGGGCAGGACAGAGCAGACCAGGGCAGGACAGAGCAGACCAGGGCAGGACAGAGCAGACCAGGGCAGGACTGAGCAGACCAGGGCAGGACAGAGCAGACCAGGGCAGGACAGAACAGACCAGGGCAGGACAGAGCAGACAAGGGCAGGACAGAGCAGACCAGAGCAGGACAGAACAGACCAGGGCAGGACAGAGCAGACCAGGGCAGGACAGAGCAGACCAGGGCAGGACAGAGCAGGGCAGGGCAGGACAGAGCAGACCAGGGCAGGACAGAACAGACCAGGGCAGGACAGAGCAGACCAGGGCAGGACTGAGCAGACCAGGGCAGGACAGAGCAGACCAGGGCAGGACAGAGCAGGGCAGGGCAGGACAGAGCAGACCAGGGCAGGACAGAGCAGACCAGGGCAGGACAGAACAGACCAGGGCAGGACAGAGCAGACCAGGGCAGGACAGAACAGACCAGGGCAGGACAGAGCAGACCAGGGCAGGACAGAGTAAACCAGGGCAGGACAGAGCAGACCAGGGCAGGACAGAGCAGGGCAGGGCAGGACAGAGCAGACCAGGGCAGGACAGAACAGACATTAGCAGGACAGAGCAGACCAGAGCAGGACAGAACAGACCAGGGCAGGACAGAGCAGACCAGGGCAGGACTGAGCAGACCAGGGCAGGACAGAGCAGACCAGGGCAGGGCAGGGCAGGACAGAGCAGACCAGGGCAGGACAGAGCAGACCAGGGCAGGACAGAACCGACCAGGGCAGGACAGAGCAGACCAGGGCAGGACAGAACAGACCAGGGCAGGACAGAGCAGACCAGGGCAGGACAGAGCAGACCAGGGCAGGACAGAGCAGACCAGGGCAGGACAGAACAGACCAGGGCAGGACAGAGCAGACCAGGGCAGGACAGAACAGACCAGGGCAGGACAGAGCAGACCAGGGCAGGACAGAACAGACCAGGGCAGGACAGAACAGACCAGGGCAGGACAGAGCAGTCCAGGGCAGGACAGAGCAGACCAGGGCAGGACAGAGTAAACCAGGGCAGGACAGACAGACCAGGGCAGGACAGAGCAGACCAGGGCAGGACAGAGTAAACCAGGGCAGGACAGAGCAGACCAGGGCAGGACAGAGCAGTCCAGGGCAGGACAGACAGACCAGGGCAGGACAGAGCAGACCAGGGCAGGACAGAGCAGACCAGGGCAGGACAGAGCAGACCAGGGCAGGACAGAGCAGACCAGGGCAGGACAGAGCAGGGCAGGGCAGGACAGAGCAGACCAGGGCAGGACAGAACAGACCAGGGCAGGACAGAGCAGACAAGGGCAGGACAGAGCAGGGCAGGGCAGGACAGAGCAGACCAGAGCAGGACTGAGCAGACCAGGGCAGGACAGAGCAGACCAGGGCAGGACAGAACAGGGCAGGGCAGGACAGAGCAGACCAGGGCAGGACAGAGCAGACCATGGCAGGACAGAGTAGGGCAGGGCTGGACAGAGCAGACCAGGGCAGGACAGAACAGACCAGGGCAGGACAGAGTAGGGCAGGGCAGGACAGAGCAGGGCAGGGCAGGACAGAGCAGACCAGGGCAGGACAGAGCAGACCAGGGCAGGACAGAACAGACCAGGGCAGGACAGAGCAGACCAGGGCAGGACAGAACAGACCAGGGCAGGACAGAGCAGACCAGAGCAGGACAGAACAGACCAGGGCAGGACAGAGCAGACCAGGGCAGGACAGAACCGACCAGGGCAGGACAGAGCAGACCAGGGCAGGACAGAACAGACCAGGGCAGGACAGAGCAGACCAGGGCAGGACAGAACAGACCAGGGCAGGACAGAGCAGACCAGAGCAGGACAGAACAGACCAGGGCAGGAGAGAGCAGACCAGGGCAGGACAGAGCAGACCAGGGCAGGACAGAGCAGACCAGGGCAGGACAGAACCGACCAGGGCAGGACAGAGCAGACCAGGGCAGGACAGAACAGACCAGGGCAGGACAGAGCAGACCAGGGCAGGACAGAACAGACCAGGGCAGGACAGAGCAGACCAGGGCAGGACAGAGAGACCAGGGCAGGACAGAGCAGACCAGGGCAGGACAGAACAGACTAGGGCAGGAGAGAGCAGACCAGGGCAGGACAGAGCAGACCAGTGCAGGACAGAGCAGGGCAGGGCAGGACAGAGCAGACCAGGGCAGGACAGAGCAGACCAGGGCAGGACAGAGCAGGGCAGGGCAGGACAGAGCAGACCAGGGCAGGACAGAGCAGACCAGGGCAGGACAGAGCAGACAAGGGCAGGACAGAGCAGACCAGAGCAGGACAGAACAGACCAGGGCAGGACAGAACAGACCAGGGCAGGACAGAGCAGACAAGGGCAGGACAGAGCAGACCAGAGCAGGACAGAACAGACCAGGGCAGGACAGAGCAGACAAGGGCAGGACAGAGCAGACCAGAGCAGGACAGAACAGACCAGGGCAGGACAGAACAGACCAGGGCAGGACAGAGCAGACAAGGGCAGGACAGAGCAGACCAGAGCAGGACAGAACAGACCAGGGCAGGACAGAGCAGACCAGGGCAGGACTGAGCAGACCAGGGCAGGACAGAGCAGACCAGGGCAGGACAGAGCAGGGCAGGGCAGGACAGAGCAGACCAGGGCAGGACAGAGCAGACCAGGGCAGGACAGAACAGACCAGGGCAGCACACAGCAGACCAGGGCAGGACAGAACAGACCAGGGCAGGACAGAGCAAACAAGGGCAGGACAGAGCAGACCAGAGCAGGACAGAACAGACCAGGGCAGGACAGAGCAGACCAGGGCAGGACTGAGCAGACCAGGGCAGGACAGAGCAGACCAGGGCAGGACAGAGCAGGGCAGGGCAGGATAGAGCAGACCAGGGCAGGACAGAGCAGACCAGGGCAGGACAGAACAGACCAGGGCAGGACAGAGCAGACCAGGGCAGGACAGAACAGACCAGGGCAGGTCAGAGCAGTCCAGGGCAGGACAGAGCAGACCAGGGCAGGACAGAACAGACCAGGGCAGGACAGAGCAGACCAGGGAAGGACAGAGTAAACCAGGGCAGGACAGAGCAGACCAGGGCAGGACAGAGCAGGGCAGGGCAGGACAGAGCAGACCAGGGCAGGACAGAACAGACGAGGGCAGGACAGAGCAGACCAGGGCAGGACTGAGCAGACCAGGGCAGGACAGAGCAGACCAGGGCAGGACAGAGCAGGGCAGGGCAGGACAGAGCAGACCAGGGCAGGACAGAGCCGACCAGGGCAGGACAGAACAGACCAGGGCAGGACAGAGCAGACCAGGGCAGAACAGAACAGACCAGGGCAGGACAGAGCAGACCAGGGCAGGACAGAGCAGACCAGGGCAGGACAGAGCAGACCAGGGCAGGACAGAGCAGACCAGGGCAGGACAGAGCAGTCCAGGGCAGGACAGACAGACCAGGGCAGGACAGAGCAGACCAGGGCAGGACAGAGCAGACCAGGGCAGGACAGAGCAGGGCAGGGCAGGACAGAGCAGACCAGGGCAGGACAGAGCAGACCAGGGCAGGACAGAGCAGACCATGGCAGGGCAGAGCAGACCAGGGCAGGGCAGGGCAGAGCAGACCAGGGCAGGACAGAGCAGACCAGGGCAGGACAGAGCAGACCAGGGCAGGGCAGAGCAGACCATGGCAGGGCAGGGGTATTGAGTACAAGAGTCGGCAGGTCATGTTACAGTTGTATAGGACTTTGGTCAGGCTACATTTGGAATACTGCGTGCAGTTCTGGTCGCCACATTACCAGAAGGATGTGGATGCTTTAGAGAGGGTGCAGAGGAGGTTCACCAGGATGTTGCCTGGTATGGAGGGTGCTAGCTATGAAGAAAGGTTGAGTAGATTAGGATTATTTTCATTGGAAAGACGGAGGTTGAGGGGGGACCTGATTGAGGTCTACAAAGTTATGCGAGGTATGGACAGGGTGGATAGCAACAAGCTTTTTCCAAGAGTGGGGGTGTCAATTACAAGGGGTCACGATTTCAAGGTGAGAGGGGGAAAGTTTAAGGGAGATGTGCGTGGAAAGTTTTTTACGCAGAGGGTGGTGGGTGCCTGGAACACTTTGCCAGCGGAGGTGGTAGAGGTGGGCACGATAGCATCATTTAAGATGCATCTGGACAGATATATGAACGGACGGGGAACAGAGGGAAGTAGATCCTTGGAAAATAGGTGACAGGTTTAGATAAAGGATCTGGATCTGCGCAGGCTGGGAGGGCCGAAGGGCCTGTTCCTGTGCTGTAATTTTCTTTGTTCTTTGACAAATTTGCCACATTTTTCCTCACTGTAACTGATACTTTGCCATTTTTTGATCAGATTCCGCCCTGTATGTTTTCAGGAAGTATTTAGATGTTGGGGCTCTTGGGGCGAAGGCGATCAAAAGATATGTGGGGAAAGCGGGAACAAATTATTGAGTTGGATGGTATTCCATGATCATAATGAATGTCGGAGCAGGTTCCAAGAGCCGAATGGCTTCCTCCTGCTCCTAGTTTTCTTTGTTTCTATGGAACCTCCTTGACCAAGGTTTTGGACACATATCCAATACCCTCATGTGTCTCCGATCCTATCAAGCATCTTCAGAAGCCTCACCACCTTCAAAGCGCGACATAAATTTGAGTTGTTGTTTTGTTTTCATTCATTAGTTTTCATAGAATCATAGAATCATAGAATTTGCAGTGCAGAAGGAGGCCATTCAGCCCATCGAGTCTGCACCGGCTCTTGGAAAGAGCACCCTACCGAGGCCCACACCACCCTATCCCCATAACCCAGTAACCCCACTCAACCAACCCTAAGGCCAATTTTGGACACTAAGGGCAATTTAGCATGGCCAATCCACCTAACCTGCACGTCTTTGGACTGTGGGAGGAAACCGGAGCACCCGGAGGAAACCCACGCACACACGGGGAGAACGTGCAGACTCCGCACAGACAGTGACCCAAGCCGGGAATCGAACCTGGGACCCTGGAGCTGTGAAGCAATTATGCTAACCACTATGCTACCGTGGTGCCCCGGTGTGTAGCTGGCTCGGTGTGTAGCTGGCTGACTCCCCCAGTGCCGAGCGGGTGCTGCGCCAGCAGAGGTCCTGGGTTCTGGCCGAGGTGTTAAACCGAATCTTCAGTCAGGAGGTGAGAGATTGCGTGGCACCATTTCGGTGAAGAGCAGGGGGGGAGCTTGTCCCAGTGTCCTGGGGCTCATACTGATCCCCCAATCGACGTCACTGAAGCCGATTATCTATGTCGTCATCCATTGCTGTTTGTGGGATCTTGCTGTGCGTCGGCTAGCTGGGGCATCCCCTACATTCCCGGCTTGGGTGACAGTCTGTGCGGAGTCTGCACGTTCTCCCCGTGTCTGCGTGGGTTTTCTCCGGGTGCTCCGGTTTCCTCCCACAAGTCCCGAAAGACGTGCTGTTAGGTGAATTGGATATTCTGAATTCTCCCTCAGTGTACCCGAACAGGCGCCGGAATGTGGAGACTAGGGGCTTTTCACAGTAACTTCATTGCAGTGTTAATGTAAGCCTACTTGTGACACTAATAAAGATTATTATTAACAATGTGGACTTGGCGTCAGAAGCTGCCCCTGCCTTTCCGAGAGGAACGGCTGTTGCCCACAGGATTGGCAGGAACTGCATCGATCAAACAGGCTTCATTTCCCAAACCCAGATGAATAATCGGGTTTGAATTGTGTCTGGCGGGAGGTGAATAATTTAGTGGCTGAAAGTAATCGATTTGAGCAAAATTAATCAATCTGGTTCCATTCTGTTTTAAATTCACCAATCCATCATTTATTGAGATCTTTCAGCCAATGTCAGATGAGGAGCGGTTGAGGACTCTGGGTCTGAACTCGTTGGAGTTTTGAAGGGTGAGGGGGGATCTCATTGAAATTTACAGGATTCTGCGAGGCCTGGATAGAGTGGGCGTGGAGAGGATGTTTCCACTTGTAGGAAAAACTAGAACCAGAGGACACCATCTCAGACTAAAGGGACGATCCTTTAAAACAGAGATGAGGAGGAATTTCTTCAGCCAGAGGGTGGTGAATCTGTGGAACTCTGCCGCAGAAGGCTGTGGAGGCCAAATCACTGAGTGTCTTTAAGACAGAGATAGACAGGTTATTGATTAATAAGGGATCAGGGGTTATGAGGAGAAGGCAGGAGAATGGAGATGAGAAAATATCAGCCATGAATGAATGGCGGAGCAGACTCGATGGGCCGAGTGGCCTAATTCTGCTCCTGTGTCTTATGGTCTTATCGTCTTAATGTCCCGTTCTCCTACTTGATCATCCCTGCTATGTCCTATTCCACCAGGGGTGGCGGCGCAGTGGTATGCAGTCGGGAGGGAGTTGCTCTGGGAGCCCCCAGCATCGACCCCCGACCCATGAATGGCACCAGGTCAAACATGAATGAGGAAACCTCCTGTAGATTACCCCCTCCCCCCCCCCCACCCCCGCTATCCTCAGCTTGCCAATCAGTACTCCCCCCGCCCCCCCCCCACTCGCCGCCCTTTGCTAAACACCACATGGAAGGAGCACTGAGGGTGGACAGGGCCCAGAGTGTACTTGGGAAGGGAGACTTCAATGTCGATCACTGAGAGCGGCCCTGCAGGACCACCACTGGCGGAGCTGGCCCGGGCCCCAGTGGCTGCGAGACTGGGTCTGCAGCAGGCGGCGAGACAAGCAACAAGAGGGCAAATGCGACCCGGCTTCGTCCTCACCGGTCTACCTGTCACAGCGATAAAAAAGACGCAGGAATTGGAGGAGCGCAGAGATCTCGGAGGGTTGTGGAAGGGGAAGGGTTTAGAGAAGGGGAGGGATGGGACCTGGGCTGACTCCTCAAGACGTGAAATGGGAGAGTGAAGTTAGTACGAAATTTACAAAGTGAAAGATTTAGTTAAAGGAATAATCAGTGTGTGAAAACTCTGCCGGTTTCTAACACCTCAAAATATTTCTTTTCACTAGCACCACTCAAAATAAACCTGAAATGTAAAATGCATCAGGTATATTTTTAAACTTCCCATAATCTTGTGAAGTCTCGACCATGTAATTAGCTGTGCGTTTCTGTGCTCTCTCAGAGAGGGCGTTATTCTGGGGTGGGGTGGGGGTCGGTTCTGGAGGGAGGGTAGGGCCTCCGTGACTTTGGCAGCCATAGTCAGTTCCATTCATGCTTCGGTGTGAGGTTGCTGGCGTCACAGTAACAGACAACAGTTCTCAGTCGTCTCCTTGACGAGGATGAAGGTTCCTCAGATATGGGCCTTTGGTGAAGTTTGTCGAGAGCAGGGACTCCATAATTGCAGTCGCTGGAGCAGCCTCCAGCTCCGTGTCACTTCCTGTCCCCCTGACGCACCTGCTCCGACCCGCGACTGTCTCGCTCTCTGCTCTCTCTGGTACACTAGCCTCACACACAGCTCCTTGCAGACAATCTGCAGTCACACTCTTTCAAAGGCACCCAACAACATTGCAACATGGACAAGCGATTCTCTGTCGGCGGCAGCGCACCCACGCCAGGCGTGATTCCCGACGGCGTGGGAGTGGCCACAATGGGAAATCCCATTGGCTGGCTGCGGGAACGGCGGGGGCGTGCCGCGCCTGGAAACAGGGCTGGCGGGATGGAGAAAGATCATTTTGCAGCGTCAGGGCATGGACTCAGTGGCTAAGGAGCCTGTAATAACTTGCACCATGTTCCGTTCTCCTGCCACCCAATGTGCTCGCTGACCTACACTCCTTCCCGGTTCAGCAATGCCTCAATGTTACAATTCTCATCCTTGTTTTCAAATCCGACCGCCGTCTGATCCCTCCCTATCTCTGTCATCTCCTCCAGTCCCACAACTCTGCCAGGTCTCTGTTCTCCTACAATTCTGGCTCCTTGCGGACAACTCGATATTAATCTCTGCACCTCTTTGCCCCTCCGCCCTGCTCCGCCCCTCTGCCCCTCTCTCTGCCTCTCTGCCCCTCTCTGCCTCTCTCTGCCTCTCTGCCTCTCTCTGCCTCTCTCTGCCTCTCTGCCTCTCTCTGCCCCTCACTGCCCCTCTGCCCCTCTCTGCCTCTCTCTGTCTCTCTCTCTCTCTGTCTCTCTCTGCCTCTCTCTGCCTCTCTGCCCCTCTCTGCCTCTCTCTGTCTCTGTCTCTCTCTGTCTCTCTCTCTCTCTGTCTCTCTCTGCCTCTCTCTGCCCCTCTCTGCCTCTCTCTGTCTCTCTCTCTCTCTGTCTCTCTCTGCCTCTCTCTGCCCCTCTCTGCCCCTCTCTGCCTCTCTCTGCCTCGCTCTGTCTCTCTCTGCCTCTCTCTGCCTCTCTCTGTCTCTCTCTGCCTCTCTCTGCCTCTGTCTCTCTCTGCCTCTCTCTGCCCCTCTGCCTCTCTCTGCCTCTCTCTGCCTCTCTCTGCCCCTCTTCCCCTCTGCCTCTCTCTGCCCCTCTGCCCCTCTCTGCCCCTCTGCCCCTCTCTGCCTCTCTCTGCCCCTCTGCCTCTCTCTGCCCCTCTCTGCCTCTCTCTGCCCCTCTCTGTCCCTCTCTCTCTCTGTCTCTCTCTGCCTCTCTCTGCCCCTCTGCCTCTCTCTGCCTCTCTCTGCCTCTCTTCCCCTCTGCCTCTCTCTGCCCCTCTGCCCCTCTCTGCCTCTCTCTGCCCCTCTGCCTCTCTCTGCCCCTCTCTGCCTCTCTCTGCCCCTCTCTGCCCCTCTTTGCCCCTCTCTGCCCCTCTCTGCCCCTCTCTGCCTCTCTCTGCCTCTCTGCCTCTCTGTGCCCCTCTCTGCCTCTCTCTGCCTCTCTCTGCCCCTCTCTGCCCCTCTCTGCCTCTCTCTGCCTCTCTCTGCCTCTCTGCCTCTCTCTGCCTCTCTGCCTCTCTCTGCCCCTCTGCCCCTCACTGCCCCTCTGCCCCTCTCTGCCTCTCTCTGTCTCTCTCTGCCCCTCTGCCCCTCACTGCCCCTCTGCCTCTCTCTGCCCCTCTCTGCCTCTCTCTGCCCTCACTGCCCCTCTGTGCCCCTCTCTGCCTCTCTGCCTCTCTCTGCCTCTCTCTGCCCCTCTCTGCCCCTCTCTGCCTCTCTCTGCCCCTCTCTGCCTCTCTCTCTGCCTCTCTCTGCCTCTCCCTCCTTTCTGATGCTACTTCAGACGTACCTCTTTAACCAAACTTTGGTTGTTTCTCTGAAGATCTCCTGATCTGGTTTGGTGCTTCACAGCTCCAGGGTCCAAGGTTAAATTCCCGGCTTGGGTCACTGTCTGTGCGGAGTCTGCACGTTCTCCCCGTGTCTGCGTGGGTTTCCTCCGGGTGCTCCGGTTTCCTCCCACAAGTCCCGAAAGACGGGCTTGTTAGGTGAATTGGACATTCTGAATTCTCCCTCTGTGTACCCGAACAGGCGCCGGAATGTGGCGACGAGGGGATTTCCACAGTAACTTCATTGCAGTGTTAATGTAAGCCTACTTGTGACAGTAATAAAGATTAAATTAAAAACTTGGGACATCTTACTGCACTAGTTGTTATCATAGCACTGGCTCGCTCGAAGGAATTCCCTCTCCCTCATCTATCCGTTCCCTTTTCTCCTAATGTATGAATTTCGACCCTCTCTCCATGTCTCATAATTCCCTCTGCCTGCCCCCAACCGCGCGCGGTTGACTGAACGAGCAGCAGGCCATTGCTGCAAACCCAGCGTCTGCCACCCGGTGGTGCTGTGCACCCACGTCAGAACCCTCGGCAGCCACGCAAAAAATATTAGTCACGGAAATGCAATGTTTAATTTAATGCATGAGGGTGATGAGGATTAATAATAGCGACTAGGCCACCAGCACAGGGTCAGCATGCAGGGACCCTCTGCACAGTCTAACACACACGAGCTGGGGTGTGCGGCACAGTGAGACATGCATGTTCGGGTGCCTCTGGCCCATTTCCCCACCAGTCTGCTGTACCCCCCCACCCCCCCCAACTCAGTGGGAGAGGCAGCTGATCCCTGCTTCAGGAAGGACAGGCGCTGTGTGTACAGAATGGAAATGCTGATGCGCTTGAATGTGCACTGATGCCCAGGGAGAAGGTGCTGCTCTCCATGTTCAGTCTGAGGATTTTAAAATAGGGGGATTGCATAATGCCCCGGGGAGATTGGAAAGACTGCACTTAATCTCTCTCCATCAGAGCTGGCGAACGTGTGCGGCGATCACAGAGTTTCGAAAAGGAGACTCCGTCCACTGCCCGCAACTTAATTAACTGGGACAGGTTGGAGCTCGGTCTTGTACAATGTCAATCAGAATCCAGAACAGCCCACTGCACCAGGAAATCCGAACCTCCCACGATAAATCTATTTATAAACATCTTCCAACTTTTAGAACCATCAAGTTTTCAGCATTGGAGATTTGTCCTTTTGTTCAAACAACCTCGGTTAAAACGCATTGTGATATTTTTAGTGAAGATGTTTGCAATGATGTGCTGCCTGCCGTTCTAAAGCAGGCGTTAACTCTTTAAGGGGCAGATTAAAATGGCAAAGGCAGGAACTTGGCGGGGAATGTAATACTGTAAAAACTGTGTCATGTTTTGTAGACTGGCCGATATAAATGATGCACGACCAGAACATTTTGTTTAAATAATTTATTATGAAACAACTGCGTTGTAAAGATAACTGGAATAAATAAACAACAAACTACTAACAATTATAGAGCTACTGCAAAATACGTTTATACTCCAGCACGACTTACTCCCAACTTCCCAGACACAGGGGCACCTGGTGGGTTTACACTGCCTCCTGGTGGTCGGAGGTCGTGTTTAATATTATGCACAGAATTGCTTTATTCATATCATCACAAACTGCAGCAACAAATTGCATTTACTCAGCACCTTATTGGTGCACAAATGTCCCAAGGTCTATCCAGGAACATAACGAAAACCACCTAGACCAAGACTAAGAAGGAGGAATTATGAGGAGTTGGTTTAAGGAGAGTCCTGCAGGAGGAAATAGAACTGATTGGTTACAAAACTCCCTCTACACTGCCCCCCTCAAACACTCCCAGGACAGGTACAGCACGGGGTTAGATACAGAGTAAAGCTCCCTCTGCACTGCCCCCCTCAAACACTCCCAGGACAGGTACAGCACGGGGTTAGATACAGAGTAAAGCTCCCTCTGCACTGTCCCCATCAAACACTCCCAGCACAGGTACAGCACGGGGTTAGATACAGAGTAAAGCTCCCTCTACACTGTCCCCATCAAACACACCCAGGACAGATACAGCACGGGGTTAGATACAGAGTAAAGCTCCCTCGACACTGTCCCCATCGAACACTCCCAGGACAGGTACAGCACGGGGTTAGATACAGAGTAAAACTCCCTCTACACTGTACCCATCAAACACTCCCAGGACAGGTACAGCACGGGGTTAGATACAGAGTAAAGCTCCCTCTACACTGTCCCCATCAAACACTCCCAGGACAGGTACAGCACAGGGTTAGATATAGAGTAAAGACCCCTCTACACTCTCCCCATCAAATATTCCCAGGACAGGTACAGCACTGGGTTAGATACAGAGTAAAGCTCCCTCTACACTCTCCCCATCAAATATTCCCAGGACAGGTACAGCACGGGGTTAGATACAGAGTAAAGCTCGCTCCACACTGTCCCCATCAAACACTACCAGGGCAGGTACAGCACGGGGTCAGATACAGAGTAAAGCTCCCTCTACACTGTCCCCATCAAACACTCCCAGGACAGGTACAGCACGGGGTTCGATACAGAGTAAAGCTCCCTCGACACTGTCCCCATCGAACACTCCCAGGACAGGTACAGCACGGGGTTAGATACAGAGTAAAACTCCCTCTACACTGTACCCATCAAACACTCCCAGGACAGGTACAGCACGGGGTTAGATACAGAGTAAAGCTCCCTCTACACTGTCCCCATCAAACACTCCCAGGACAGGTACAGCACAGGGTTAGATATAGAGTAAAGACCCCTCTACAATCTCCCCATCAAATATTCCCAGGACAGGTACAGCACTGGGTTAGATACAGAGTAAAGCTCCCTCTACACTCTCCCCATCAAATATTCCCAGGACAGGTACAGCACGGGGTTAGATACAGAGTAAAGCTCGCTCCACACTGTCCCCATCAAACACTACCAGGGCAGGTACAGCACGGGGTCAGATACAGAGTAAAGCTCCCTCTACACTGTCCCCATCAAACACTCCCAGGACAGGTACAACACAGGGGTAGATACAGAGTAAAGCTCCCTCTACACTTCCCCCATCAAACACTCCCAGGACAGGCACAACACGGGGGTAGATACAGAGTAAAGCTCCCTCTACACTGTCCCCATCAAACACTCCCAGGACAGGTACAGCACGGGGTGAGATACAGAGTAAAGCTCCCTCTACACTGTCCCCATCAAACACTCCCTGGACAGGTACAGCACGGGGTGAGATACAGAGTAAAGCTGAATTAGCAAATGGAATCTTGAATTTCAGTGTTATCCAAAAACAGGAATCTCAGTCAATGTAGCATCCTCAGAATTCTGGTCTGTGTTCTGGGCAGAAAATCTCTTTCCAAAATTTAAAAACATTTTGGAAATGAGAATTTTTAAGAATAATAAAAGCCCAGAAGTTCCCGTCTTCCCCAAAATGTTAACCAAGTTTCACACCTTCCCCCATAACCCACACTCCCACTCACCCACCTTCCCCCATAATCCACACTCCCACTCACCCACCCCCCATATCCCACACTCCCACTCACCCACCTTCCCCCATAATCCACACTCCCACTCACCCACCTTCCCCCATATCCCGCACTCCCACTCACCCACCCCCCATATCCCACACTCCCACTCACCCACCTTCCCCCATAACCCACACTCCCACTCACCCACCTTCCCCCATAATCCACACTCCCACTCACCCACCTTCCCCCATAATCCACACTCCCACTCACCCACCTTCCCCCATAATCCACACTCCCACTCACCCACCTTCCCCCATAATCCACACTCCCACTCACCCACCTTCCCCCATAACCCAAACTCCAACTCACCCACCCCCATATCCCACACTCCCACTCACCCACCCCCCATATCCCACACTCCCACTCACCCACCCCCCATGTCCCACACACCCACTCACCCACCCCCATATCCCGCACTCCCACTCACCCACCCCCCATATCCCACACTCCCACTCACCCACCTTCCCCCAAATCCCACACTCCCATTCAACCACCCCCCATATCCCACACTCCCACTCACCACCCCCAAAACCCACATTCCCACTCACCCACCCCCAATATCCCACACTCCCACTCACCCACCCCCCATATCCCACACTCCCACTCACCCACCCCCATATCCCACACTCCCACTCACCCACCCCCATATCCCACATTCCCACTCACCCACCCCCCATATCCCACATTCCCACTCACCCACCCCCATATCCCACATTCCCACTCACCCAACCCCCATAACCCACACTCCCACTCACCCACCTACTCCATATCCCACATTCCCACTCACTCACCCTCCATATCCCACACTCCCACTCACCCACCCCCCATATCCCACACTCCCACTCACCCACCCCCATATCCCACATTCCCACTCACCCACCCCCATATCCCACACTCCCATGCACCCACCCCCCATATCCCACACTCCCACTCACCCACCCCCCATATCCCACACTCCCACTCACCCACCTTCCCCCATAATCCACACTCCCACTCACCCACCTTCCCCCATAATCCACACTCCCACTCACCCACCTTCCCCCATAACCCAAACTCCCACACACCCACCCCCATATCCCACACTCCCACTCACCCACCCCCCATATCCCACACTCCCACTCACCCACCCCCCATATCCCACACACCCACTCACCCACCCCTATATCCCGCACTCCCACTCACCCACCCCCCATATCCCACACTCCCACTCACCCACCTTCCCCCAAATCCCACACTCCCATTCAACCACCCCCCATATCCCACACTCCCACTCACCCACCCCCCAAAACCCACATTCCAACTCACCCACCCCCAATATCCCACACTCCCACTCACCCACCCCCCATATCCCACACTTCCACTCACCCACCCCCATATCCCACATTCCCACTCACTCACCCCCCCATATCCCACCCCCTACTCACCCACCCCCCATATCCCACACTCCCACACCCCCCCCATATCCCACACTCCCACTCACCCACCCCCCATATCCCACACTCCCACTCACCCACCCCCATATCCCACACTCCCACTCACCCACCCCCATATCCCACATTCCCACTCACCCACCCCCCATATCCCACATTCCCACTCACCCACCCCCATATCCCACATTCCCACTCACCCAACCCCCATAACCCACACTCCCACTCACCCACCTACTCCATATCCCACATTCCCACTCACTCACCCTCCATATCCCACACTCCCACTCACCCACCCCCCATATCCCACACTCCCACTCACCCACCCCCATATCCCACATTCCCACTCACCCACCCCCATATCCCACACTCCCACTCACCCACCCCCCATACCCCACACTCCCACTCACCCACCCCCATATCCCACACTCCCACTCACCCACCCCCCATATCCCACACTCCCACTCACCCATCTTCCCCCATACCCCACACTCCCACTCACCCGCAGCCGATATCCCATACTCCCACTCACCCACCCCCCATATCCCACACTCCCACTCACCCACCTTCCCCCATATCCCACACTCCCACTCACCCATCCCCCATATCCCACATTCCCTCTCACCCACCCCCCATATCCCACATTCCCACTCACCCACCCCCATATCCCACATTCCCACTCACCCAACCCCCATAACCCACACTCCCACTCACCCACCTACTCCATATCCCACATTCCCACTCACTCACCCTCCATATCCCACACTCCCACTCACCCACCCCCCATATCCCACACTCCCACTCACCCACCCCCATATCCCACATTCCCACTCACCCACCCCCATATCCCACACTCCCACTCACCCACCCCCCATATCCCACACTCCCACTCACCCACCTTCCCCCATAATCCACACTCCCACTCACCCACCTTCCCCCATAATCCACACTCCCACTCACCCACCTTCCCCCATAACCCAAACTCCCACTCACCCACCCCCATATCCCACACTCCCACTCACCCACCCCCCATATCCCACACTCCCACTCACCCACCCCCCATATCCCACACACCCACTCACCCACCCCTATATCCCGCACTCCCACTCACCCACCCCCCATATCCCACACTCCCACTCACCCACCTTCCCCCAAATCCCACACTCCCATTCAACCACCCCCCATATCCCACACTCCCACTCACCCACCCCCCAAAACCCACATTCCAACTCACCCACCCCCAATATCCCACACTCCCACTCACCCACCCCCCATATCCCACACTCCCACTCACCCACCCCCATATCCCACATTCCCACTCACTCACCCCCCCATATCCCACCCCCTACTCACCCACCCCCCATATCCCACACTCCCACACCCCCCCCCATATCCCACACTCCCACTCACCCACCCCCCATATCCCACACTCCCACTCACCCACCCCCATATCCCACACTCCCACTCACCCACCCCCATATCCCACATTCCCACTCACCCACCCCCCATATCCCACATTCCCACTCACCCACCCCCATATCCCACATTCCCACTCACCCAACCCCCATAACCCACACTCCCACTCACCCACCTACTCCATATCCCACATTCCCACTCACTCACCCTCCATATCCCACACTCCCACTCACCCACCCCCCATATCCCACACTCCCACTCACCCACCCCCATATCCCACATTCCCACTCACCCACCCCCATATCCCACACTCCCACTCACCCACCCCCCATACCCCACACTCCCACTCACCCACCCCCATACCCCACACTCCCACTCACCCACCCCCCATATCCCACACTCCCACTCACCCATCTTCCCCCATACCCCACACTCCCACTCACCCGCAGCCGATATCCCATACTCCCACTCACCCACCCCCCATATCCCACACTCCCACTCACCCACCTTCCCCCATATCCCACACTCCCACTCACCCATCCCCCATATCCCACACTCCCATTCACCCACCCCCCATATCCCACACTCCCACTCACCCACCTGCCCACATAATCCCACACTCCCACTCTGCAACCTTCCCCAATATCCCACACTTACGCTCACCCAACCTCTTATCAAATAACCCACGACCTTTTCACCATATCTCGCAATTTTAACCCGCTCACCTTCTCTCCACCCCACCCACGTCCTCAACTCCACCTACTTACCCTCTTCCTCAAACCCCACCCTCCCACCCCCACCGCGAATCCCTCAACCCTGCCTCTCAAAGTGAGGAATGGGAAGTTTGACCAGGTTCCTCGACAGAGCAAGGCCTTGTTTCTCGGAGAGACTTTGACCAGGCGGGATCAGCGGGAGCCAGCCGGCCCAGGCTCGCCGTGGCTGTGCCCAGGTCGCCATTCACAGCCGACAGAGCGATGAAGCAGAGCAGCTGAGAAATAGCTGAAGCAGGATTAAACTGTGCAGCGGGATGACTCCCTCTGCTGGGACCTTATTACCAGTGGCTCGGAGTTCATTAGCAGCCGACTTTGAAACCACCGCTTATCTGCAAGGAAGACGAATTTTAGTTTCGAAGGAAACTGAGAATTGATTGTCTGTGTAATTTCTCCAGCCGTGTCTGCAAGTTTGATAATGGTGGTTTACCCCAGGGATACCTTGCCCCAGAGTCTATTGTACAGGTCATGTTGATCCTGAGCCATGTGTCTCAGAGGAAATGTATTCGCGCTCTCACAATTGGTATGTTTAGTAAGGAAAGACATATGTCTTTTCTTATTCTTGGAGTGTGTATTCCAATTAAATGATTAGCAGCAAACCTTTGTAAGTTTAAAATAATGAAGGTTATTTATAGGCACACATTTAACCTGAATTAATGCAATGTCACACACTCGTTCTCACGCAGGTGTACACACACAAAGATTAGATACAGATGGAGATAATGCGCTTTTACAGATAATCCAGTCTCTGGTTTATGATCTCCGGGCTCCCCCCGGGTGGCAGGCCTGTGGTTTCTTGCATGGATTTGATGATCTCAAATTACGAGCATATGGATCAGGAGCAGGGGGAGGCTTCGTCTTTCAATAGGTTCACCGCTAATCTGACGGTAACCTCTCGTCTACCCCTTGGTAACCCGTCACCCCCCTTGTTTATCAAGAATCTGTCCATGAAAACATTCAAAACTCTGCTTCCCCCACCTTATGAAGAAGGGAGTGATGTATCCGTAAAATCTCAGATACTTCGACCAGTGAATTGATCCAAACTTTTGTCCAGGTGTCTTTATTAGCGAGAAAAACGAAGGGCGACATAAGTATAAATTCAAACCAATTTTATTGAACAAAACAATATTTACCTTTAAATGAACCCAAAACCACATACTAAAGATTTCCAAGATTCATTATACCATCCGTATTGATGGACTTGGCTGAGCCGTGGGTCCGATTCTCTGAGTATCTCAGGTCTGTCATTGCGAAGGTGGGTCTCTCTGGGTCAGTCTTCCTGGATGGTCAAGGTCACCTCCACATCGTGTCTTCGCAGGGGTCTGTCTTAGGTGTCTACCTTTATCCCCCTCCCTTTGCGTCTTTCCGGAAACTTCTCTGGCTTTTGGCCAATGAGGCCTTGGGAGGGAGTCCCAACAACCAATGGATTAGATGTTGACCACTTGACAGGACATTGGGGCCCGCCCACAGGTGTCCATCTCTGGTTGTGTTGCTTGCACGTAACGTGTTGCCATATAAGGTAACGGCAGGAACTCTGGGTGCCAGAAAGTCTGCCACGATCTGGGCTAGCCAAAAGAAATCGGTGCATATCAATAGAATTGATGATCTCCTGATGGGTGATTGACAGGGCAGGTCCTGGAAGTCTGTCTGTGTGTTGTGTATTTGACTTTGGTCAAGTCTGAATTCCCATCAGCCTGCAGTTGGATTTAAAATGCCCAATTCTTAACTTAAAATGTCTGATTTTATCGGGCCTAAAATCCAGGCCCCGCCAGGTTTACCAACGGAGTTCGAAAGACTCACAACCCGCCGAGCGAGTAAAATTCTCCTCATCTCGGTCTTAAACGGACAATCCATTATTTTTAAACAGCAACCGCTAGTTCTAGATTCTCACACAAGAGGAAACATCCTCTGCATATCCATCCTTTTAATACCCCTCAGGATCTTCTAAACTCCAGCGGATACAAGCCTAACCTCTCCAACCTTTCCTCATAAGGCAACGCGCCCATTCCTGGTATTAGTCTGGTAAACCTTCTCTGAACTGCTTCCAATTCATTTCCATCCTTCCTTAAACAAGGAGACCAATACTGTCCACGATACTCCAGATGTGGTCTCACCAATGTCCTGAACAACTGCAGCATAACCTCCCTACTGTTGTGATTAATTCCCCTCACATTAAACAATAAAATCCTGTTAACTTTCCTAATTACTTGCTGTACCTCTACACCAGCCTTTTGTGATTCATGCACTAGGCCACCCAGATCCCTCTGTAGCTCAGAGCTCTGCAATCTCTCACTGTTTGGATAATTTTATTTTGTGAAAGTGATTGTAATTTTTCATAAAAGCAAACTAACAATCAGCCAACAAAGTCACTAATTACAAACAAAAACACAAACTAAAACTTAAACACTACAACTAAACTCCTTAACAGCTGAGGGTGCATAGATCCGTAAAAAAGGAAATTGAAAATTGCCATCTCCGGTAGAACGTCCCCACCGATTATTCTGTCTACGGGGGGGTGGGGGGGGGGGGAGTCAGGTGCGTAATGTACAGAAGCAGGTCATCCGCATAGGGTGATACCTGATGCTCCACCCCATCCCGACAAATACCCCTCCCTTGACGAGAGGTTCTCAACGCTGTGGAGAGAGGCTGTATTGCCAAGGCAAACAGAGGTGGGGAAAGAGGGCAGCGCTGTGCAGTGCCCCTGTTTAAGTGACGGTAATCTGAGTGTCGAGTGTTTGTGTGAACACTGGCTGTAGGGGCTTTATACAACAAGAGATAAACTGATGGCCGAATCCAATCTCCCAGGGATCTCGAGTAGATATTCCCATTCCACCCGATCAAACGTTTTTTCAGCATCCGGTGGAAATATAAGCTCAGACCCGGGTGCTGAGGAGGGGGTGAGAATAACAGAAAAGAAATACAGTTGCCGGCCCGTCACAAAGCCTGTTTGATCTTCTGAAATGATACCTGGGGGGGCAAGGCTCCGGCTGGAGCAGCTTAACGTCGGTGTTGAAATGGGAGATGGTTCGGCTGGGTCCCTGTCTGTCCCCCTTAAGGAGCAAGGGCGTAGAGGTTTGAATGAGGGCCAGAGGTATTGAACCCCGAGACAGTGAGTCATTAAATATATCCAATAACAAGGGAGCAGCAGTTCCAAGAACGTTTTGTAGAACTCGAGCGGGAAGCCATCAGGGCCATTGCCAGACTGCATCAGCCCGATACATTTTAAAATCTCGTCCGAGCGTAACAGAGAGTCCAACCCACAGCTCTTGTCCACCTCAGTGGTCGGGATGTGCAGGCCATTCCGGAAGTCAGCCATGATCGAATTATCTGCAGGGGGTTCTGACTTCAACAGGTTGCAGTAAAGTAATGGAATCTAAAAGCTATGTTAGCCTGGAGAGGGGGAGAAAAAAGGTTGCCGCCCGTAATGCGTTACCGAGGGATCTCACGTGAGGCTGCTTGCCGTTCTGGTTGGTGAGCCAGTACTTCACTGGCCTTCTCCCCGTGTTCATTAACCGTACCCCTGGAGCGTTGTAACTGACACACAGCCTTGTCAGAGGACACCAGCTCCAACTGCGTCTGCAATTGTTTCCTGTTTGTCACTAGCTCCGGAGCAGAATCGAGCGAGTATCGGTGATCCATTCGAGGATGGAATCCACCAGCCTCGGTTGCTCCAACTTCACTGTCCTCCGCATTTACGCTCGATAAGAAATAATTTCCTTCCAAATGACGGTCTTGAGAACCTCCCACAGCGCAGGGGGAGAGATTGAGTCTGATTTGTTTAGCTTAATGTAATCATCTCTGTAGGTAGACAAACACTCACAAAATCTATTGTCTGACAGCAGAGAGGTGTCTCGGCTCCAGGCTGGGCGTTGGGCAGGGCCGGACTCTAACCATCCAAATCCACGGCCACCACCATCTAGAAGGGCAAGAGCAGCAGATACCAGGGAACCCCACCACCCGGAGGCAGAGGCGGACTTAGGCTTTTGGCGGCCCTGCACTGTCCCGCTATGCTGGCTATCCAGCCTAGCCCCTGCTCTCGCCTCGCCGGCTGCCTCCAGCCCTGGTCGAGTCACCCCACTGTCTCCCAAAAACCACGATGCCAGCACCTGTCCGGCCCTCGCACCTCCCGGCTGTTCTTTGCTTGGGAGGCCTGGCCTTGAGGACTGTGGGTGTTCCTGGCTGGCTTCCTGGCTATCCGGCCTGGCCTCTGCTCTCTCGTCCTGGTTACCACCCAGCCCTCTCTCTCTCTCAGCCCTGACCTCTGGCCCTGGTCAAGTCGCCCCGCTAAGCCAGCACTTGCCTGAGCTTTACACCTCCTGACCTCTCACCCCTTGGCTCTTGATCAGGTGGCTGGGCCTCGAGCCTCAAAGACTGCGGGTGTCCTCTCGGCTCCCCAGGGTGCCGGGTTTATCTGGCCTGAGGAAGGAGCAGCGCTCCGAAAGCTAGTGACTCCAAACAAACCTGTTGGACTTTAACCTGGTGTTGTAAGACTTCTTACTGTGCTCACCCCAGTCCAACACCGGCATCTCCACATCGTGCCTGCTCTAAAGGGGCTTCCACCAATCAGAGCCCAGTGTTGTTCTGTACAGTACGAAGTCTTACAGCACCACGTTAAAGTCCAACAGGTTTGTTTCGAATCACTAGCTTTTGGAGCACTGCTCCTTCCTCAGGTGAATGAAGAGGTATGTTCCAGTAACATATATGGAGACAAAGTCAAAGATGCCAGACAATGCTTTGAATGCGAGCATTTGAAGGTAATTAAGTCTTTACAGATCCAGAGATAGGGGTAGCCCCAGGTTAAAGAGGTGTGAATTGTGTCAAGCTACAACCGGCTTCACACTGTCCTTCAGCTGGATGGAGAATGTAAAAGGCAGAATGCCAAAGCCTTGAACCACCTCGAGATAGTCCTTCACGATTGATTGAAGGGATACCTGTCGGTGGGGTGCCACGCTGTCTGCAACATACACCCGTTAACGAGTCCCAACTGTTCGCAAGTTCCCACTCCAATGAACGATTCGCGCTCTGTCTCCACGTTGGAAAATGTTATCATCCGCGTTCTGTCCTTGACAGTGACTGCGAGCTCACATGCTCCTCACGTTTTGACCTGATGACCGTTCTAGTCCTTCAGGAGTACTGCACTTGGGACCATTTACGGCTCGATCGTTTCAGCGCTGCTGAAGTGATTAAGTTTGCCCTCGCTCCCGTGTTGAGCTTACGCCAGATCAGCGTGCCATTAGTAATCATCGGAATTGTCCATCTATCCTCGATGGTCTTCACATCCGCATCACTTTGGCTGCAAATAGCGAGGAAATCTTTCCCGCTTTGGCTGGCCGGACTATCCGTGTCCCCCGTCGAGATCATATTCACAGCAGCCAGGTCGTCGATGCGTATCTTGCCGTGCACACTAACTGATTCTGTGCGTGAGGTACATCACCGAGCGAACTGACTCGTTCTGCCATACTTGGAGCAGACCTTTCCAAGTGCGGGGCATTGTTGTGGCAAATGTCTATTGTCACATTGTTGACATAAAATGGCGGATCTGGCGGGCTGCTCAAAATGGCCGCCCACACTGAGACCACGTTTCTTTTTCGACTGCGTCACAGTGCTGATGGCGCTGGCGTCTTCTTCGAGATTGTCGCCAGAATGTGTCAAGCTGAGTGTATTGATGCCAGCTCACTCGCATCGCAGATCCTGATGGCATTTTCCAAATTCAGGACTCCTTCCTGCAACAATCTCTCACGGAGTTTAGCATTCGATGTCCCAAACACTATTTGGTCGCGGATCAGCGATGAGTTCAGAGGTTACTGAAATTGCAGGACTGGGCCTGCAGCCTCAGGTCGGTTACAAAGCGAGCATCAGGCGGCACGAGTTGGCGTGGGGAGGGGATGGGAGTAGGTGGGGGAGGGGGGAGCGTCAGAGAGCGTCAGTATCATGTGGTTCGTGAGAAGTTGTTTAAAATTTGCTATCTCTGTGAATCTCTGATGAAAGATGCCTATGATGGACTGGAGCCATTCTGATTGGTTGAACTGGTAAGGGCCTATTGGTTGCTATGCAACCTCTAGACTCATGGGAGGAAAGTAGAGCAATGATTGGATTTCGCCCCTGAACCATTGGGAAAAAGGTGTTAAATGTGCTCAGTTCAGTAATACAGTGACATGTCTTTATTATTCACTAAGTATTCTGATAAGATAATAGCGGGACAATCACACTATTCATTAAGGCAGAATCTCATATGGTTAAAAGCCAAATTGATTCGGGCAGGAAAGTATTTATAGGTTGAATAAATTGAGCTGATAGGAGCATCTAGCCGATGAAAATGCTGTTTATGGTAATATTTATTACATTTTGAAAGATGCCAACGTCTCCCAGAGTTCTATTTCCCACAGACGGGTTAACAGAAAGACCATCCACACCGTTCTGAGACTAATCCACCTCAGCAATACTCTGTATTAACATAATCTCTCTGAATCATCCAATAACCTGCCCCAGATCCTGTCAACGTATAACTGAAAAGTGCTGCGCATTGACAGAGTGTTGTGGCAGAGAGAGTTACAGAACATAAAACCCTACTGCTGAGAAAAACCTCACAAATGAAGGAAATCTGAGGCTCGTCCCTCCACCATTCTTCCTCTCCCACTGAAGCGAGGCACAAAGGAAGAGGAAACAGAGGAGAGACAAAGGAGAGAGGGAAAGAGATAAGGGAAGGCAGAGATGGGGAGAGGGAGAGTCAAGACAAGGGAGAGGGGAAAAGGGTAGGGAGGGACAGGGAGCGAGGGAGAGGGAAAAGAGATCAGGAGAGGGAGGGACACGGAGAGACGGGGAGAACAGGGCAGACACAGCGTGGCTGGGAGAGGGGAAAGAGCCGGAATAGATAGGAAGAGGTGAACCGAGAGAGACGGGGGGAGGTAGCAAGAAGGGAAAGAGACAGGGAGAGTGAGAGATAGGGAGAGGGAGAGACAGAGATGGAGAAATGGAGGGGGAGACAGGGAGAGATAGGAAGAGGGGTAAGAGACAGAGGGAGAGAGAAAGAGAGAGAGACAGGGAGAGGGAGGGATGGAGAGAGTGAGAGTGCCTTTGTAGGGAACAATTGAAGGGTTTGATGGGTAAATGTCTGAGATAATTGGCAGGATTTTCCAGTCCCCCCAGGGGGGCTTTCCACAGCGCAGGCTGCTTGGCATTGGTCGCTAGCGGGGTTTCCCGATTCTGCCGATGTCAATGGTCATTTGCGTTTCTCCCCCACTCTGCCGTCGAGGAACCTGCTGCGGGTGTCGCCTTCGGCTGGGCCGGAAGATCCGGCTGTCAGGAAGAGCTGGAAAACCCCACCCGAGGTGTGAAGCTTGTCCTGTGGAGGGCAATTAGCCCAAGCACAGTTTCCCAATCTTCCACCAGACATTGGCAGTGATGTTCATCAAATTCCGATGCTCTGCATTGTCTTCGTTTCTAAATAGACACTGTGGTCGTTCTTGCTTCACATTGTGACTTGTGTTTGATTCAAGGTGAGGATGATAGTTTATCCCATTGAAAAGACGGATTAGCAAAAACAAAACCATGTTTGGACTGAGGGAAACTACTGAGGAAATACCAACATAAAAACTGCGACTGTGGATTAGGCTGCTGTTGGAGAGCGATTCAAGGCCGTATATTAATGGCCAGGCCTGAGACAGTCTCTGTTCCCTTTCCTCCTCTTGGGGAGAATGGGATCAAAGGGAGAAAGCAGGATTAGGCTACTGAGTTGGATTCCTCCAGCATTTTCCATCGGTATTTCCGTTGCCTTTCCCGCCTGAGAATTGTTTTAGATCATAGATCATAGAATTTACAGTGCAGAAGGAGGCCATTCGCCCATTGAGTCTGCACCGGCTCTTGGAAAATGCACCCCACCCAAGGTCAACAACTCCACCCTATCCCCAGAACCCAGTAACCCCACCCAACACTTAGGGCAATTTTGGACACTAAGGGCAATTTATCATGGCCATCCACCTAACCTATTATTAGATAGAACCATTGTTTGTCCCGTCCCAAAAATTAATTTGTTCAAAGTAGTTTTTGGAAATAAGTTGCATCCCATTTCCATGCTTATCTGTCCTCACTGCCCATTTCGTACTTTCTCCAGGCTAAAAGGATTCTTATCTCTTTTTGTTGATCTATAGATAAGCAATAGTTGCTTAATACGCAGATTTGCTATTTGAAGTAATGTGCTTATTCAAAGGAAAGTTTAGATAAAATGGAATTGCGATCAAACAGATAATTCATCAGTTTGTAAATTATAAAAAATATACTGCATCTTGTTTTATAAATGTTTTTTATTGGGTTTTTGAACAAGGTATATTTACAGTTATGTACACAGAATAAAATATATATATAGAAGAGAAGAAAAAAACCTGGTAGGATATTGTGCACTAGCTCAGCAACAGCAACTCTGCAGTTAGCAATATTATTTTTAACACATAAGTAGGCACCTGTTTTGTGGGGGGTGAAGCTGGGGGGGGGGGGGGGGGGGTACATATACATTTGGGTGCTGGAGAAACAATGACATTGGTTATGTCCAATACCGAGAGGGCAATACGAGGATGGATCTGGTGTGGGTGTTACTTGCTTCTCCCGGGCGGTTTTCGCTGCCGTTGTCATCTCGTGTTCACCTCCGCTTTGGCCATTCGTCCCCTCTTTGGCCCGTACTTTCCTTGCTCTCTGTTACTGTATTTGCCAAGTTTGTTGTTGTGTCCCGTGCTCTCCTTCCGGCTATCATTCCCTCACCTTCCCCCCGTCTCTCTGGTACCCCTCTACTGTTCCTGTCTCCTCCCTCTTCCCTCCCTCCTCCCCCCGTTTCCCCCCCTCCCCTTCTCCTGTGGTTCGCTTTTCTTTTCTCTTAGGATTAGCTGTGTCCCCCCCCCCCCCCCCCCCCCCCCGCCCCCCCGCCCCCCCCGGGGCCGGGTCTTTCCCTCCCTCTCACACCTTGGCTACTTTTCCCTGGTTCTTGGCTACCTGGCTATTCTTCTGCTTGTTCGTTGGCCACAAACAGGTCCCGGAACAATTGGGTGAATGGCTCCCACGTTCTGTGGAAGCCGTCGTCCGACCCTCGGATGGCGAATTTGATTTTCTCCATTTGGAGAGATTCCGAGAGGTCGGACAGCCAGTCTGCAGCTTTGGGTGGTGCTGCTGACCCTCTTGTTAACCCTCTTGCTCCAGAGGTTGTTAACCCTCTTGCTCCAACCCACCAGCTCCTGGGATTCCGTTTGTAGTGAGGCAGGGGATCTCCACAATCCTTCGTCAAACAAACTCTCCCCAGCCCTCTCAGGCCCTGGTTGACAAGGCCCACCTCAGCCCAGACTCCCAGTGATCTTCAAACCGCACGGACCCAGCTCCTTGCAACGTTACAGTGAATCGCGGCGGCGAGAGAGGAGATGGAATTCTAGTCAGATAGACCGGGACAGTGCCGAAGGAGCCATTCAGGCCATTAGTCGGGTGTCGGCTTTTTGAAAGAGATACCCAAATCATTCCACCCTGTTCATTCCTCATTGTCCGATAAATGTTTCCCTTCAATTATTCTCGCAAGTCCCTTTTGAAAGTTATCAATGAATCTGCTAACACCGCCCTGTCAGGCACATCAACAACTTACTGTGCAAATAAATATTTCCATATCTCCCTCTATGGTTGTACAAACGTACAGATTAGGAGTAGCCGAAGGTCGCCACTGGGGGTAGCAGCTTGGTTGGGTGATGTACGACTTCAAGCGATTAGAGAAGATAAAGTCTGAGTTAAGGGGCTCTTCAGGCGGGTTTGAGAAAAGGTGGGGGATGTTTGTGACCGTGTTTGAGGAGCTGTTCGTCGTGGGGCAGTGTGGAAAAGGGGAAAATTCTGTACAGACTGTACAGTTGATTGCTGGGAAGTATGTTTCCCGGGGTGTATGTTTGCTGTAACCTGTTTTGATACATGTTTGTAATAAAATACATTTTTTTAAAAAAGCAGTAGCCGGAGGCCACTCGGCCCCTCGTACCTGTTCCACCATTCCTTAAGATGATCTAATTTTAGCCTCGACCCCACTTTCGTGCCTAGCCCCCGATATCCTTTCACTCCTGTCGGTCGAGAATCTACAAATACTCAATGACGCAGCCTGCACCGTTCCCCGGAGCAGCGAGCTACACAGCCTCGCGATCCTCTGAGAGAGAAACTCAAAATCTTCTCACCCCAGTCTTAAGCTGGAGGCTTCTTATTTTTAGACTATAGCCGTGATTTTCCAGCTGTTATCGACGGTGGGATTTTCCGCGTGCTGACAGAGGTAAATCCCTGTTGCGGATTTCCTGGCGGTGGAGGGTGGGGGGAGGGGCGGGGGGGGGGGTTGTCATGACCCCCTGGATGATTGAGAGGTAAAGAAGTTATTAATAAAATAAAAGTATGACGATCTTTGCACTGTGATGACTTCCAGTTAATGTCTTTCTGAAGTTCAGGCTTTCATTTTGGTACTTTTTCCTTCCACGCTTGAGATGGTTTTCTCTGACAAGGTTGTCTTACTTTCTCTGTCGATTCAGGATCATTCAAGCTGACAGCAAAGATGTGCCAGATGTGCAGACTTGTCCACTCCTGTCACCACACTACCAGAAGGATGTGGAGGCTTTGGCGAGGGTGCAGAGGAGGTTTACCAGGATGTTGCCTGGTCTGGAGGGTGTTAGCACCGTGGAGAGGCTGAATAGATTTGGACATTTTTCACTAGAAAGACAGAGGTTGAGGGGTGACCTGATAGAGGTCTACAAGATTATGAGGGGCATGGATAGAGTGGATGGGCAGGCACTCTTTCCCAGGGTGGAGGGTCAGTCACCAGGGGGCATAGGTTTAAGGTCCGTGGGGCAGAGTTTAGAGGAGATGTGCGAGGCAGGTTTTTTACACAGAGGGTGGTGAGTGCCTGGAACGCGTTGCCAGGGGAGGTTGTGGAAGCAGATACATTAACGGCGTTCAATAGGCATCTTGACAAACACATGGATAGGACGGGGATAGAGGGATACGGCACAAGGAAGTGCTGAGGGTTTTGGCCAAGGGTGGCATCATGACCGGTACAGGCTTGGAGGGCCGAAGGGCCTGTTCCTCTGCTGTATTGTTCTTTGTTCCCAGCGACTCTGAGTGACCCCTCCTGCTCCGTTAGCCCAGCTGCCTCTTCACTGATCAAAACATGAAAATTCAGCACCGTTGAATCATTCTTCCAATCCTTGTGCTGAACCCATCTCGCTGTCTGAATGGCACTGACCTGCTGATTGAAGTGTTGGACCGTCGGGGAGCTGAAGGCAATTTTAAACCTTCATTTAGCTTCAACCCAGGAGTGTCCTCCAGGCAGGAATGTATAGATTTCCAAGTTTCTGTATTTTCCTTCATTTATGTCTGATGAGCTTTAACTGGAGTTCGAACCAGGCGGATATTAACACAACAGCTGGGGTTGCGGACTGATTTAAGGGTTTGTAAAAGCTAAATAAATGGTACTCATTTATTTCTAGACTTTCTCTCTTTGTAGATTATTTACCCTTCCTCCAGGCTTATGGTCACATGATCACGCGCATGCTCCCATGGTTACCAGCTGTTTTTAATGATCATCCAAGGTTTTTTGTTGACCCTCCTGGTTTTCTGTTACCAAAGTGAGGCTGAATTTCTCCGTCCACGTGGGCCACCTGGGCAGGTCTCCATCCATCTATTCACCTTCCAAACCCACGACCTCTGCCACCTTGGAGGACAATCCCACCACCTGGAGGCTCCCCTCCGACTCACTCACCACCCTGACTTGGAAATATATCGGCCGTTCCTTCACTGTCGCTGGGTCAACATCCTGGAGCTCCCTCCCGAACAGCACAGTGGGTGTACCTACACCACAGGGACTGCAGCGGCTCACCCACCATTGGGCGTTTAGGGATGGGCAATGAATGATGGCCCGGCAAGCGATGCCCATATCCCATCAATAAAGAAGATGGAAGTATTTGCTTAGGCGCATCTCTAGAAGATGGCGAATCACTGAGTAAACAAGCACGACACAGAGTCAATGCTGAATATTCTGCTGCACATGCTCCCATTAACTGTCTTTGCTCCAGTTTCACTCCTGACTACAGCTATTCTGTAGCATAAAATCAACACCAACTTGCATTTATGTAGCATTTTTGTGCGGGTATCTTAAAGGAGCAGAGAGGGAGGGAGCGAGATGGAGATCGAGGGATTTCCAGAGCTTTGGGCTGAGGAACATGGAGACATGGTGCCAATGGTTGAACGACTAAAATTGGTGTTGCGGAGGAGGCCAGGGTTTGAGGAGCGCAGAGACCTTGGAGAGTTGTGGGGCTCGAGGAGGTGCAGAGATAGGGACGATCCGGATCATAAGAGGGAGTTGAACACTCGAAGGATAGTGAGTGCGTCACAACTCACAACGACGGTAGAACACCTTTCAGAGCCTGTGAGAAAAGGCCAAGACTAAACACACAGCTTTAGTGTCACCACTGATAGACTAGTTTAAAGTTAAACCATTGGGAAGAATTTTCAGGAACTTTGAGACACACGCATTGTATTACTTCTTCCACCCATCCCCCTGTGGTGAGTCGCTGATCTCCGAGGTCTGACAGATGTGGATGAATCTCTCAGCTATTGTTAAACCCCCTCTGGGATAATGACTATAATTCCCTTTGATGCCAGTTTTGGCAATGTAACTCCTGTCCTCCTCCACCACCCCCTCCTCCCTGACGCAGGTTATCTACAAAAAAAAAACCACAATAATTATTTATTTAAGAAAGGGCGTATTGATGCCCCGTCAAACTTTGATACGCTTGGCACATTAACCTATTCTCAATCTTTCACCTCCTGCCTACTTCCAGCAGTTACGATTTCCCTTTCTTGTCTTGGCAGATCAGGATCGATGTATCTCTCCATTTTCCACCTGGTACCCTCTTCTCAACAACGCTGTGCCATTTGGGATCTGCTCTCGGGATGTGGGCCCCTCTGGCAGGACCAGCACCTATCGTCCATTCCTAATTGCATCCTTGAGCAGGTGGTGGTGAGCTGCCCTATTGAGCCACTGTGGTCCATGTGGTGCAGGTACACTCACTGTGCTGTTAGGGAGGGAGTTCCAGCAGCTTGCTCAGTGACACCGAAGGAATTCGGTTATAGTTCCAAATCAGGATGGTGTGTGACTTGGAGGAGAACTTGTAGGCAGCTGTTGTGATATGATGTGCATGCATCTTTAAACCTTTAAACTACTGTCAATCATTACCGCATTGACAGAATGTGATGTACTAATCCCATAGCACGTAGGCAGTCTATAAGCAGCAGTGATTGAGGTCAGACATATATATAGAATCGCCCTATTAACAGTGCTTGTATATAGTCTTATCTTCAAATAAAGGGCCCTCATTATTGCCTCAGCAATCCTTGCTTAAAGCGGAACGTAACATGGTGGCAGTATGGTTTTTGTAGATTTAACTGCAAAATGTACAAACTTTAACCCTTCCACATATCACAGAAGAAATGAACTGGTATGATAGTGGAAAATCCATTAAACTCCCTGTGTGTAAGGATTGTACACACTGAGCCTTTGTTTTGGGGCCGTGCATTGCTCCAGCCAGCAGTTCAAACCTGGGAGAGATATGTTAGTAACAGCCTAACTTCTGAAAAGTTTAAGCAGGAACAGAAATTAAACAGCAGACTGTGGGTGGTCTCACTTCAAGCAGGACTTACAGTCGGGAGAATTCATTACTGCCAATGTTAAATAGTATAGGCTGAGCAGGGGAGAAAAATCTGTCCTAAAGGCTAGAAGAAGCCTGTATAAATTTTTTTTTTTTTTTCGAAGTCCTGCAGCTATTTTCCTGCATAAATCACTGCTTCTTGGTGGAGCTCAAAGCAAACTGGGAAAGAAGAAACTGAGCTCAACACTGCCACCATTACAGCCATGCAGTAACCTATGGCCAGCTAAGGCAGTGGCCATTAAAGGTACTGCAACTCAGAGCAAAAGGTTACAGGTGACATTAAAAATCTTGCAAAAAGCAATTTTGTGGATGACCACAAAATTGGCAACACTGAATTGGAAGAGGACGGATTTCCTGTTTAAATTCCCCCTGTTTTGACAAAGCTGTGTTTAACGGACTTTCATATTTCTTAACCAGATGAACTAGCCATAAAATTAAAATAATTAGAACATAAGAACTAGGACCAGGAATAGGCCATCTGGCCCCTCGAGCCTGCTGAAGGTTCCCAGAGACTGAACATGTACGGTCTCTCTGACACCAACAGAATGAACTGGCCTCACCATCCAGTTTCTATTGCCACAGAAGCGGGATCAGCATAAACAAGGTGAAAAACTGGATGCCAACGCAGGTATAAACATCCTTCCACCTTACACACTGAGATGCATGAACCCACACAAGCAGCAAGTGATGATCTGGCCAACCGATGGCAACCTCGTCATGTACAATGACACAAAAACTCCGTCCCTGGGATCCATTGCACTCGGGTCTCACCATGGGTCCAGTGATCGCAGGCCCATTGTTCAAGGGCCTGTCTCTGGTCACCATCCACAGTAACATCAAGACAAAGGCGAGGACCAGAGAAAACCCTGTGCTCACACTGGAAGAAGGTCACCTGGATCTGCAACACAGATCATCAGCGAACCGGCCACACAACACTGTTTGAATGCAATGTGTATTCCCGTACCGAACTTGCAAACATCACGCAGCAGAATCGGAGTGGAATTACTACTCGGCGGGCAACACCCCCTGGTCATCATGCGTTGTCAATGTTCCCAGGAGTTCGAGATGCAGCACTTAAAATGCAGGGGGTGGTGAAAGAGGCTCATGTCTGGCAAAGTGGGTATCGAATTACCCAACCTGGACTTCTGACAGAAAGTTTGAGTACAACACCCAACTCATAGAATCTCGACGGAATCCGTACAGTACAGGAGGAGGCCATTTGGCCCATCGAGTCTGCACCGACCCTCCGAAAAAGCACCTTATCCAGGCCCACCCCCCTGCCCTGTCTCCACAACACCGCATGTCGATCGTGGCCAATCCAGCTAAGCTGCACAGTTTTGGACACTAAGGGGCAATTTAACGTGGCAATCTTTCTCCATTCAAATAAGTTGCTGCTTTTCTAATCCTCCTGCCAGAGGGGACAGGTTCCCATTTCCCCACCTTATTGTGCGGGGGGGGGGGGGGGGGGGACTGTTTTGCCCAGTTCTCTGCGAGAGCCAATCAGCCATTCCCTCTCTGTCACCTTTTCCCCATCACCCCGCAAATATCTCTTCAGGTGCTTGTCCAGTTCCCATTCTCCCCACTCCCCATGGGAGGAAGTCCCACATTCTCCCCACTCCTGTGGGAGCGAGTTCCACACTCTCCCCACTCCCCATGGGAGGAAGTCCCACATTCTCCCCACTCCCCGTGGGAGTGATTCCCACATTCTCCCCACTCCCCATGGGACCAAGTCCCACATTCTCCCCACTCCCCGTGGGAGTGAGTTCCACATTCTCCCCACTCCCCGTGGGAGCGAGTTCCACATTCTCCCCACTCCTGTGGGAGCGAGTTCCACATTCTCCCCGCTCCCTGTGGGAGCGAGTCCCACACTCGCCCCACTCCCCATGGGAGCGAGTCCCACATTCTCCCCACTCCCCAAGGGAGCAAGTCCCACATTCTCCCCACTCCTGTGGGAGCGAGTTCCACACTCTCCCCACTCCCCATGGGAGGAAGTCCCACATTCTCTCCACTCCCCGTGGGAGTGAGTTCCACATTCTCCCCACTCCCCGTGAGAGCGAGACCCACATTCTCCCCACTCCCTGTGGGAGCGAGTCCCACATTCTCCCCACTCCCCATGGGAGCGAGTTCCACATTGTCCCCACTCCCCGTGGGAGTGATTCCCACATTCTCCCCACTCCCCAAGGGAGCAAGTCCCACATTCTCCCCACTCCTGTGGGAGCGAGTTCCACACTCTCCCCACTCCCCATGGGAGGAAGTCCCACATTCTCTCCACTCCCCGTGGGAGTGAGTTCCACATTCTCCCCACTCCCCGTGAGAGCGAGTCCCACATTCTCCCCACTCCCTGTGGGAGCGAGTCCCACATTCTCCCCACTCCCCATGGGAGCGAGTTCCACATTGTCCCCACTCCCCGTGGGAGGGAGTTCCACATTGTCCCCACTCCCCGTGGGAGTGAGTTCCACATTCTCCCCACTCCCCGTGAGAGCGAGTCCCACATTCTCCCCACTCCCTGTGGGAGCGAGTCCCACATTCTCCCCACTCCCCATGGGAGCAAGTCCCACATTCTCCCCACTCCCCGTTAGAGCGAGTCCCACATTCTCCCCACTCCCCGTGAGAGCGAGCCCCACATTCTCCCCACTCCCCGTGGGAGCGAGTTCCACATTGTCCCCACTCCCCGTGGGAGTGAGTTCCACATTCTCCCCACTCCCCATGGGAGCGAGTTCCACATTGTCCCCACTCCCCGTGGGAGTGAGTTCCACATTCTCCCCACTCCCCGTTAGAGCGAGTCCCACATTCTCCCCACTCCCCGTGAGAGCGAGCCCCACATTCTCCCCACTCCCTGTGGGAGCGAGTCCCACATTCCCCTCACTCCCCGTGAGTGAGAGTCCCACATTCTCCCCACTCCCTGTGAGAGAGTGTCCCACATTCTCCCCACTCCCCGTGAGAGCGAGTCCCACATTCTCCCCACTCCCTGTGGGAGCGAGTCCCACATTCTCCCCACTCCCCGTGGGAGCGAGTCCCACATTCTCCCTGCTCCCTGTGGGAGCGAGTCCCACATTCTCCCCACTCCCCGTGAGAGCGAGTCCCACATTCTCCCCACTCCCCTTGAGAGCGAGTCCCACATTCCCCTTACTCCCCGTGAGAGAGTGTCCCACATTCCCCTCACTCCCCGTGAGAGTGAGTCCCACATTCTCCCTGCTCCCTGTGGGAGTGAGTCCCACATTCTCCCTGCTCCCTGTGGGAGAGAGTCCACATTCTCCCCACTCCCCGTGGGAGCAAGTCCCACATTCTCCCTGCTCCCTGTGGGAGTGAGTCCCACATTCTCCTCACTCCCCGTGGGAGCAAGTCCCACATTCTCCTCACTCCCCGTGAGAGAGAGTCCACATTCTCCCCACTCCCCGTGGGAGCAAGTCCCACATTCCCCTCACTCCCCGTGAGAGACAGTCCCACATTCTCCCCACTCCCCGTGAGAGCGAGTCCCACATTCTCCCTGCTCCCTGTGGGAGTGAGTCCCACATTCTCCCTGCTCCCTGTGGGAGTGAGTCCCACATTCTCCCTGCTCCCTGTGGGAGTGAGTCCCACATTCTCCTCACTCCCCGTGGGAGAGAGTCCACATTCTCCCCACTCACTGGGTAAAGAATGTTACCCTGAATCGTTGGTTGGATTCATTAGTGACTGTCGCATATTTTTTTTTCTTAAAAAATTTTTTTTAGAGTACCCAATTAATTTTTTCCAATTAAGGGGCAATTTAGCGTGGCCAATCCACCTAGCTTGTTCATATTTGGGCTGTGGGGGCGAAACCCACACAAACACGGGGAGAATGTGCAAACTCCACACGGACAGTGACCCAGAGCCGGGATCGAACCTGGAATCTCGGCGCCGTGAGGCAGCAGGGTGAGACCACTGCACCACCGTGCTGCCCGTGACTGTCACATATTGATGGACGCCCAGTTCTGTGCTCCCCCACAAGTCACCCCCTTGTCCCACCCCTCCCAGACTTCCTCACCACAACCGAACAGCGTAACCTTCCGTTGTTTGGGTTACAACTCTGCTAAGTTTGTCCAATTACTTCTTCTTTTGACAAAACAAAATATTTTACCCGTCAGTCTGGCCTCAATAAAAGTCGAGATGGATTTGCAGGTACAGCATTAGTTATTTTATTTGACTTGCAAGCCTGATTCATTTCACAGAGGCATAGGACACATCTAGTCTCCTACACCCCGGAAAAGCGAATGAACAAGGAGACAAAGGGATTTCTGCAAATACATTCAAATGGTATCAAGTTTCACATACACGATTCCCATAGGTCATCCTATACCCCTCCTGATCTGGTCATACATTCTGATTGGCTCACTTCTCATCCCTTCCTCTGGCCCCTTTATTACCCAGATCCTTTTCTCCTCCTTTGGTGGACACACCTCCTCCTTGCTTTGCCATGTGGTCTGAAATCCTTTGTCTGTGAACTCATCAGAATGAGACTGGCCTACCTCTACATTACAGTAACTAATATCTCTAAAGTAACTATTTTATATCACATTCGTCACTTTCGAGTAAGTTTATTCTGGTTTTACTTTGCATATATCCGGAGTCACGTCTAAAAATACATCTGTGAGTTGACTGCAGTGTTTGAATGCTTAAAATATTTAATGATCTTCATTGCTTTGTGCCTGCATTAAGTAGGCGATGGTAAGATTACATCAATTTATGCAAGAAATAATCATTAAAAGGAACTGAATTAGAGGATTTATTCCTGGTAAATTACAATTAAACAGGGCTTTGTTAATGACTATGTTCAGAAGTCCTCATGTGTCCTTCTGCTCCACATGATGTCCATGTAGTTAAACAAACTGCAAACGCTCACAATCAAGCCAAAATAACTTAAATAATGGTTACCTGGAGGTTGTGGAGGGTTAAGTGCCTTCCACACTCAAATATCTGCCGGCATCTCCTTTCTGGACGCTCACACGAAGGATGACAAAGTAGACGTGGGGTGCATGGTTCCTCTTGTGAGGCAATCTAGAACAAGAGTTTTAGGAATAGGGGTAGCAGATTTGAAACAGAGATGAGGAGAAATTACTTCTCTCAAAGGGTGGTGAATCTGTGGAATTCGCTGCCTCAGAGTGCAGTGCATGCCGGGACATTGAGTGAATTTAAGGCGGAGATGGACAGATTTTTAATTAGTACCGGGTTGAAGGGTTATGGAGAACGGGCAGGACGGTGGAGTTGAGACCGAGAGAAGATCAGCCATGATCGTACTGAATGGCGGAGCGGGGATCGAGGGCTGAATTTCCCACTCCTGCTCCGAGTTCTTATGCTCTTATGACCATGATGCCAGGTACGGAACGTGAACCATGCCTTTGGGGAAGGCAGGGGGTGGGGAAGAAGTAACAAAAAACAAACAAGCCAAGCATAGTTAACGGGATTCCCAGGAAAACTGAACAATGTATTCAGCGCATTGGGCTTAAACTTCGGTGATAGAGTCTGGGGGTCTCATTACGGGAAAGGCTTCGAACATTTTCGATGGAACCTGTGTTCCTACAGGAGCACGTTTCGAAGTCTTGGTTCTCCCTCGCTGCCCCCCCACCTTCTCCTCTCCCAAAAACCCAGACCGCCTTGTGGGGCTGGAGTTACTTCTAGGCCACACCAGCAGTTTCTGTTCCCCGAAGGAGGCTTCAGAAGCTGTTGAGTACTTTCTGGTGACGGCCTGACAGTTTCAGGAACACTTCATTGGCTCCCGGACTTCAGTTCCGCAGCCTGACGCAATTCATGAACCCCCAGGTCACGGGTCTGGCTCCATCAACACCGGGCCTCAACACCGGTGCCCCACAAGGCTGTGTCCTCAGCCCCCTACTATACTCCTTGTACAGCTGTGACTGTGTGGCCAAATTCCCCTCCAACTCGATTTTCAAATTTGCTGATGACGCCAACGTAGTGGGTCGGATTTCAAACAATGACGAGACAGAGTACCGGAATGAGACAGAGAATCTGGTGAACTGGTGCGATGACAATAATCTCTCCCTCAATGTCAACAAAACGAAGGAGATTGTCATCGACTTCAGGAAGCGTAGTGGAGAACATGCCCCTGTCTACACAATGGGAACGAAGTAGAAAGGGTCGAGAGCTTCAAGTGTTTAGGTGTCCAGATCACCAACAGCCTGTCCTGGTCCCCCCGTGCCGACACTATAGTTAAGAAAGCCCACCAATGACTCTACTTTCTCAGAAGACTAAGGAAATTTGGCATGTCAGCTACAACTCTCACCAACTTCTACAGATGCACCATAGAAAGCATTCTTTCTGGTTGTATCACAGCTTGGTATGGAGCCTGCTCTGCCCAAGACCGCAGGAAACTACAAAAGCTTGTGAATGTAGCCCAGTCCATCACGCAAACCAGCCTCCCATCCATTGACTCGGTCTACAATTCCCACTGCCTCGGAAAGGCAGCCAGCATAATTAAGGACCCCACGCACCCCGGACATGCTCTCTTCCACCGTCTTCCGTCAGGAAAAAGATACCAAAGTTTGAGGTCACGTACCAACCAACTCAAGAACAGCTTCTTCCCTACTGCCACCAGACTTTTGAATGGACCTACCTCGTATTAAGTTGATCTTTTCTCTACACCTTGCTCTAACTGTACATTATATTCTGCAGTCTCTCCTTCCTTCCCTATGTATGGTACGCATTGTTGTATAGCATGCAAGAAACAATACTTTTCACTGTATACGAATACATGTGACAATAATAAATCAAATCAAAAAAAAAAAATCAGCATGAAGACCGTGTCTCGCAGACGTTCGAATGTGTTCTGGAGAGGACAGTTCTCGATTCTATCAATTACTCTTCCACTCGTATTGCAATTAGCAGCAGTGCTGACAGTTACCCAGTTAATCTTCAGCCTCAGCTGACTCGAGACAATCAAAGAGAAAATTACAAATTTGTGTTCAGAACTCAAAGTTTGGCACAGAGCTGTCAGTATAAAGAGTAATTATATCCCTCAGATAGTCTTGAGCCAATTCAGACTGAATCAAACTGGGCAAAGCATCATTTGTAATTCCTACTCCTTGTTCATGTAAAGAGTGGGTGTTGGAGCAATTGATTAAATGAAAAGGAGATTACTGGTTGGGATCAAGGCCAATCTATCTTTGGCTCCTGCTCTGTCCTGTTTGATAGCACGTGAATTTCAGGGGCACTTGTTTACAGAGTGGAAACGTTAGTTTGAATAGAACTTTCATTGTGTTAGAGGGCAACATCCAAATCTCTCCATCTGAGATTCATGGGGTCTTGGGTCCGTAATACATGCTGCACTGTCAGAGGATCGGTACTGAGGGAGTGCTGCACTGTCAGAGGATCGGTACTGAGGGAGTGCCGCACTGTCAGAGGATCGGTACTGAGGGAGTGCTGCACTGTCAGAGGATCGGTACTGAGGGAGTGCTGCACTGTCAGAGGGTCAGTACTGAGGGAGCGCTGCACTGTCAGAGGGTCAGTACTGAGGGAGCGCTGCACTGTCAAAGGGTCAGTGCTGAGGGAGTGCTGCACTGTCAGAGGGTCAGTACTGAGGGAGTGGCGCACTGTCAGGGGGTCAGTACTGAGGGAGTGCCGCACTGTCAGAGGGTCAGTACTGAGGGAGTGCTGCACTGTCAGAGGGTCAGTACTGAGGCAGTGCTGCACTGTCAGAGGGTCAGTACTGAGGGAGTGCCGCACTGTCAGAGGGTCAGTACTGAGGGAGTGCCGCACTGTCAGAGGGTCAGTACTGAGGCAGTGCTGCACTGTCAGAGGATCAGTACTGAGGGAGTGTCGCACTGTCAGAGGGTCACTACTGAGGGAGTGCCGCACTGTCAGAGTGTCAGTACTGAGGGAGTGCTGCACTGTCAGAGATCAGTACTGAGGGAGTGCTGCATTGTCAGAGGGTCAGTACTGAGGGAGTGCTGCACTGTCAGAGGGTCAGTACTGAGGGAGTGCCGCACTGTCAGAGGGTCAGTACTGAGGGAGTGCCGCACTGTCAGAGGGTCAGTACTGAGGCAGTGCTGCACTGTCAGAGGGTCAGTACTGAGGGAGTGCCGCACTGTCAGAGGGTCAGTACTGAGGGAGTGCCGCACTGTCAGAGGGTCAGTACTGAGGGAGTGCCGCACTGTCAGAAGGTCAGTACTGAGGCAGTGCTGCACTGTCAGAAGGTCAGTACTGAGGGAGTGTCGCACTGTCAGAGGGTCACTACTGAGGGAGTGCCGCACTGTCAGAGGGTCAGTACTGAGGGAGTGCTGCACTGTCAGAAGGTCAGTACTGAGGGAGTGCCGCACTGTCAGAGGGTCAGTACTGAGGGAGTGCTGCACTGTCAGAGGGTCAGTACTGAGGGAGTGCTGCACTGTCAGAGGGTCAGTACTGAGGCAGTGCTGCACTGTCAGAGGATCAGTACTGAGGGAGTGCCGCACTGTCAGAGGGTCAGTACTGAGGGAGTGCCGCACTGTCAGAGGGTCAGTACTGAGGGAGTGCCGCACTGTCGTCAGAGGGTCAGTACTGAGGCAGTGCTGCACTGTCAGAGGGTCAGTACTGAGGGAGTGCCGCACTGTCAGAGGGTCAGTACTGAGGGAGTGCCGCACTGTCAGAGGGTCAGTACTGAGGGAGTGCCGCACTGTCAGAGGGTCAGTACTGAGACAGTGCTGCACTGTCAGAGGGTCAGTACTGAGGGAGTGCCGCACTGTCAGAGGGTCAGTACTGAGGGAGTGCCGCACTGTCAGAGGGTCACTACTGAGGGAGTGCCGCGCTGTCAGAGGATCAGTACTGAGGGAGTGCCGCACTGTCAGAGGGTCAGTACTGAGGGAGTGCTGTGCTGTCACAGGGTCAGTATTGAGCGAGTGCTGTTGAAGGTTCAATACTTTAACAAATATTATTTACGGGATGTGGGAGTTGCTGGTTAGGCCAGCATTTATTGCTCATCTCTCGTTGCCCTTGGGAAGGTGGTGGTGAGCTGCCTTCTTGAGCCTTTGCAGTCTCTGGAGTGTAGGTGCACCCACTGTGCTATTAGGGAGGGAGTTCCAGGATGTTGCCCCAGCGATAGTGAAGGAACGGCGATACATTTCCAAGTCAGGGTGGTGAGTAACTTGGAGGGTACCTCCAGGTGGTGGGGTTCCCAGGTATCTGCTGCTCTTGTCCTTCTAGATGGTAGAGATTGTGGGTTTGGAAGGCACTGTTGAAGAACCTTGGTGAGCTCTTGCAGTACATCTGGTAGACATGGCTGCCACTGTGCGTTGGTGTTGGAAGTTTTGAATGTTTGTGGAAGGGGTGCAGGAGTTGCCTTGTGGGTAGAGGAATTGGCTTCCATGACAGGTGCTAGACAGGCCAATATCACAAATCCATGTCCTCAGGTTTATTCAAAATGTCTTGGCAGAAGTGACGGTGATGGTGCTCATTCGGATTCTGTGCTCAGCCCGAGTCCTTGTTAAAAGCTGCCTGATTTTAAGGTCGTCTTCAACTTGTTGTAAATGTTTCTCTGTTGCAACATCTGGACTGCAGCTTGCTACAGCAGCTGGAATTGCGAATTCTACAACCAGGTTTGTGAATGACAAGTTTGGCTCAAAATAAAGGGAGATGTTTTGCTTGTGGCCTGGATTCCAGTTGGTCACGTACGTGAGGGACCATTCCTCTGTGATTCCCCCTCATTGAAGTAGGAGTTGAAGTTGGCCAGAGGCAACGGTTTGCTATGTGAGTGAAACAGTTGCTGTGAGTATCCAGGAACCGGGTGATGATGGGAATTGGTGCCAGTGCGATAAGGGACAAATGGTACAGGAAGGGGCCAGCCAATTGTGGGCACATGTTTTGCTCAGCCTAAAACTAAGGAAGTTCTGGGGCACCTTCTTTATAGATCATAAAATTTACAGTGCAGAAGGAGGCCATTCAGCCCATCGAGTCTGCACCGGCTCTTGGAAAGAACACCCTACCCAAGCCCACACCTCCACCCTATACCCATAACCCAGTCACCACACCCAACACTAAGGGCAATTTTGGACACTAAGGGCAATTTAGCATGGCCAATCCAGCTAACCGGGGGGGGGGGGGGGGGGGGGGGGCGGGAGGGAGAGAGAGAGATCCTATGGAGTTGGAGGTCAGTTGCTCCGCCCTGTGTCTCAATATGGTTGGGAGCCTTAATGGAGTTTCTCAGCCTAGAAAAGGTTAAATTGAGCTTGAGAAGGATTGAGGAGGGGTTTCCACAAGAGATGGCTTCCGTTTATATCTCACTTTAAGGAATTCGCTTCAGTCAGCAGCTAAAAGGGGGGGGGGGGGGGGTAGTTAGTTAATTGATGAATTGTTATGGTTGAGGGTTGAGGGAGGGATTGTTAAACGTCAGTTAAAGATGTGCAATGTGAGAATTTGGAACTCGACGCCACACGGACGGACGGGGATAAATAACAGATGTCGTCACAGGGAAGCTGGTTGAGTCACACAATGGAGAAAGGAATGTGCTGATGGGGTGAGATAAAAAGGGAGAAGACTCAGGTGGAGAATAAAGACCAGAATAGAGCATTGGGGCCGAAAGGCCTCTATCTGTACCGTGGGGTGCACGGTAGCACAGTGGTTAGCACAGTTGCTTCACAGCTCTAGGGCCCCAGGTTCGATTCCTCGCTGGGTCACAGTCTGTGCGGAGTCTGCACGTTCTCCCCGTGTCTGCGTGGGTTTCCTCCGGGTGCTCCGGTTTCCTCCCACATGTCCCGAAAGACGTGCAGGTTAGGTGGATTGGCCGTGATAAATTGCCCTTAGTGTCCAAAAAGGTTAGGTGGGGTTACTGGGTTACGGGGATAGGGTGGAGGTGTGGGCTTAAGTCGGGTGCTCTTTCCAAGGGCCGGTGCAGACTCGATGGGCCGAATGCCCTCCTTTTGCCCTTTACATTCTGTGATCTATGATCTACTCTGATGAAATTAATGTACTCCCCAATTAACTAGTTAGAACGAATTGATCAACCCACTGGGGTTAAGGTAACAGAAAATTACACAGCCAGCACTTTATACATTTCAGCTCTTCCAATTATGGAACATTTTTCAAACCAGAAGCTCGATATTCAGATAATTAGCCCATTGAAAGTTTAAAAAAACCCACTCAGGAACTTGCAATTTCGAGCGACTGACAGGTAATTCCACACAGGCTTTTTGTAAAGTTGAGGAGAAGTAAAAGCCAGTTCACTGCTTCCTTCTGGGCACCACCCTGAAATCTCCTGTCGCTGGGTCTGGAGGTTGCTGGAATCTGGGAGGGCGAGTTCAGAAATGGCTGGTGCTGATAGGTCCCTTCACAGCTCGCTGATGGCACACTTTACGTTGCCTTCTTCCACGTTACGTCAAGTGATGCATTTAGGTCACCTGTTTGTAATATTTGGCCCATTTGCCGCAACCAAGCAGCTGGCATGTGTCGCAGGCAGACTGATTACTGTTGGGTGCTGTATCTGTTTGTCGGTGGGTTTTGTTGGTCTTGTTTAATTGCGGAATGAAGGTTTCAGCGAGCTGCAATTCAGAGATTACCAAGTGTTCCCCGACGTGGAAATCCTGATCCAGCGCCGATCCAGATCGAAGCACGGAGAAGGGGGGGGGGGAATCCCCCGTCGGAACCTTGAGCTGAATCCCACCGCCCAGCTGGAGATCTGCGAGTGGTCAGTGTATCAATTCCTGAGCATTCACGATGGGAAGAGATTTGCCTTTGGGGTAACGACCAGGTCAATTCCCTTGAAAAGAAATTTTACTCTAATGAATGGAAATCTGGTTCATTTTAACAATTGTACTTTCATTAATTAATCCAAAGGCCTTAAGTATCTGTGATTTGGCACTCTTAGATTGGTCCAATGTGCAACCACCCACTGTTCCCAGTACATGGCTATTTTTAGTCGGCCAGTTCACCTCTCAATTTAATAACCCCCCAGGGATATCAATGGAAGATTAAAATGCAATCTTATCGGTCTCTCCAACAAGCCACCGCCTCCCGTGGGTGTGATTCATCCACGCAACTTTGTTTCTGAAAAGGAAAAGTATAGGAAGCATAAGAGATGGTTTCAGGGGAATGAAACATAGGGGGCGGGATTCTCCACTCCCGCGCCGGTTGGGAGAATCGCCGGGGCCGCCAAAATTTCCGGGGACGCCGGTCCGACGCCCTCCCGCGATTCTCCCAAGCGGCGGGAACAGCCCCGTCGAGTTCCGCGGGCCGGAGAATCGCCGGAGACACCCAAAATGGCGATTCTCCGGCACCCCCGCTATTCTCAGGCCCGGATGGGCCGAGCGGGCCAGCCCAAAAAGGCGGGTTCCCCCCGGCGCCGTCCACACCTGGTCGCTGCCGTCGGGAACAGCGCGGGAACACTGGGGGGGGGGGGCAGCCTGCGGGGGGGGGATCCTGCACCGGGGGGGTACCTCAAATGTGGCATGGCCCGCGATCGGTGCCCACCGATCGTCGGGCCGTCCTCTCTGAAGGAGGACCTCCTTCCTTCCGCGGCCCCGCAAGATCTTCTCAGAGAGGACGGCAATGCGCGGGTGACGACAGTTATGCGGCGCCGCGTAAGGCCTGGCGCGTGTAGATGACGCGGCCCCGATCCTAGCCCAGTGTCGGGGCCTGAATCGGTCGGGATCGGGGCCGTTTCGCGCCGTCGTGAACCTCGACGCCGTTCACGACGGCGTGGGCACTTCGGCGCGGGAGTGGAGAATCCCGCCCCAGGAACTAGGAGCAGATGTCGGCAACTCAGCCCTTCGAGCCCGCTCTGCCATTCAATCAGATCCTGGCTGATCTCTTCCTGGTCTCAAATCCACCTCCCACCTGCTGCCCATATCCCTTTAACCTGTTTTCTATCAGAAATATATCTATCTCCTTCTTGAAACCATTGAATGACTCCGATTCCACCGCACTGTGGGGCAGCGAGTTCCACAAATTCACCACCCTCTGCGAGAAGTAGTTCCTCCTCATCTCAGTTCCAAATCTACCGCCTCTCAACCTATATCTGTGACCTCTCGTTCTAATGTGTGCTGGGCTGCACTAGATCTCCAGGTGAGGTCCAGGTGATTCCCTCCAGATGTATCCTTGCTATTTCATCCTTAGTTTTAAATGTTCTTATCTACAGTTTTATCAGCACTTTGTCATATGGTTAAGTTAGAGAGCTGCACTGATGACTCCATTGTAGGGAGGTTATTGAAAGAGGATAATGAAGATTGATCAGAATGTTTTCAGAATGGGTTTGGCCAGTCCAATGCTCTCCAGGTCAGCCTCCCACTGGTCACCCTGCATAAACAGGGACTCATCCAAAACTCTCCTTTCCCTTTCCTAACTTGCTCCAGATCTCATTCACCCCCCCCCCCCCCCCCCCCCCCTCCCATCCCTAAACTCACTCAACAACATTGTCCCTATTTCGGACATACATAAAGAGCTTATGGGATCAGAGGAGACGCAGACCGAGGAGCTGAAGCAAAAATGGGAGGAGGAGCTGGGGGGAGAGATAGTGGAGAGCCTCTGGGCGGACGCGTTGAGTAGAGTCAACGCGACCGCAACGTGTGCCAGGCTCAGCCTGATCGAATTTAAAGTCGTGCACCGAGCTCACATGAGAATGGCCCAGATGAGCAGATTCTTTGGGGTGGAAGACAGGTGTGAAAAATGTGCGGGAGGACCAGCGAACCATGTCCACATGTTCTGGGCATGTCCAAAGCTGAGGGGATTTTGGCAGGGGTTCGCTGACGTCATGTCCACGGTGTTAAATACAAGGATGGCATTGAGTCCAGAGGTGGTGATTTTGGGGGTGTCGCAGGATCCGGGAATCCAGGAGGAGAAAGAGGCAGATGTTCTGGCCTTTGCTTCCCTGGTAGCCCGGAGACGGATATTACTAGCATGGAGGGACTCGAAGCCCCTAAAATCGGAGACCTGGCTATCGGACATGGCTGGCTTCCGCAGTCTGGAGAAAATTAAGTTCGCCATGAGAGGGTCATCGTTGGGTTCGCCTGGAGGTGGCAACCATTCATCGACTTCTTCGCAGAGAATTAATCATCAGCAGAAGGGGTTGGGGGGGTTGGGGCGGTGTTAGGCCAGCGTAGATTAGGGGGTTAAATAATGGTGGGACCTGTGGGAGAGGGAGGCGCTATTTGCACTGTGTTAATATTGTTTATGTACATTGTTTATCTTGTTGCTGTTACAATGCCAAATAAATACCTTAATAAAATGTTTATTAAAAAAAACAACATCGTCCCCAGGCTAAGCTACGTCTCAATTTTCAAATGTTAGTTTTCTAATCTTCCTATAGCTTTGCCTCCTCTATTCCTGTAACGGCCTTCAGCACTACATCTCCCTGCACCCCTCCAATTCTGGCCTTTTGTGAATATCTGGTTTTAATCACTGTACCATTGGGGAGTGTATCTTCTAAACTCTAAAATTCCCTCCCTAAACCTCTCCAACTCTCTTGTTCGGATACGGGACCAGACCCCAACATTTGTTAAGATACCAGACAAGAATCCTGTCATAACCGGAAGTATCGAGGATCAAAGGGACCTTGGTGTCCATATACAACGGTCCCTCAAGGTAGCAGAGCAGGTGGAGACCGCAGTTAAGAAGGCAGGTGGTATACTTCGATTGGCCGAATGGCCTCCTTCTGCACTGTATGTTCTATGTTCCTTATGTTCCTTTATTAGCTGAGCTCATCGATCGACAGTTCACCTGAGGAAGGAGCAGCGCTCCGAAAGCTAGTGATTCAAAACAAACCTGTTGGACTTTAACCTGGTGTTGTAAGACTTCTTACTGTACCCACCCCAGTCCAACGCTGGCATCTCCACATCTTTATTAGCTGAGGAATAGAGTTTCAGAGCAGGGAGGTTTTGCTGGAACTGTATAAAACGTTGGTTAGGCCACAGCTAGAGTATTGTGGGCAGTTCTGGAATCCACATTACAGGAGGGATGTGACAGCCACTGGAAAGGAAGCAGAGGAGATTTACCAGGATGTTGCCTGGGCTGGAGAGTGTTAGTTATGAAGAGAGATTGGATAGACTGGGATTGTTTTCCTTGGAGCAGAGGAGACTGAAGGGGGACGTGATTGAGATGTAGAAAATTATGAGGGCGTAGATAGAGTAGACCGGAAGAAACTATTGCCGTTGGTGGAGGGGTCAATGACCAGGGAACAGAGATTTAAGGTAAGGGGCAGGAGGTTTAGAGGGGATGTGAGGAAAAACCTTTTTAACCCAGAGGGTGAAAAGCAACAAGGTAATAGTTATGGGGGACTTTCCAAATATTGACTGGAAACGTTGTAGTTCAAGTACTTTAGATGGGTCTGTTTTTGTCCAATGTGTGCAGGAGGGTTTCCTGACACAGTATGTAGATAGGCCAATGAGAGGCGAGGACATATTGGATTTGGTACTGGGTAATGAACCAGGACAGGTGTTAGATTTGGAGGTAGGTGAGCACTTTGGTGATAGTGACCACAATTCGATTACGTTTACTTTAGTGATGGAAAGGGATAGGTATATACCGCAGGGCAAGAGTTATATCTGGGGGAAAGGCAATTATGATGCGATGAGGCAAGACTTAGGATGCATCGGATGGAGAGGAAAACTGCAGGGGATGGGCACAATGGAAATGTGGAGCTTGTTCAAGGGACTGCTACTGCGTGTCCTTGATAGGTATATACCTGTCAGGCAGGGAGGAAGTGGTCGAGCAAGGGAACCGTGGTTTACTAAAGCAGTCGAAACACTTGTCAAGAGGAAGAAGGAGGCTCATGTAAAGATGAGACATGAAGGTTCAGTTAGGGTGCTCGAGAGTTACAAGTTAGCTAGGAAGGACCTAAAGAGAGAGCTAAGAAGAGCCAAGAGGGGACATGAGAAGTCTTTGGCAGGTAGGATCAAGGATAACCCTAAAGCTTTCTATAGATATGTCAGGAATAAACAAATGACTAGGGTAAGAGTAGGGCCAGTCAAGGACAGTAGTGGGAAGTTGTGCTTGGAGTCCGAGGAGATAGGAAAGGTGCTAAATGAATATATTTCATCAGTATTCACACAGGAAAAAGACAATGTTGTCGAGGAGAATACTGAGATTCAGGCTACTAGATAGAAGGGCTTGAGGGTCATAAGGAGGAAGTGTTAGCAATTCTGGAAAGTGTGAAAATAGGTAAGTCCCCTGGGCCGGATGGGATTTATTCTAGGATTCTCTGGGAAGCTAGGGAGGAGATTGCTGAGCCTTTGGCTTTGATCTTTAAGTCATCTTTGTCTACAGGAATAGTGCCAGAAGACTGGAGGATAGCAAATGTTGTCCCCTTGTTCAAGAAGGGGAGTAGAGACAACCCAGGTAACTATAGACCAGTGAGCCTTACTTCTGTTGTGGGCAAAATCTTGGAAAGGTTTATACGAGATAGGATGTATAATCACCTGGAAAGGAATAATTTGATTAGAGATAGTCAACACGGTTTTGTGAAGGGTAGGTCGTGCCTCACAAACCTTATTGAGTTATTTGAGAAGGTGACCAAACAGGTGGATGAGGGTAAAGCAGTTGATGTGGTGTATATGTATTTCAGTAAAGTGTTTGATAAGGTTCCCCACGGTAGGCCACTACAGAAAATACGGAGGCATGGGATTCAGGGTGATTTAGCAGTTTGGATCAGAAATTGGCTAGCTGGAAGAAGACAAAGGGTGGTGGTTGATGGGAAATGTTCAGACTGGAGTGCAGTTACTAGTTGTGTACCACAAGGATCTGTTTTGGGGCCACTGCTGTTTGTCATTTTTATAAATGACCTGGAGGAGGGCGTAGAAGGATGGGTGAGTAAATTTGCAGATGACACTAAAGTCGGTGGAGTTGTGGACAGTGAGGAAGGATGTTACAAGTTACAGAGGAACATAGATAAGCTGCAGCGCTGGGCAGAGAGGTGGTAAATGGAGTTTAATGCAGAAAAGTGTGAGGTGATTCATTTTGGAAGGAATAACAGGAAGACAGAGTACTGGGCTAATGGTAAGATTCTTGGCAGTGTGGATGAGCAGAGAGATCTCGGTGTCCATGTACATAGATCCCTGAAAGTTGCCACCCAGGTTGAGAGGGTTGTTAAAAAGGCGTACGGTGTGTTAGCTTTTATTGGTAGAGGGATTGAGTTTCGGAGCCATGAGGTCATGTTGCAGCTGCACAAAACTCTGGTGTGGCCGCATTTGGAGTATTGCGTGCAATTCTGGTCGCCGCATTATAGGAAAGATGTGGAAGCATTGGAAAGGGTGCAGAGCAGATTTACCAGAATGTTGCCTGGTATGGAGGGAAGATCTTATGAGGAAAGGCTGAGGGACTTGAGACTGTTTTCGTTAGAGAGAAGAAGGTTAAGAGGTGACTTCATTGAGGCATACAAGATGATCAGAGGATTGGATAGAGTGGACAGTGAGAGCCTTTTTCCTCAGATGGTGATGTCTTGCACGAGGGGACATAGCTTTAAATTGAGGGGAGATAGATATAGGACAGATGTCAGAGGTAGGTTCTTTACTCAGAGAGTAGGAAGGGTGTGGAATGCCCTGCCTGCAACAGTAGTGGACTCGCCAACACTAAGGGCATTCAAATGGTCATTGGATAGGCATATGGATGATAAGGGAATAGTGTAGATGGGCTTTAGAGTGGTTTCACAGGTCGGCGCAACATCGAGGGCCGAAGGGCCTGTACTGCGCTGTAATGTTCTATGTTCTATGGAGGGAGTCTGGAACTCGCTGCCTGAAAGGGAGGTGGAGGCAGAGACCCTCAGAACATTTAAGAAGTATTTAGATGTGCTCCTGCGATCCCAGAGCAGACACGGCGATGGGCCAAGTGCTGGGAAATGGGATTAGAATAGTTAGACGGTTATTTTTGACCGGCGCAGAAAGGTGGGTTGAAGGGTCTTTTCTGTTGTGTATGATTCGATGTCTCTAACCCCCACACGGGACTTATAAGGTGGGGAATGATTGTCTGTGTCCCTTGTGGAGTACGACCTCCGTCATTAAGGGGGGGCGGGGTAATCTCTGTCCATATTGTTTATAAGGTCGGCCAGTTTGGCACCGACCGTTAAGACCCGGTAGGCATCAACCGGGAGCTGTGTATTATACCTTGTAAATAACTCTACGTTTCTTTAATACAATTTGGTGTGGACTCCCCGTGACTTCATAAAAAAACCCAAAGAATTCTTGTTTCAATTTGTAAAACTGAGCAAAGGATACTTCACCGCAGGAGTGATGCCTCTATCCAATAGGGATTAAAACAAAGTTTAATTTAAACACAGAATTAACCACATTAACATCAAAGAAATAGCTTTACAATTTACAGGAAAAACTTAAACTTACTATCTATACCTGCTACTAACTCCAATTAAGCAACCCAATACAGTTCGCATGCCACTTATAAATAAAGCTGACAAACAGGTTACTTGCTCAGCTATGTGGAGACTTTTGGAGAGAGTTTGTTTCTGGTGCAGATCCAGTACACTTCTGCTCAAACAAACAGCATTTGGCGAAACTGCTGTCAAATTTAAAATCCTATATCAAACTGCCAAATTACAGTCAGACCTGGCTCCTCCCATTAATTACACCACCTTCATCCCACTAAGTTCCATGACCTGCTTAGCTGGGACTAAACACCCCTCCGTCATATATTGTCCATACCCCAGGGAATCTCCAGCAATCAAAACATGATTCCATTAGCTCTTTTTAAAAATAAATTTGGAGTACTCAATTCATTTTTTCCAATGAAGGGGCAATTTAGCGTGGCCAATCCACCTACCCTGCATATCTTTGGGTTGTGGGGGTGAGACCCACGCAAACACGGGGAGGATGGGATTGAACCTGGGACCTCGGCGCTGTGAAGCAGCAGTGCTAACCACTGCGCCACCGTGCTGCTCTCCATTAGCTCTTTATGTATAACCAACTCTTTTATGACTTCTTAATTACAGCTCCAGCAGAGACACAGTCTGGGTAACTCAACCTAGGTTCTTTAATAATATTAATGCAACAAATATAGACCTTAATCCAGGCTTTTAATAACATTACTGCTACAAATATATAACAATCTCTACATTCACCACACTCTGCATCTTTTCTTTCTTTGAAGTGACTCATTAAAACTTACCTCATTGATCCAGTTCTTGATCACTTGACCCAATATTGCGTTGCGTGTTTCAGAGTCAAGTTCTGTTTGCTTACGCTTCCTGTTACGCACCTCGGATGCTTTCCTACATTAAAGGCGCTATGTGAATGCAACTTGTTGTTGGACAACCTCTCCAGCTTCTCACGGTGACGCAGACCATCCTCGACACCGGCAATTAGCCTCCTGGCTCCTCTCGACAACGTCTCCGATGCTTAACTGATTCTCTTTGTCTTGCTCGGCAGAACTGAACACAGTTCTCAAAATCTGGCCTGGGCTATGACAGTGTCCTGCAGAGAGTGATTACTACCCCAGTGACAGTCCCCAACAGGGTAAAACAAGTGACTCTCCCGGAAACAAATGCCCTGGAATGAGACTAACCTTACCCCTGACACATTCTGACATTTTAGAATGGATATTTGTGACCTCAACATCTAATCATCAGTCTTTATGCTTCCCTGCTGCAGAGTGTAATTATAGGTTGCTTCAAACTCCTGTGAGAAGGTGCAATTAAGGTTTTAAAATGTAGACAAATAAACAATACCCATCAGTTAAAGCTCATTCCTGAAATGTCCTTTTGTAGAACTCCTTGACTAAGGGCCACATTTACAACCGGATGCAGTTAGTGAGATTATAAATTCACAGTCTGGTTTATCTGAAATCAATTGCTTGCTCCCGGCCAGTGACAAGTGTTCCAGGTAACTAAATTCCAAGCAGGGGCAATAAAACACTTTTATTAATAGTTATTTACAAAACCTGGAAACGGCACAACCGCCTGGTGCTTTCGTACATGGAAGAGTGGGATAAAAACAATCATCATTAAATCAATTCTAAAAAGGTCCTTAAACTACTTTCCATTAGGGAATAATTTGAAGGCATCTGCACGATATGGCGGAATGAAAGAGCATTCTGAATTCATAATGTAAGTGATAATTCTGACAAATATTCTATTGGCCGAGGCAAATCGTACATCCAGGGCATGTAGGGCTGGCCGAACGTTTCCAGTTTTGCTGACTGTGAGACTGGCTTTTATTATCCACAGTTGTACCGTGGACCACAAATAACTTCCAGTTGCAATAATTGTGGACAAAGCAGCCATTTTGTACACGGGCGAACTGCGATGGGAACCGATGAAGTTCCACGTGCAAAATCAAACAAGATTGGGAGGTGGTGAAGTTAGAGACGGGAGATACACCCCTCTGGCAGTGGGGTGAGTGGAAGAGGACGATTATGCCACCGAAACGTACAGAGTACAACTGGGATTACTGAAGTAGGTGAAGCATTTCCTGCACAATTTTCTGCCCCCCCCTCCCCCTCCCCCCCAAACTCTAGGCGACTGATCAATCTGTCTGCAAAACCGGCATTTTCACAGAAGAGACGGACACAGGGCTGGATTCTCCGACGCATCTGGCGACAGCCAGTAAAACGGGATCGGCGTGATGCTCCATTTCCCACTAGCGCATAACCGAGGTTCGCCCTCCCACTGCCAGCAGGATTTCGCAGCTAGGTCATTATGCACGTCTTTCGGGACTTGTGGGAGGAAACCGGAGCACCCGGAGGAAACCCACGCAGACACGGGGAGAATGTGCAGACTCCGCACAGACAGTGACCCAGCGGGGAATCGAACCCGGGACCCCGGCGCTGTGAGACTTCAGCGCTAACCATTCCGCCAATACATCGCAACATCTATCCGATCAACACTGCAAAAATGTTTCTAGTTCGTGTCCTCGGCCCAACCATCTTCAACTGCTTCAACGACGATCATTCCCCTGTGGTAAGGTCAGAAGTGAAGATGTGCCCTGATGATTTCACAGCGCTCGTCTCCATTCTCACAACTCCTCAATGAAGCAGACTGTCGATAGGATACTGCGAGGCCTGGATAGAGTGGACGTGAAGAGGATGTTTCCACTTGTAGGAAAAACTAGAAGCTGAGGACACAACCTCAGACTAAAGGACGATCCTTTAAGACAGAGTTGGGGAGGAATTTCTTCAGCCCGAGGGTGGTGAATCTGTGGAACTCTTTGCCGCAGAAGGTTCTGGAGGTCAAGTCACTGAGTGTCTTTAAGACATAGATAGATAGGTTCCTGATTAATAAGGCGATCAGGGGTTTTGGTGAGAAGGGAGGAGAATGGGGATGAGAAACATATCAGCCATGATTGAATGGCGGAGCAGACTCGATGGGCCGAGTGGCCTAATTCTTCTCCTGTGTCTTATGGACACGAAGGAAGACCTAATCAACAGGCAGGTAAGTGGCAAGTAACATTTGTGCCAGACAAGTGCCAGGCAATGACCATCTCCAACAGAGAGAATCGAACTCCCTCCGTTTATCATCATCAGGATCCTGGGGGATATTATTGATCAGAAACCTAACTGGAAATGGCACACAAATACTGTGGCTGTGGGCTGGTCAGGAAATTCAGAAGAAAGTAACTCACCTCCTGACTCCTTCAAGTCATCAAATTAATATATTCCACCAGTTAAATGAATTAGATTCACTAATTAGAACATTATAAATAATGGAAAGCAGGCAATGATCTGTGCTCCCAATGTGACCTCAGTACTGAATGTGCCCTCTACAAGCTGCATTGCAGCACCTTGTCAAGACCCCTTTGACAGCACCTTCTACACCCACATGCTCTGTCATCGAAAAGAATAAGGGCAGTAAGTACTTGGGGACCCCACCACCTGGAGGTTCCCCTCCAAGCCTCACACCACCCCGACTTGGGAAATATATCGGCCGTTCCTTCACTGTCACTGGGGCAACATCCTGGAACTCCCTCCCTAACAGCACGGTGGGTGTACCTACACCTCAGGGACTGCACGGGTTCAAGAAGGCAGCTCACCACCACCTTCTGAAGGGCATCTAGGGATGGGCAATAAATGCTGGCCCAGACAATGACACTCATCCCTCGAATGAATAAGTACGTAAACAAAAAATCCAGATCCTTTCTTAATCTTACAAAACCTCGATTAGGTTGCTGTCACCAGCCTCTCAATTCTGTGGGGGTGGAGTAAGTGATTTTGTTTTGTGATCGAAGGGGTACGGGACCCGAATCTCCCCGCACCAGAGGATTTTGGATCTGCCTCAGCTTGTGACAATAACCAGGAGTTTGTCGCTGATCCCGATGTGCAGGTTAGGTGGATTGGCCACGCTAAATTGCCCCCTAATTGGAATTTAAAAAAAAAAGTTCAATAATTGTTACCGTAATCGCTGAAATAATTGTTAATTCTCAGAATGTGCATCGTTGCAGCAGCAGGTTATGAAGAGAGTGCAGCCCACGAATGGCATTGGACAAGGTTTATTTATTGGAGAACCTGCTGTTTGATTATTAAGTGAGAAGATGGTAATGAGAAGATGGGACAGAGTACAAATTTCAAGGGGTTGTATTTTAAAATAAAAAAAAAAAATTAAATTTAGATTACCCAGTTATTTTTTTCAATTAAGAGCCAATTTAGCGCGGCCAATCCACCTACTTTGCACATTTCTTGGGTTGTGAGGGCGAAACCCACGCAGGCACAGGGAGAATGTGCAAACTCCACATGGACAGTGACCCAGAGCCGGGATTGAACCTGGGACCTCAGCGCCATGAGGCAGCTGTGCTAACCACTAGGCCACCGTGCTGCCCTAAGGGGTCGTATTGTTGCTGTGCAAGGTGCTCACATAAGACGTCCTGATCAATATTGATGCCCCATCCAACATTATTCAAACAGATTATCTGGTCCTTGATCTTGTTTGTTGCGTCTTGTTGTGCAAGGTAGCATTTCCCATTGAAACCACCCCACGTTGTCGGGAATCCCGCTGACAGGGTGCGCTGCCAGCGGGAAAAGTGAATCTCGATGACCAGGGAATTCTGGCCAAGATCTGTGGGTTTTTAAAAATGGACACAAGCCAAAGATTGTTGAGGGTGTAAGTTCAGTCTGGATTGGCTGGATTGGTGGTGGTGATCCTAAGAGAGATGATGGAATCCCACCCTGTTTCCAGGCAAAGTCACATCAAAAGCGTGAAAGCCATCCATAAAGTAATTGCCACCTCCTGTGGAGACAAAGGGAGATAATGGAAGACGAGTATCACCTCAGCAAGAATGACCCTGCGGGCAATGTCCCTGGCAGATTTGTGGGTTTCTCCTGCCAGGAATAGACAAAAAGACTGGGATAAAAGCTAGATGGACTGCTGGGTCGGGCGTGGACTAGTGCTGGGGGTGTCAGAGTGTGTGTGACACAGGAGCAAAATCCAGCCAGCACCGGATATCCCTCGGTAAGTCTTTATTTGCAAGTTTCTTCACTCTCTCTCTGATTATCGGAATGAGCCCAGTCAGCCAAACCACAGCTGAAACAGGGCATCTTCTCAGCTAAACTGCAGAGCATTGGAATCTCAGATCTGACTACTCACCTACAGAAGGCAGCACTACCCGAATCACGAATCGTAATGGCTGCAACATTTCATCATCTACGCCTCACGGACGAGTCAAGGACTGTTTCCTATCCTTTTTTTTACTTACTTATTCACTCAATTCTCCTTTCTAATCCATATGAATATTTATGCTTGTGTTTCATCGTTTTCTTGCATTTAGTCGTTAATAAACTCGCTCTTTCTTCAACGGGCGGTTATAACAAGGAAAATTATTCACTCTGACGAAGATTTAAAAGAATGAGGAGAGTGGACTGAGGAAAATGGGAAGAAGGTGGGATGGAGAGGTGTGGTGAGATGGTGAGTGTGAGAGATGTGGTAAGGAGCTTGGATGGGGAGATTGAGTGATATGGAAAGAAAGAGGGACTGTGGAATATCTCGAGAGGGTGGATTTAAGGGATATGGTGGGAGGGTGAGAGTAAGGGATCTGTTGAGATTATCCATCAGCAGGATTCTGTTTCTGAGACAGAGTGTTGATGCCGGCACAGGGTTCGTGGACTTTCACAACAGCAAAACTGGGGCGGCACCTGGACCGATTCAGCGACCATTGAGGGGCAGCACCGACACCACAGGGAACACAATCGATTGGAATGAGAAACGGTGCGGGATTGGCCGGGTCCGTGACTGACACTCGGGAGGCTGACAAGCTGCAGCCGCACATACACATCACACTCCCCACACACACTCATCCCAGCCAACAAGATGGCGCTGGTTGTGCTGGAGTGCGCCCAAACTGCTCGAGGGCACCTGGGGGGGGGGTGGGTCCTGGGGGGACACCTATTTGACCTGTAGCCCGAGGTTCACAGTGGGTTGTTAGCGGTGTGCGCAGCTGCATGGCTGCCTTGCCGGCTGCGGTAATGGTGTTCCGTGCCCGTCCACCCTGACCCCACAGCCCTCCTCCTGGCCACCCCGGCTACTCCCCCCCGGCCCTGGCAGATGCCCCCCCGGCCAGCGGCCAGCCAGCAACCTATGGTGATGTTGGACACTTCCCGTGCCCTCTCTCTCTCCCTCAGCAGCCGCCGCCGGTTTCACGATTTTTAAAAGCACAAGTGAACCACGGCGTCAGGAACTCAGCCCATTGGGGGAAGAGAATGGCGGGTGCCTGGGAGAATGCCGGATCGGGCCCGCTAATGATATGTCAACGCTGTTTACTGTACGTGTGGAGTGGAATGCATTGACGAGGTGACGGAGAATTGCGATTGGGCGTGAAATCGGCGCCTGCCGCGATTTCAGGGTCGGAACCGATTCCCTGCCCAATGGGGTTTCCCGATTTCAGCGTCGGCTAAGGCAGAATCCCACTCCTTCGCTTGGTCGTGTCTTTGAAAAAGGAAAGATTAGTTTGGGTCCAGCTCCAGTAAATACTGGGCTGACCGAGTTTCTACGTATAAACCAGCGATTGTGACACCTTGCTCGATTAGAGTCACTTACACCCATAATGCTTTTCGAACCACTTGAATGAACTAATATTCCGATGATTTACTTTTGAGATAAACTATGATCTTGCTAAGTCTGAGAGTTGCAATCACAATTCAGCCAATTCTCAGAGGGCCCAAAGGAGACATGATCAGATCGCCCTCTAATGAATCACAGCTGGGGTTTGTGCGTTTAAATGAAAGTTATAGACCTGGTAGTTTCTTCTGTCACCACAATATTTGCTGACTGTCAGATGTAATATTCAGCAAGGCCATTCTTTAATTGTCGGCAATTAGACACACATTAAATATTGGTTAACACTGTGTTAACAGGCTGTGATTTTGCAAGGGTTTAAATTAGTGTTGCATTGATAACAGATCTAAACGTTATTTTTTTTTTGCAGGGTAAATCTCGACCACCTGCAATGAGTGGCTGGTCTTAATTCAGCATCAATCTGTTGTGCCTTGCAGTTGAGTGAAGATTGGTGTAATGTTTAATGCCGGCTGACTGATCTCCCAATGCAGCCAGCGCAGTGAAATCTGGCAAGCTTCCACCCGGCCTTTTGTCACAGCCTGGGAGACACACACACAGCAAGACCGGCCATCCCGTGAAGTGTGGGCTGACCCCCAAGCCCACCCATCGACTGGGTCGACTTGGAAAAAGTCCCAGGGAACTGGAGCAAAATGAAAAGGGCGGCACGGCTGCGAAGTGGTTAGCACTGCTGCTCACGGCGCCGAGGACCCGGGTCACTGACTGTGTGGAGTTTGCACATTCTCCCCGTGTCTGCGTGGGTCTCGCCTCCACAACCCAAAGGTGGGTTGACCACGCTAAATTGCCCCTTAATTGGAAAAAAAAGAATTGCATACTCTAAATTTCTGGGCGGCACGGTGGTACAGTGGTTAGCACTGCTGCCTCAGAGCGCCAGGAACCTGGGTTATCTGGCCTCGGGTGACTGTCTGTTTCCTCCGGGGGCTCCGGTTTCCTCCCACAGTCCAAAGATGTGCAGGTTAGGTGGATTGGCCACGCTAAATTGCCCCTTAGTGTCCAAAGGTGTACAGGTTAAGTGGGGTTACGGGGATAGGGTGGGAGGGTGGGCCGAGGTAGGGTGCTCTTTCAGATGGTCGGTGCAGACTCGATGGGCCGAATGGTCTCCTTCTGCACTGTAAGAATTTTATGACACTGAAGGAAGTTGTCAGCTGTGCTCAAAGCCTGGCTGGATGAGGTGAGCTTATGTCCAAGAGATCAAACATGATGGGTAAGAGGGTCCACCTGCCCCGTCAAGCCTGCCCCACATCATAATGTCACGTGGCTGGACACCTCTCACCCCCCTCCCCTCACAGCCATGTAAATCCAGGGATCGGCTAATCATCAGAGGAAACACAGGGGGCCTTTCCAACCCTACCTCAATGAGTGAAAAAGAAGTTTAGGACTGGTTTGGGGGGAGTTCAATAAAGATTGGAGAGCAGAAGGAGTGGCCCTCAATAGTTGGGCAAAGAGTGATTTAGAAGAGGCCGGAATCAGAGGAACAGAGAGTGTGAGGCCACAAGGAGATTTAAAGACATGGACAGATATCCTAAATCCCAGGTGTCGGAGATCCTGCTGCCAGTGTAAGTCAACAAGGAGAGGGTAGAAGTAAGACCATAAGACACAGGAGCAGAATTAGGCCATTCGGCCCATCGAGTCTGCTTCGCCATTCAATGAGATCATGTTGCAGCTGTATAAAACCTTGGTTAGGCCACATTTGGAGTATTGCGTGCAGTTCTGGTCACCACATTGTCAGAAGGATGTGGAAGCTTTGGAGAGAGGGCGAAGAAGGTTCACCAGGATGTCGCCTGGTCTCGAGGGTGTTGGCTATGAGGAGGTTGAATAAACTAGGATGGTTTTCACTGGAAAGACGGAGGCTGAGGGGAGACCTGATAGATGTCTACAAAATTATGAGAGGCATAGACAGGGTGGATAGTCAGAGGCTTTTTCCAAGGGTGGAAGTGTCAATTACACAGGGCACAGGTTCAAGGTGAGAGGGGCAAAATTTAAGGGAGATGTGCGGGTCAGTTTTCACACCCAGAGTGGGTGGGTGCCTGGAACGCGCTGCCAGAGGATGTGGTGGAAGCAGCACATTAGCAACATTTCAGAGGCATCTGGGTGGGTCATGAATAGGGAGGAAATCGAGGGATACGGACCGAGTAAGGGCATCATGGTCGGCACAGGCATGGAGGGCCGAAGGGCCTGTCCCTGTGCTGTACTTTTCTTTGTTCTTTGACTGGTCTGATGTGAAAATCCTCAACTCCACTTTCCCACCTAATCCCCATAACCCTCGATTCCCTCACTGAGTAACAATCTGTCTCAGCCTCGAACATACTTAACGCCCCAGCCTCTACATCTGTCTGCGGTAAAGAATTCCGCAGATTCACTCCCCTCTGAGAGAAGGAGGGCGGGATTCTCCGTTACAGCGGCCGGTCACTGGGGTTTCCCATTGTGGGACAGCCCCACGCCGTCGGGAAAACCCCGGGCGCCGGAATAACGGAGAATCCTACCGGCGGAGAATCCCGGCTGAAATTCCTCCTCGTCTCTGTCTGAAATGGGCGACCCCTCACTCTGAGATTCTGCCCTCTGGTCCCAGACTCTCCCACACGGGGAAACAACCTCTCAGCATCGACCCCGTCAAACCCCCTGAGAATCCGGTATGTCTCAATAAGGTCACCCCTCATTCTTCTGAACTCCAGTCAGCACAGACCCAACCTTCTCAACCTCTCCTCACGAGAAAATCCCTCCAAACCGGGGATCATTGAAGAACACAGGAACACATGCAACCTAAACAGATCCTCCAGCACTGCTGTGAAGTGCCGAGATGTTACCTGCATCCTGATCTTGCACGGCAGAGTAAATAGGGAGACACTGCTTCTCCGGGTAGGTGGGTCATTAAGCAGAGGACACGTGAGAAATGAGAGTGGGAGTTGGTCATTAAACCCCTCCAACCTGCTTTGCCATTCAACGTGGCTTCGCTTCCACCATCCTGTACCCCCCTCAAATCCCTCACTTCCCTCAGTATCCAGAAATCCAACACCTCCAAAGGTTAATTCACAGCCTTTGGAGTGAAGAATTGAAGAACTTTGTCACCATCTCAGTCCAAAGTGGCTGTCCCTTATTCCGAGACAATCATTTAGGACAATTGGCAAAAGAGCCAGGGGGCGGGATTCTCCGGCCACGTCCGCCCGGTGACAGGAAATTCCCATCCGAGGTCAATGGACCTTCACATGGCCCGCGTCCCGCCCGTGGCGATCTGGCGGTGGGCGGGTTGGAGGAATCCAGCCCAGGGAGTCAACGAGAATGTTTGTGGGCAACAAGGTGTTGTGATCTGGAAGGTGCTGCGGAAAGGGCCTCAGGAACTTTCAACACGGAATTGGAGATATAATTCAGAATGCGAACTTGACAGGAGGGTGGGGCAGGCGAGTGGGATTTAATGGATAGCTCCTTCCAAGGGCTGGCATTGATGGGCCAAACGACAACCTTTGTGCAGTAAGATTCTACGACTGTTTTCAACCAAATACTACAATAATCTTTTATAATAATCTTTATCAGTGTCACAAGTAGGCTTACATTCACGCTGCAATGAAGTTACTGTGAAAAGCCCCTAGTCTCCACACTCCGGTGCCTGTTCGGGTACACAGAGGGAGAATTCAGAATGTCCAAATTACCTAACAAGCACGTCTTTCGGGACTTGTGGGAGGAAACCGGAGCACCCGGAGGAAACCCGCGCAGCCACGGGGAGAATGTGCAGACTCCGCAGAGACAGTGACCCAAGCCGGGAATCGAACCTGGGACCCTGGCGCTGTGAAGCAATACTGTCAGATTGTCTAAACTCAGATGTAATCTGCTTTATTTTTCAATACAACATGTTAAACTTGATTAAAGTATCTCCCAGCCCTCTCCACAACCCATCAGCAGCCCTCTCCAATCCAGACCTTTTTAACTCTCCCCCCCAACCTCTCTCCAGTCACCCCCCCCCCCCGCCCCCCCCCGACTGTTACACTAACAATTTCCCGTTCTGTCACGTCACCTTTTGCTACCTCCTGCCGTCAGTTTAACTGCTCCAATTTAAGGCCTTGTCTTCGTGGAAGATAAATGTCCCCAAACTTTTATCTCTTTGTCCTTGGCAACACACTTCTGCCCCTCCCCACCACCCAAACCAATCTGTGGGGAAACGACATGACAAATGCAGGCAGCCTTTCAACGTGACAGGGCTTAATGTGGCAAAATGAATATACGTCTGTGGAGTAAATTAATGTCTCAAACATCTGTGCTGTTTGCAAAATACAGGCACCCAGAGAACCATCAGACTTAGACAATAGCAGTCAAAGCGGGGAAGGGACTGGGCAGGCAGGAGAGGGGAGGGGAGGGGAGTGAGAATGTCAGGGGGGAGGGTGGAAGGAAGGGGGACAGGGCAGAACCACAGCGAGGAGAAGTAGCTTGTTAGGTAAATTGGACATTCTGAATTCCCCCTCAGTGTACTGGAACACTGTGGACCTCGGGAAGTGGGATTCAATGCCAGAGAGTTAAACACGGGGTTGGGGTGTCAACTGTCAACAGAGGAATTTGTTACACGACAACAGCAACAACCTGCATTTATATAGAGCCTTTAAGATAGCAGAATGTCCACGAGGCACTTCACAGAAACGTTATCGATTACAACTTGACGTTGAGTCACAGAAGGTAATGTTAGGGTGGTTGGCGATTAGATTAGAGCCAAAGAGGCAGGTTATAACCAGCATGTTCGAGGTGTAGAGGGGCAGAATCGTTTATTATATAATAATAATCTTTATTGTCACAAGTAGGCTTACATTAACACTGCAATGAAATTACTGTGAAAAGCTCCTAGTCTCCACATTCCGGCGCCTGTTCGGGTACACAGAGGGAGAATTCAGAATGTCCAATTCACCTAACAAGCACGTCTTTCGGGACTTGTGGGAGGGAACCGGAGCGCCCGGAAGAAACCCACGCAGACACGGGGAGAACGTGCAGACTCCGCACAGACAGTGACCCAAGCTGGGAATCGAACCTGGGACCCTGGCGCTGTGAAGCACCATTTAGTTGTTGTGGGGGGGGGGGTGTCCTGGAGCTGAGGGATCTGACAGCTGGAGGCTCAGTCCCCAGTGGCGCAATGATTAAACCTGGGACCGTGAAGGAGGTTGAAACGCCGAGGTCCTGGAGGGTTGTGGGGCTGGAGGTTACGGAGATAGTGAGGTGGGGGTGGGGGGGGGGGGGGGAGAGGCCAGTGAGGGGTTTAAAAACACGGGTGAGAATTTTAAACTCGAGCTGCTGCGTTGCTGGGAATGAGTGGGTGATTGCCACGGGCAGCACAGATTTGACAGATACCGAGCTTGTGGAAGGTGTGAGATGGGCAGGAGAGTATTGGATCGATCAAGTCTGGAGGTAGCGACAGATAAAGGAAGTTGCCACAGTCCCTGGTGACACTTTTCTCTTTGAGGGGGCGAGCTGATGGGGGGTGGATTAACCTGAGGGTCACCACACCTCAGGGGCGGGATTCTCCGACACACCGCCAGGTCGGAGAATCGCCTGGGGGTGGGGGGGCTGCGTGAATCCCTCCCCCGCCGGCCGCCGAATTCTCCGGCACCGGAGATTCGGCGGGGGCGGGAATCGCGCCGCGCCGGTCGGAGGCCCCCCCCCCGGCGAATCTCCGGCCCGCGATGGGCCGGAGTCCCGCTGGTTCTATGCAGGTCCCGCCGGCTGGACCTGGCGGCGCGGGCGGGCTCAGGGGTCCTGGGGGGGGGGGGGGCGATCTGGCCCCCGGGTGTGCCCCTACGGTGGCCTGGCCCGCGATGTGGGGCCTCCGATCCGTGGGCGGGCCTGTGCCGCGGGGGGCACTCTTTTCCTACGCGCCAGCCATGTCAGCCTCCGCCATGGCTGACGCATAGGTGAAACCCCCCTGCGCATGCGCGGAATCGCACCGGCCGGTGGAAGCCCTTCGGCCCCGGCTGGCGCGGCACCAAAGGCCTTCCAACCACTCCGGGGCGGGCCTAGCCCCTAAAGGTGCAGGTTCACACCACTCCGTCCCGCTGGGACCCCCGCCCCGCCGGGTACGGGAGAATCCCGCCCCAGGCGAGGGGCGAGGTTGAGAAGGCGGGGCCTTCATGAATAACCTCAGCCGGTACGGGAATCGAACCCACGCTGCTGGGTTCGCTCGGCATCACTAACCAGCCGCCCAGCCCACTGAGCTAAACCAGAACTGGGTGAGGTCTTCAGCAGTAGAAGAGCTGTGGCAGTAGAGGAGATGGAAATAGCATTTCAGAGTCACATAGGATTCCAAGATTACTGAGAGTAAGAGTGGGATCTATCGATTTAAACGGGGATTTCAAGCCAAAGGTCGTGCCTGGACTTTTATGGTTTGAAGGAATTACATTTTTTTTATTTATCAAATTGATTAGAACGAACCAAAGTTAACCCCAGTCACGGCTGGCTGGACAGAGCAGGACATTGAGATGTGTCTGGTTTCTCTCTCTGAATGGACAGTAACTGGGAGACTGTCTCTGAATAGTTACTACCTAATTGGGAATAATCTGCCTAAAATGAATTCTGAGTTGACACGCAATTGTTCAGTTTTTTTTTTAATGGAAAAGGAATCAAAATGGTTTAAAGTATTTATTTTTTCATTAGTGAGAGCAGCTTGTGAAGTTCAGTGATGACGTGAGACTGCTTTAGGTGAGAAATTGTGTAGGTGACAGGCAGCAGATTCCGATCTACTCTCATTTCCTCGACAGTCTCTATCTTCCTGCCTCACAGAACTAATTAGTGCCGGCCCTCCTCAATGGGCAGGGCTGGGGTGTGTGGGGCTGGACGGGGTGGGGCTGGGCTGGGCTGGGCGGGGTGGGGCTGGGCTGGGCTGGGCGGGGTGGGGCAGGGCGGGGCGGGGCTGGGTGGGGTGGGGCTGGGCTGGGCGGCGTGGGGCAGGGTGGGGCGGGGCTGGGCGGGGTGGGGCTGGGCTGGGCTGGGTGGGGTGGGGCAGGGTGGGGCGGGGCTGGGTGGGGTGGGGCTGGGCGGGGTGGGGCTGGGCTGGGCGGGGTGGGGCAGGGTGGGGTGGGGCTGGGCGGGGTGGGGCTGGATGGGGTGGGGCTGGGCTGGGCTGGGCGGTGTGGGGCAGGGCGGGGCGGGGCTGGGTGGGGTGGGGCTGGGCTGGGCGGGGTGGGGCTGGGCGGAGTGGGGCTGGGCTGGGCTGGGCTGGGCTGGGCAGGACTGAGCAGGGCTGGGCAGTGTGGGGCTGGGCGGGGCTGGGCAGGACTGAGCAGGGCTGGGCAGGGTGGGGCTGGGCAGCGCTGGGTGGGGCTGGGCAGCGCTGGGTGGGGCTGGGAGGGGCACGGTGGGGCTAGGAGGGGCTGGGAGGGGACGGGCTGGGCAGGGAGGGGCAGGGTGGGGCTGGGAGGGGCTGGGAGGGGCAGGGTGGGGCTGGGAGGGGCAGGGTGGGGCTGGGCTGGGCCGCGGGGGGGTAAGTGAAACCTGGATGGGTGAGGCAGCTGGTTGCTATTTCTTACATTCATACAGCACCTTGTCCGCCAAAGCACTTTGCAAACTTTGAAGCACTTTTGAGGCGTGATCTCCTGTTGAAAACAGCAACCTCTGCCACCTAGAAGGACAAGAGCAGCAGATACCTGGGAACCCCACCACCTGGAGGTTCCCCTCCAAGTCACTCACCACCCTGACTGGGAAATATATCGGCCGTTCCTTCACTGTCGCTGGGGCAACATCCTGGAACTCCCTCCCTAACAGCTCAGTGGGTGCACCTACATCTGAAGGACTGCAGCGGGTTCAAGAAGGCGGCTCACCACCACCTCCTCAAAGGGCAATTAGGGATGGGCAATGAATGTTGGCCTCGCCAGTGACACCGACAGCCCATGAATAGCAGTAGTGCTGTTGAAGGGGATTCCAGCGAGCCAATGGTCAGGCCTCTCCGTAAGGATGCAGATTAGAACAGGGAATGCAATATTGGCGGTGCGGGGGGCGGGGGGGGTGGGGGGGGGGGGGGGGGGGGGTGGTGTCAGCAAGGGGGAAGTGGGCAGGAGGAAGGGGAGCTGTGATCAATGTCACTCCATGCAGGTTCAGTTTTAGAGCAGTCAGATTTGTGAAAATTCCAGAACTTACTGGCTCCGGCCCTCAGCCTGAAGTGGTTGGTCTCTGCATTTCCCAAGCCGCTGCCTCGTTTGTATTCAGGATTCAGTGCTGGAGGGTGAGGAGTCGTAGCTAATGAATGGACGGCACGGCGGCATAGTGGTTAGCACTGCTGCCTCACAGCTCCATGGACCCGGGTTCGATTCCGGCTTGGATTACTGTCTGTGTGGAGTCTGCACGTTCTCCCCGTGTGTGCGTGGGTTTCCTCCAGGTGCTCCGGTTTCCTCCCACAGTCCAAAGATGTGCAGGTCAGTTGGATTAGCCATGATCAATTGTCCTGAGGAAAGCCTCAGATTTGGTTTATCGTAGTGAAAACTCAGGTCTTTTTCAGCTTTTTGAAGGCCTTGGATTAGTTTAATATTCCCTGAAAATTGGGCTTTTCTGATCAGATTACTGGGAGCTGGACCTCTCTTCTAGGATTAGGGCAGCAACGAGAGTTTTACAGTAGAAAGCAGATTGACACTAACGCTCTGATTTTCATGTCTGTCTGTCGGTGATTTAAATCACCAGTTACTCATAGTATCAATAGAACAAAATGAGCTGTATAGAATTTACGAGCTAGGTGTAACAGGGTGGATGAAATTCAATAGGGATAATTGTAAATAATGCTGCTGCTTTGAGAGCCTTTCAGCATTGATGTTCTTCCAGAGCTGAGGATCCGACAATATCAGAGACCCTGGGGGTGAGTTTCCGATCGAGTTATGTCGGGAGAGTTTCAGGATGGTCCTGCAACGGGATTTATGCCGGGCACACAACATTGCGCCAGGTTCCTGCCCCCACTCGCCACCGCTACCTGAGGCTGACGTCAATCACTGCTGCTGTCCGCAAACAGCAATTTGCCAGGGGGGCTCCTGATGCCAATGATTGGAGTGGGCACTTTGCCAGCATGAAAAGGAAGGGGTGTTTGTCAGCAAGAAGCGGGGGAATGGGGGAGTGGGGTGGGCGAGTCTGTAGCATTATTCTGAGATCAAGGCGCCCCTTACTCTGAGGATCCGGCCTTGCTATAGAACCAGTGCCTAGCAGCGAATCGACCACACATAATCCAGTCTGTAGCATTGATCTGTGGAGCACCCTCGGAGATGCAGATCACCCCGAGTTCCCCCCCAAAATTATTAAATGCGGCGATTTAATTCACTTCGGAACAGCTGGGGTGGTTTGCACCGATTTGCAAGCCTGAATTGAGAGTTTTGTGAAAATTCTGCCGCCTGTATTTACCAGCGGAACATCTGTTTCTGGCTTGTCTGCGATTCCCCTCACAGTTGAATGGCATGCTGGCTCTCACAGCTCAGGACCACTCACAGAGAACAGTGAGTCAGTGACCTGGAGCCTGTGGGGCAACGTACGGCGGGCAGCCCATCTGACTTCCGAGTGGGATGATCCCAGGAGATGATTTGTTGAACGTCGCACGGTCATAGAATCATAGAATTTACAGTGCAGAAGGAGGCCATTCGGCCCATCGAGTCTGCACCGGCCCTTGGAAAGAGCACCCTACTTAAGCCCATGATTCCACCTTACCTCCATAACCCAGTAACCCAACCTAACCATTTTCGACACTAAGGGCAATTTAGCACGGCCAATCCACCTAACTTGCACATCTTTCGGGACTTGTGGGAGGAAACCGGAGCACCCGGAGGAAACCCACGCAGACACGGGGAGAACGTGCAGACTCCGCAAAGTGACCCAAGCCGGGAATCGAACCCGGGACCCTGGTGCTGTGAAGCCACAGTGCTAACCACTGTGCCACCGTGCCACCACATTCCGCTGATTCGCACGTGGGCGAGTGAAGTGAGGGGCGAGTGAAGTGAGGGGCAGGTGAGGTGAGGGGCGAGTGAAGTGAGGGGCAGGTGAGGTGAGGGGCGAGTAAAGTGAGGGGCGAGTGAAGTGAGGGGTAGGTGAGGTGAGGGGCAGGTGAGGTGAGGGGCGAGTGAAGTGAGGGGCAGGTGAGGTGAGGGGCAGGTGAGGTGAGGGGCGAGTGAAGTGAGGGGCAGGTGAGGTGAGGGGTAGGTGAGGTGAGGGGCGAGTGAAGTGAGGGGCGAGTGAAGTGAGGGGTAGGTGAGGTGAGGGGCAGGTGAGGTGAGGGGCGAGTGAAGTGAGGGGCAGGTGAGGTGAGGGGCAGGTGAGGTGAGGGACAGGTGAGGTGAGGGGCAGGTGAGGTGAGGGGCGAGTGAAGTGAGGGGTAGGTGAGGTGAGGGGCGAGTGAAGTGAGGGGCGAGTGAAGTGAGGGGCAGGTGAGGTGAGGGGCGAGTGAAGTGAGGGGCAGGTGAGGTGAGAGGCGAGTGAAGTGAGGGGCGAGTGAAGTGAGGGGTAGGTGAGGTGAGGGGCGAGTGAAGTGAGGGGCGAGTGAAGTGAGGGGCAGGTGAGGTGAGGGGCGAGTGAAGTGAGGGGCAGGTGAGGTGAGAGGCGAGTGAAGTGAGGGGCGAGTGAAGTGAGGGGTAGGTGAGGTGAGGGGCGAGTGAAGTGAGGGGCGAGTGAAGTGAGGGGCAGGTGAGGTGAGGGGCGAGTGAAGTGAGGGGCAGGTGAGGTGAGGGGCGGGTGAGGTGAGGGGCAGGTGAGGTGAGGGGCAGGTGAGGTGAGGGGCAGGTGAGGTGAGGGGCAGGTGAGGTGAGGGGCAGGTGAGGTGAGGGGCAGGTGAGGTGAGGGGCAGGTGAGGTGAGGGGCAGGTGAGGTGAGGGGCGAGCTGATTGAGAGCCGTGCGCTTTCTCTGTGTCCAAAGTGTAAATATTCATTTTGTTTCCACCATTTGAGGTTGATGACAGTTCCATTAATATAGAAACGATTCAGCATTTTCTACAAATCGTTCTGAAATATTCGGCGTGTATTAAATATATTTAATCTTATTCACGGGGTCACGGTTAATGAACAAGCCCCGATTTCAATTTTGCGGCCCCCTGAGATGGAGGGGGGTCCCTCGTGGTCCCCCACTCACTCGCTCACGTTGCCCATCGCTGATGTGGAGAGGGGGGAGAGAAAGTCGAAGAAGATATTTGATAATAAGTTGGATGAAGCCGATGTGGAGGAGAGGATCAGTGGAATCTGGGCATCGCCTCTGTTTACGCAGCAGGCCCAATATTTTCATTCTATTTTCTGTGTTTGACAAAGCTGATGAGATTTACATTTAAATAAATCTGGTGGCATTAAAACTCTCAATATGCGGAAATACGGCGTGTGGTAAACAGATTTAGGTTGAGAACAATACGAATGCCTTATTTGGCTTCTAACCCTGGTCATCAACAAACAGCCAGCAATGCGTGTCGGCCACAGAACCTCGTATTTTGTTTAAAAAGTGGCGGCTTTTGCTACGAACTCATTGGAAGGCAGCCCACCCGGTTACTTATTATTGACCGAGTTCTAACCGGAAAAGGTCAAAGTCTTCATTCAATCACGTTGATGGGATTTGCCAGCACAGGAGGGTTTCCTCGTTCCTCCTTCCTGCCCTTTCTTCCCGAACGTGCTGACTCGAGCTCGGGTACCTAGTTGGTGACAGGAAACCGAAACTCCATCTCGACAGGGAACAAGGTGCAGAATTTAAGCATTAGCTCAACAGCATTGGTCAGCAGGTTTACTTGACGAGGCACAGGAAATAGGAGCGGGCGTAGATCATTCAGCCCATTCAATCTGCCCTGCCATTCGTATGAACATGGTTGACATTGGGCTTCAATCCATTCCTCCGCCCGCTCCTATCCCTTAATTCCCCATGGGGGGGGGGCAAAAATCTGTCCAACCCAGCCTTAAACATATTCAATGATGGTGGGACGGATGAGGAGAGATTGAATCGGTTAGGATTGTATTCACTGAAGTTCAGAAGAATGAGGGGGGGGATATCAGAGAAACCTATAAAATTCTAACAGGACTGGACAGGGTAGATGCAGGAAGGGTGTTCCCAATGGTGGGGGGGTGTCCAGAACTAGGGGTCACAGTCTGCGGATTGAGGGTAGACCATTTAGGACAGAGATGAGGGGAACTTTCTTCACCCAGAGAGTGATCGGCCCGTGGAATTCATTACCACAGGAAGTTGAGGCCAAAACATTGTACGTTTTCAAGAAGCAGTTAGATATCGCGCTGAGGGTGAAGGGGATTAAAGGACATGGGGGAAAAGCGGGATTAAGTTGGATAATCGGCCATGATCACAATGAATGACGGAGCAGGCTCGAAGGGCCGAATGGCCTCCTCCAGCTCCTCTTTTTTATGTTTCGATGTTAACACTCTGGGGTTGAGGATTCCAAAGATTCACAACCCTTTGAGTGAAGAAATTTCTCCTCATCTCACCCCTCAGCAATCAGCCCCCTTATGCTGAGACTCAGCCCCCCTCCCGTGTTGTATACTCCCCGGCCCGCGGAATCAATCACCTGGCATCGACCTTGTCAAATCACCTCAGAACTTCGTCCGTTTCAATGAAATCCCCTCTCATTCTTCGAAACTCCAGAGATTATAAACCCAATTTATTTAACCTCTCATCATGGGGCAGCCCCTTCATCGCAGGGACCGATCGAGTGAACCTTCACCGCTACACATCCAATCAGGGATATTCATTCTTGAAGGTGGAGACCAAAACAGCACACAATATTCCACAGCTGGTGTCTCACCAAAACCCTGTCCAATTGTAGTGGGAATTATTCCTCATTCAAATCCATTTGCAATAAAGACCAACCCGCCATTTCCCATCCTAATTGCTTGCTTCACCTGAATGCCAACTTCCTGCATTCCTCATACGGACAAACCCAGGTCTCTTTGAACATCAACACTTACAGGTTTCATTCCTTTTTAAAAAATATTCTGCTTTTCTATTCTTACGACCAAACTGAATAACGTCGCACTTCGCCACATTATACTCCATCTGGCACCTTGTTTGCCCACTCACCTAACCTGTCTATATCTCTTTGTAGCCTCTCTGTATCCTCCCCACAGCTTAACCTCCCACCTAACTTGATATCATCATCAAATGAAGATACATTGCAATTTGTTTCTTTCTCGAAGTCATGAATATAGATTGTAAATAGCGGAGGATACAACACTGAACCTTGAGGCAGTCCACTAATCACTGCCTACTCTCTGTTTTCTATCCTTTACCCAACCAAATGCCCAAGAGAATATATTGCGAGTTAGGGTACAAGACAGTTAAGTTTTGGATGAGCTTACATTATGGGGGGGTGGGGGATGGCAAGTTGGCCACCGGAGCAAAATCTCCTGTTCATTACTCTGAGTCAGAATGTTTTGTGTTTAACCCTCTTTCCAGAGAGTTGACCACACAAATCTAGGCTGACACTGGCTTGCGCTATGGAGGGAGTGCTGCACTGTCAGAGGGTCAGTACTGAGGGAGTGCTGCACTGTCAGAGGGTCAGTATTGAGGGAGTGCTGCACTGTCAGAGGGTCAGTACTGAGGGAGTGCTGCACTGTCAGAGGGTCAGTACTGAGGGAGTGCTGCACTGTCAGAGGGTCAGTACTGAGGGAGTGCCGCACTGTCAGAGGGTCAGTACTGAGGGAGTGCCACACTGTCAGAGGGTGAGTACTGAGGGAGCGCTGCACTGTCAAAGGGTCAGTACTGAGGGAGTGCTGCACTGTCAGAGGGTCAGTACTGAGGGACTGTCACACTGTCAGAGGGTGAGTACTGAGGGAGCGCTGCACTGTCAGAGAGTCAGTACTGAGTGAGTGCTGCACTGTCAGAGGGTCAGTGCTGACGGAGTGCTGCACTGTCAGAGGGTCAGTACTGAGGGAGTGCCGCACAGTCAGAGGGTCAGTACTGAGGGAGTGCCGCACTGTCAGAGGGTCAGTACTGAGGGAGTGCTGCACTGTCAGAGGGTCAGTACTGAGGGAGTGCCGCACTGTAGGTGGGTCAGTACTGAGGGAGTGCCGCACTGTTAGAGGGTCAGTACTGAGGGAGTGCTGAACTGTCAGAGGGTCAGTACTGAGGGAGTGCCGCACTGTCAGAGGTGCAGTCCTGCAGATGAAATTCTAAACGGGGCTAATATATCCCATGAGACTACTTGAAGACGAGCAGGGAGGTTCTCCTGAAATGAGGCAGCACAAATTACTTAATATGCAAGGCCACATTCCAAGGGGAAGGTGATAAATAAACAAATCACCCTCAGGACATGTGAAGAGAGAGACATTTCCTATAATTCAGAATGCAATCGAAGCTCGTCACCGTCTGAGAATGGGACATTAAAACGCAAAGTGCTGGCTATTGAAACAATGGCTGCCACAGAACAGACGCACCCAAAACCTCTTGGAAATACACAATGGGTGAAGTATTTCAGGGCAAGACTTCCAGCCATGACAGAGAGAGATTATGAGAACGTTTACAGCAGAGGAAAAAGCTGATAGCTGTGCTCTAACCCTCTCTCACTTTTGGAACAAGTGTATTACCCATTTGGAGGACAACTTTACCAGAAATTTACCAATGAACTGAGATCTTGTAATAATTGCAACTTCTTCTACATTTAACTGCATCAACATTAATCCAAATTGCCTGCAATGTTTAAAACTCTGCTCCTGAAGCACATTTGAAGGACACTCCCTTATTTCTGATATGTTTATGTATGTATGTGTGTGTGTCTATGTGTCTGTGTCTATATGTATGTTGTCAATGGGTGTGTATCTGTCTATATTACATAGAATTTACAGTGCAGAAGGAGGCCATTCGGCCCATCGAGTCTGCACCGGCTCTTGGAAAGAGCACCCTACCCAAGTCCACACCTCCACCCTGTCCTCATAACCCAGTAACCCCACCCAACACTAAGGGCAATTTTGGACACCAAGGGCAATTTATCATGGCCAATCCACCTAACCTGCACATCTTTGGACTTTGGATATATATGTGTCTATGTGTGTGTGTGTCTGTGTGTGTGTGTGTATGTCTGTGTGTGTGTGTGTGTCTATGTGTGTGTGTTTCAGTGTGTGCCTGTGCCTGTGTGTGTGTCAGTGTCTGCATGTGTGTCAATTTGTGTGTGTCTGCATTTGTGTCTATATGTCTATGTCTGTGTCAGTCTCTGTGTGTATGGGTCTATGTCTGTGTGTGTGTCAATGTATGTGTGACTGTACATTTGTCTATGTATGTGCATCTATGTGTGTGTGTGTCTGTGTGTGTGTGTATCTGTGTGTGTCTGCGTGTGTGTGTGTTTGTGTGTGTGTATCAGTGTCTGTCTGCATGTGTATGTGTCTGAGTGTGTGTATCTGTGTGTGTCTGTGTGTGTGTGTGTCTGTGTGTGTATCTGTGTGTGTTCTGTGTGTGTATCTGTGTGTGTGTGTCTATGTGTGTGTGTCTGTGTATCTGTGTGTGTGTGTCTATGTGTGTGTGTGTGTCTGTGTGTGTGTGTGTCTGTGTGTATGTATCTGTGTGTGTGTGTCTATGCGTGTGTGTATCTGTGTGTATCTGTGCGTGTGTGTGTCTATGTGTGTGTGTCTATGTGTGTGTGTGTCTATGTGTGTGTGTCTATGGGTGTATCTGTGTCTGTGTGTGTGTGTGTCTGTGTGTGTGTGTGTGTGTGTGTCTGCGTGTGTGTGTGTGTCTATGTGTGTGTATCTGTGTGTCTGTGTGTGTATCTGTGTGTCTGTGTGTGTGTCTGTGTGTGTGTGTCTATGTGTGTGTGTCTGTCTGTGTGTCTGTCTGTGTGTGTGTTTGTGTGTGTGTCTGTGTGTGTGTGTCTGTGTGTGTGTGTCTGTGTGTGTGTGTATCTGTGTGTGTGTATCTGTGTGTGTGTCTATGTGTGTGTGTGTCGGTCTGTGTGTGTGTGTCTGTGTGTGTGTGTCTGTGTGTGCACAGTGTCGATGTGTGTGTATCTTTGTGTGCGTGTGTGTGTGTGCGTGTGTCGATGTGTGTGTATCTGTGTGTGTGTGTGTATCTGTGTGTGTGTGTCTGTGTGTGTGTCTGTGTGTGTGTATCTGTGTGTGTGTATCTGTCTGTGTGTGTGTGTATCTGTATCTGTGTGTGTGTGTGTATCTGTGTGTGTGTGTGTGTGTCTGTGTGTGTGTGTCTATGGGTGTATCTGTGTGTGTCTGTGTGTGTGTGTGTATCTGTGTGTGTGTATCTGTGTGTGTGTGTGTCTATGGGTGTATCCATGTGTGTGCGTGTGTCTGTGTGTGTGTATCTGTGTGTGTGTGTATCTGTGTGTGCGTGTATCTGTGTGTGTCTATGTGTGTGTGTGTGTATCTGTGTGTGTGTCTATGTGTGTGTGTGTGTCTATGGGTGTGTCTGTGTGTGTATCTGTGTGTGTGTGTCTATGTGTGTGTGTGTGTCTATGTGTGTGTGTGTCTATGTGTGTGTGTGTATCTGTGTGTGTGTCTATGTGTGTGTGTCTATGTGTGTGTGTGTGTGTCTATGGGTGTGTCTGTGTGTGTATCTGTGTGTGTGTGTCTATGTGTGTGTGTGTGTGTGTGTGTGTCTATGTGTGTGTATGTGTGTGTGTCTATGTGTGTGTGTATCTGTGTGTGTGTCTATGTGTGTGTGTCTATGTGTGTGTGTGTGTGTCTATGGGTGTGTCTGTGTGTGTATCTGTGTGTGTGTGTCTATGTGTGTATGTGTGTGTGTGTGTGTGTCTATGTGTGTGTGTATATGTATGTGTGTCTATGTGTGTGTGTCTATGTGTGTGTGTGTGTGTCTATGGGTGTGTCTGTGTGTGTATCTGTGTGTGTGTGTCTATGTGTGTGTGTGTGTGTGTGTGTGTGTATATGCTTATTACAGAATCACAGAATACCACAGTGCAGAAGAGGCCCTTCGGCCCATCGAGTCTGCACCGACCCATGAAAGGCCCTGACCGGCCCACTTAATCCCCCTTGCCAGCATGTGGCTCGTGGCCTTGAATATTAGGACGTGCTAAGTAGTCACCCAGGTACTTTTTAACCTCAGTTTTAATGGTTAATAAATCTTCTGTTTCTTTGGCTCGAGAAAGCATTGTTTGATTGTCCCTGTGTTGGCCAGAGCTTCAACAGCTCTCAATAAACTCTGACTGGAAAAGACATTTCCGCATGAGAATTAATTGACACCTTTGTAACGACCAACCCAGGAGGGTAAACGGCGAGTGAGGAGTCAGTGCACCCTTTCTCCCCAGGTCGTAGTGGGATCCAGCCGCTGGTCACTCCGGCACCTTCACAGACTGGGATTGAGCTGGCGAGTGTCGGAGGCTATTTGACCACAGAGTGCATCGCACCTCAGCCCAATCCTGTGATGTGAGGTCTTGGCTGATTGCCCCCCCCCCCGGCCTTGGCGAGTGAGCGGTGAGCAGCCAGGAACATAAAGAGAGATGTTTATGCAAATACCTTGTTGGAATTATGCACCAGGTCAGCTTAACGCAAAAGATCAACAGATCAAAGCGACATTACACACAGATGAAAAATGAGCCTGAATTAACATCCGTCTCCAACTAACCTTTCCCTCCTGGATCCCATACCCATTGCAATTGCTAATATTTTCAATATGAAATCATTCTGCATCTCACAGTCAAATTCAGGATGGGAGATTATAATGCTAATTCTGGGCATGAATAATGCAAGTCGGCCAGGAGATTGGACCTTTCACTCTGTTTGGTCACAGCAGTCTTTTGATTTTGTTTTTTGATTTGATTTATTATTGTCACACGTATTGGGATACAGTGAGGAGTGTTGCTCAGCCAGTTGGTTTAGGTGTTTTCTGGGTTACGGATTGACTTGAAGAATTGCATCGCAAAGCACTTTCTCTGCTTTGTCCTTCTTTTGTGATCAGGGAACAATGGTGGCCTGGAGGAGGCCATTCGGTCCACCAAGTCCATGCCAGAACTCTGCGCCGCTTCCCCTTCACCCCCCCCCCAGGCCTGCTAGCTTTCCCCCGCCGCGTATTTCCCCCAATCCTTTTCCAAATGTCAGCGTTCAGTCGCCTCCCACCGCCCATTTCGGGATCGGAATCTATTCCGTGAGGGGTTAGCGGATTATGAGCCAATGGGGATAGGCTGAAAACTGCAGGAGACCCTGTGTGCTGGACATGGTCTGAGGACGTGGTTGAAGCCTGCCTCCGACAGTCTTCACTTTTCTTTATCGGAGTTACAAAGCTAGGCCCTACGGCACTGGGGCGGTGCGCTGGCCCATGGATGGGATGACGACACGGAACACCCCATTGCTTTTGCCTCGAGGACCCCTGGCGAAGGCTGAGCGATGATATGCTCAAATCGAGAAGGAGGGCTTGGCGGTAATAATAAGAGTGAAGAACCTCCACCCATATGTTTCTGGGAGGCACTTCTCTATTGTGACTGACCACAAGGCCCTGCTCGGCTATTTAGGGAGGAAAAGAGAATTGCACCCATCGCATCAGCCAGAATTCAGCGTTGGGCACTTCTACTCGCCGCGTACGAATATTTATGTCAACACCAGCCGGGTACACAGATCACCATGCCGACCCTCTCAGCCATGTACCGTTGCCCATGAGCTCACCGTCACCACCAGTGGCGGATGAAGTGGGCGCAACTCTTTATTTTATGAATTTCTTACCAGTGATGGCTGCCCAGGTACGAGCATGAACGCAGCGGGATCCGAGACTGACGTAAGTCCCCCACATGATTTTGAGCGGCAGTACGCAGTGCCCCTTCCTGCAGCCCTACAGACTTTCGCCCAGAGTTCTTGGAGCTCAGTGGGTTATATTGTGGGGAGCTTGTGTGGTCATCTCTCCGCAGGGTCAGGAGTCCCCGCTGAAAGACCTAGACAGTCATCACCCGGGCGCCTCAAAGGCTTGTAGTTATGCCTGGTGGCCTGACATTGATGGGGACATTGAGAGGGTCGCACGCATTGCCCAGTGCACCAGGAGCGTCCGGTGGCCTCCCTTCATCCATGAGAATGGCCGGAATGTCCATGGGTACGACTGCACGCGGACTTTGCAGGACCGTTCATGGGGCTTTTATTCCTTGTCATCACAGACGCCCACTCAAAGTGGCTCGGTGTACACGGTAGCCCTGACGATGGCCAGGACCACTGTGGAAAATCTCCGGAGCTCGTTCAGCACCCATGGGATCCCCGCGGTCCTGGTAAGGGACAATGGGACACCCTTCCCGAGTGAAGAGTTTCCCGCATTTACGGAGTGAAGCAGCATCCGGTATATTAGAATCGCCCCGTACCAGCCCACCTCTCTCAGCCTGGCGGAAAGGATTCTCCAGACTTTCAAAAGGGGCATAATAAAGCAAACCACGGGCCCCACGAACACGCGACTGGCGCAGTTCCTTTTGAACAACCGCACAACGCCACACGTGACGACGCGGGTAACCCCTGCGGTGCTGCTTATGGGTCGAATAGAACCCAGTTGAGCCTCACATTTCCGAAACTTGGCGGGAAAGTGGAGGTGCCGTAGGAGACGCAGAGGTGGCACCGTGCCCGGAGTACGCCAGCGCGGCTGATTCACTCGGGGGACGGGGTCCACGCCCGCAACTTGGACGGGGCACTTTGACCCCCCAGGTGTCGTGCTGGAGAAATCGGGACCGGTCTCCTACAAAGTTAGGATTCGGGTGAGAATTCAGCGGAAGTGTTTGGACCACCTCAAGAAGTGGGACCCAGCGCGACACGACACCCGACTGGCAGCATTGACGTCCCATCCATGGCAAGAACCACCCCTTAGCCAGGGGACGCAGCCGTATCTATCCCAGTGCCCGGACCAGCAGGATGAGGGTGACTCCACCTCGGGAATGGACGCGGAGGTACCCGGGCAGACGGACGACATCGTAGCTGAGACTGAGGTCGGGGCGATAAGACTTAGCAGATCGGCCAGGAAAAGGCGTGTCGACGAGCCGATACCTACCACCTGACCCAGAACCGCCGCAAGAGGCAGCACATTCTCGGGTGAAGCGGCGCAGACGGTCCCCACTGTCGGCGGCTGAGGGGCAACGTTTGGAATTTGGGGAGAGGGGTGTCATAACCCCCACGTGGACCACAGGGAAACCATTGTTGATCTCCCCATGGGACTCGAGGAGTGCGAGCTTCCCAGGTAGGGGGCGGTAGCTCCAACCGGAGCTTGTTAAAGACCTTCACATACAAACCGGTCCAAAGCAGGGCCTGGAGTTGTTGGTCACCCCAACGAGACTGGTTTGGGAGAGAGTTACTGCTGTGGGCAGCGTATTGTACATGGTTCAATAAACCCTTGGTCCACACCAGTTCCCGTACCAGCCTCCCCGAACAGGCACCAGAATGTGGCGACTAGGGGCTTTTCACAGTAACTTCATTGAAGCCTGCTTGTGACAATAAGCGATTTTCACTACCGCTGGCTTCCTCAAGTTACTAAACTAATAAAGGATGTACTTGCCGGAGAGGGTGGACAGCGAAGGTTCACCAGGCTGATTCCTGGGATGGCGGGATGAGGCGAGATTAGGTTGACTGAGTCTGAATTCACTGGGATGAAGGAGAATGAGAGGGGGATCTCGTTGAATCGTATACAATTCTGACAGGGCCCGGGACAGACCGGATTCAGGGGTGTTGATTTCTCTGACTGCGGGGTGGGGGAAGCATCGTTAGTGATAGGCCCCGGAGTCAATCCTCGGCAATAATTGATTCAGATCAGCCAAAATACAAGCTTGTGAAGACCAGGCTGTGAATTCAAACCTCTTCACCTGATGTCCATTCTCACTCCTGTCCAAGCTCCAATGTTAAACTCAGTGTTACACACAGACTCGGTCTCTGTGGGAAAGTAACGTTACCCTCTGAAGGTAGGGGAGACGGAACAAGAGATCTTTCAGACAAGCGCCTGGGAACAGCTCACCGTGTGGTGCCAGCTACCATTTGGAGAGTGAAATGTGATTGGGCTCACATGACTGAAGTTATATTAGATTGATTTCACAGTTTTGACAAAGGCGCCTGGTAATTTGAAGATAAGCACAACATCAGTCTTTGTAAGAGAGGCTGGGAACACAGTATTCATTTGCAGCTATTTGAGTTCCGAGTGCACAGAAATGTTACGCACTGATAGACTTTAATTGTGTGACAATCAGCAGTTAAACAGCCAGATTGTGGCAAAAAAGACACCTTTCAGAACCCGCCCTGGCTTCACAATCTTTGCTGAGTGAGCCGTGGAGTGAGTCAGGGCTGAAACAGCAGAGAAGGAGGCCGTGCAATTATCAATGGGCGCAATTTCCTACCAAAATTACAGACTGACATCATCATCGGCGGTAAGATTGGTTCGATTCCCGCCGACCCGTGCAATATGGGGGGGTCAGTATGGGGGTTAATATGGGGGTTAATATGGGGGGGTCAGTATGGGGGATTAATATGGAGGGGGTCAGTATGGGGATGAATATGGAGGGGGTCAGTATGGGGGTTAATATGGGGGTTAATATGGAGTGGGTCAGTATGGGGTTAATATGGGGGTTAATATGGAGGGGGTCAGTATGGGGGTTAATATGGGGGTTAATATGGAGGGGGTCAGTATGGGGGTTAATATGGGGGTTAATATGGAGTGGGTCAGTATGGGGTTAATATGAAGGGGGTCAGTATGGGGATTAATATGGGGGTTAATATGGAGGGGGTCAGTATGGGGGTTAATATGGGGGTTAATATGGAGGGGGTCAGTATGGGGTTAATATGGAGGGGGTCAGTATGGGGTTAATATGGAGGGGGTCAGTATGGGGGTTAATATGGGGGTTAATATGGAGTGGGTCAGTATGGGGTTAATATGAAGGGGGTCAGTATGGGGATTAATATGGGGGTTAATATGGAGGGGGTCAGTATGGGGGTTAATATGGGGGTTAATATGGAGGGGGTCAGTATGGGGGTTAATATGGGGGTTAATATGGAGTGGGTCAGTATGGGGTTAATATGAAGGGGGTCAGTATGGGGATTAATATGGGGGTTAATATGGAGGGGGTCAGTATGGGGGTTAATATGGGGGTTAATATGGAGGGGGTCAGTATGGGGTTAATATGGAGGGGGTCAGTATGGGGTTAATATGGAGGGGGTCAGTATGGGGATTAATATGGGGGTTAATATGGAGGGGGTCAGTATGGGGGTTAATATGGGGGTTAATATGGAGGGGGTCAGTATGGGGGTTAATATGGAGGGGGTCAGTATGGGGATTAAAATGGACGGGGTCAGTATAGGGGTTAATATGGAGGGGGTCAGTATGGGGTTAATATGGGGGGGTCAGTATGGGGGTTAATATGGAGGGGGTCAGTATGGGGTTAATATGGAGGGGGTCAGTATGGGGATTAATATGGGGGTTAATATGGAGGGGGTCAGTATGGGGGTTAATATGGGGGTTAATATGGAGGGGGTCAGTATGGGGGTTAATATGGGGGTTAATATGGAGGGGGTCAGTATGGGGGTTAATATGGGGGTTAATATGGAGGGGGTCAGTATGGGGGTTAATATGGAGGGGGTCAGTAATGGGGTTAATATGGGGGTTAATATGGAGGGGGTCAGTATGGGGGTTAATATGGAGGGGGTCAGTATGGGGGTTAATATGGAGGGGGTCAGTTTGGGGGTTAATATGGAGGGGGTCAGTATGGGGGTTAATATGGAGGGGGTCAGTATGGGGATTAATATGGAGGGGGTCAGTATGGGGGTTAATATGGAGGGGGTCAGTATGGGGGTTAATATGGAGGGGGTCAGTATGGGGGTTAATATGGAGGGGGTCAGTATGGGGGTTAATATGGAGGGGGTCGGTATGGGGATTAATATCGAGGGGGTCAGTATGGGGTTAATATGGAGGGGGTCAGTATGGGGATTAATATGGAGGGGGTCAGTATGGGGATGAATATGGAGGGGGTCAGTATGGGGATTAATATGGGAGTTAATATGGAGGGGGTCAGTTTGGGGTTAATGTGGAGGGGGTCAGTATGGGGTTATTCTGCAACCCCTTCCCCAGTGCAGCCCCTTCCCCAGTGCAGCCCCATTCCCAGCGCAGACCCTTCCCCAGTGCAGCCGCTTCCCCAATTCAGCCCCATTCCCAATTTAGCCCCTTCCCCAGTGCAGCCCCATTCCCAGTGCAGACCCTTCCCCAGTGCAGCCCCTTCCCCAATTCAGCCCCATTCCCAATTCAGCCCCGTCCCCAGTGCAGCCCCTTCCCCAGTGCAGCCCCATTCCCAGTGCAGACCCTTCCCCAGTGCAGCCTCCTCCCCAGTGCAGCCCCCTCCCCAGTGCAGCCCCTTCCCCAGTGCAGCCCCATTCCCAGTGCAGACACTTCCCCAGTGCAGCCCCCTCCCCAGTGCAGCCCCTTCCCCAGTGCAGCCCCCTCCCCAGTGCTGCCCCACCCCTAGCTGCCTGATGGTGATTGGATTTCTGCTGCCATTGCATCCCGTTTCAAACATTGTTCTGCCTGTAAACAAGGGTGCCTCCCTTTCAAGTGTAAACAACGTGCCATTAATTACCGGCTGGCTAACCGGCTAATCAGCTGACAGCGTGATTGTCTGTCGGGAAGTGAGCACATAGTAGTAAATCTGTCCATATTTTCCCCACCCTCCGTGCCTGAGACCTGGTAATCAGGGATTGTCCCTGAACCCATATCACACAGGTGCGCCTTGTGTAAAGGTGCGGTGCAACCGTGAGACGGTGTAAGGAGCATCAGCGCAGGGGCAGGCTGATGGAGGGGCAGAGGGAGGAGGCATAGAGGGGAGGCAGGGGGACGAGGAGGCAGAACGAGGAGGCAGGGGGACGAGGAGGCAGAACGAGGAGGCAGGGGGACGAGGAGGCAGAACGAGGAGGCAGGGGGACGAGGAGGCAGAACGAGGAGGCAGGGGGACGAGGAGGCAGAACGAGGTGGCAGGGTGACGAGGAGGCAGAACGAGGTGGCAGGGGGACGAGGAGGCAGAACGAGGAGGCAGGGGGACCAGGAGGCAGAACGATGAGGCAGGGGGACCAGGAAGCAGAACGAGGAGGCAGGGGGACGAGGAGGCAGAACGAGGAGGCAGGGGGACGAGGAGGCAGAACGAGGAGGCAGGGGGACGAGGAGGCAGAACGAGGAGGCAGGGGGACGAGGAGGCAGAACGAGGAGGCAGGGGGACGAGGAGGCAGAACGAGGAGGCAGGGGGACGAGGAGGCAGAACGAGGAGGCAGGGGGACCAGGAGGCAGAACGATGAGGCAGGGGGACCAGGAGGCAGAACGAGGAGGCAGGGGGACGAGGAGGCAGAACGAGGAGGCAGGGGGACGAGGAGGCAGAACGAGGAGGCAGGGGGACGAGGAGGCAGAACGAGGAGGCAGGGGGACGAGGAGGCAGAACGAGGAGGCAGGGGGACGAGGAGGCAGAACGAGGAGGCAGGGGGACGAGGAGGCAGAACGAGGAGGCAGGGGGACGAGGAGGCAGAACGAGGAGGCAGGGGGACGAGTAGGCAGAACGAGGAGGCAGGGGGACGAGGAGGCAGAACGAGGAGGCAGGGGGACGAGGAGGCAGAACGAGGAGGCAGGGGGACGAGGAGGCAGAACGAGGAGGCAGGGGGACGAGGAGGCAGAACGAGGAGGCAGGGGGACGAGGAGGCAGAACGAGGAGGCAGGGTGACGAGGCACATGGAGCAGGTAGAGACTCAACCAAATATAAACAGATTTTAAAAAACAGCAGATAATGAGCAGAAACACATTTCGAATCAGGTCCCAGGGCTGTACCTCAGACCTGAACAATATTTAGCTATTTGAAGCTCTCAATCAGTTCAGGTGAAATGTTAAGTGTTGTGTTTTGAAGTTGCAGCAATCAAGGTAAATTGGCCTATTTTGTATTGTGCTGTTCAAATAACCAAACAATACAGATATTCTCTGTAATACCAGCTCTTCCTTTCAAAAACATGAGACACAGCATCAACACGTAAGCTCTTGTTACAGTTGGAAATTCAATGCAGTAGTAAATCAGCAGCCCCTCTCGTCGAATTACATAGAAGTTACAGAATGTAGAGATAGGCCACGCAGGGTATCTGCATTCCCTCACACCGGGCAGCGTCTGAGAGAATCACTCATCCATCAATATTCCTCCAATAGATATCTCAGTGGCACTCCCGCCTCCCGATCGCAGACCTGAACATATAGACTAGCCTGACACTCTGACAGTGCAGCGCTAAGGGAGTGCCACACTGTCAGAGGGTCAGTACTGAGGGAGTGCCACACTGTCAGAGGGTCAGTACTGAGGGAGTGCCACACTGTCAGAGGGTCAGTACTGAGGGAGTGCCACACTGTCAGAGGGTCAGTACTGAGGGAGTGCTGCACTGTCAGAGGGTCAGTACTGAGGGAGTGCTGCACTGTCAGAGGGTCAGTACTGAGGGAGTGCCGCACTGACAGAGGGTCAGTACTGAGGGAGTGCCGCACTGCCGGAGGGTCAGTACTGAGGGAGTGCTGCACTGTCAGAGGGTCAGTACTGAGGGAGTGCCGCACTGACAGAGGGTCAGTACTGAGGGAGTGCTGCACTGTCAGAGGGTCAGTACTGAGGGAGTGCCGCAATGTCAGAGGGTCAATACTGAGGGAGTGCGGCACTGTCAGAGGGTCAGCACTGAGGGAGTGCCGCACTGTCAGAGGGTCAGTACTGAGGGAGTGCGGCACTGTCAGAGAGTCAGCACTGAGGGAGTGCTGCACTGTCAGAGGGTCAGTACTGAGGGAGTGCCGCACTGTCAGAGGGTCAGTACTGAGGGAGTGCCGCACTGCCGGAGGGTCAGTACTGAGGGAGTGCTGCACTGTCAGAGGGTCAGTACTGAGGGAGTGCGGCACTGTCAGAGGGTCAGCACTGAGGGAGTGCTGCACTGTCAGAGGGTCAGTACTGAGGGAGTGCCGCATTGTCAGAGGGTCAGTACTGAGGGAGTGCCGCACTGCCGGAGGGTCAGTACTGAGGGAGTGCTGCACTGTCAGAGGGTCAGTACTGAGGGAGTGCCGCACTGACAGAGGGTCAGTACTGAGGGAGTGCTGCACTGTCAGAGGGTCAGTACTGAGGGAGTGCCGCAATGTCAGAGGGTCAATACTGAGGGAGTGCGGCACTGTCAGAGGGTCAGCACTGAGGGAGTGCTGCACTGTCAGAGGGTCAGTACTGAGGGAGTGCGGCACTGTCAGAGAGTCAGCACTGAGGGAGTGCTGCACTGTCAGAGGGTCAGTACTGAGGGAGTGCTGCACTGTCAGGGGGTCAGTACTGAGGGAATGCTGCCTTGTCAGAGGGTCAGTACTGAGGGAGTGCGGCACTGTCAGAGAGTCAGCACTGAGGGAGTGCTGCACTGTCAGAGGGTCAGTACTGAGGGAGTGCGGCACTGTCAGAGGGTCAGTACTGAGGGAGTGCTGCACTGTCAGAGGGTCAGTACTGAGGGATGCTGCCCTGTCAGAGGGTCAGTACTGAGGGAGTGCGGCACTGTCAGAGGGTCAGTACTGAGGAAGTGCTGCACTGTCAGAGGGTCAGTACTGAGGGAGTGCCGCTCTGTCAGAGGGTCAGTACTGAGGGAGTGCGGCACTGTCAGAGGGTCAGTACTGAGGAAGTGCTGCCCTGTCAGAGGGTCAGTACTGAGGGAGTGCGGCACTGTCAGAGGGTCAGTACTGAGGGATGCTGCCCTGTCAGAGGGTCAGTACTGAGGGAGTGCTGCACTGTCAGAGGGTCAGTACTGAGGGAGTGCTGCCTTGTCAGAGGGTCAGTACTGAGGGAGTGCCGCACTGTCAGAGAGTCAGTACTGAGGGAGTGCCGTACTGTGAGAGGCTCAGTACTGAGGGAGTGCTGCACTGTCAGAGGGTCAGTACTGAGGGAGTGCCGCACTGTCAGAGGGTCAGTACTGAGGGAGTGCCGCACTGTCAGAGGGTCAGTACTGAGGGAGTGCCGCACTGTCAGAGGGTCAGTACTGAGGGAGTGCCGCACTGTCAGAGGGTCAGTACTGAGGGAGCGGCACACTGCCAGAGGGTCAGTACTGAAGTAGTGCTGCACTGTCAGAGGGTCAGTACCGAGGGAGTGCTGCACTGTCAGAGGGTCAGTACTGAGGGAGCGGCGCACTGCCAGAGGGTCAGTACTGAAGTAGTGCTGCACTGTCAGAGGGTCAGTACCGAGGGAGTGCTGCACTGTCAGAGGGTCAGTACTGAGGGAGTGCCGCACTGTCAGAGGGTCAGTACTGAGGGAAAGCTGCACTGTCAGAGGGTCAGTACTGAGGGAGTGCCTCACTGTCAGAGGGTCAGTACTGAGGGAGTGCCGCACTGTCAGAGAGTCAGTACTGAGGGAGTGCCGTACTGTGAGAGGCTCAGTACTGAGGGAGTGCTGCACTGTCAGAGGGTCAGTACTGAGGGAGTGCCGCACTGTCAGAGGGTCAGTACTGAGGGAGTGCCGCACTGTCAGAGGGTCAGTACTGAGGGAGTGCCGCACTGTCAGAGGGTCAGTACTGAGGGAGTGCCGCACTGTCAGAGGGTCAGTACTGAGGGAGCGGCACACTGCCAGAGGGTCAGTACTGAAGTAGTGCTGCACTGTCAGAGGGTCAGTACCGAGGGAGCGGCGCACTGCCAGAGGGTCAGTACTGAAGTAGTTTGCACTGTCAGAGGGTCAGTACTGAGGGAATGCTGCACTGTCAGAGGGTCAGTACTGAGGGAAAGCTGCACTGTCAGAGGGTCAGTACTGAGAGAGTGCCTCACTGTCAGAGGGTCAGTACTGAGGGAGTGCCGCACTGTCAGAGGGTCAGTGCTGAGGGAGCGCTGCACTGTCAGGGGGTCAGTACTGAGGGAGTGCCGCACTGTCAGAGGGTCAGTACTGAGGGAGTGCTGCACTGTCAGAGGGTCAGTACTGAGGGAGTGCCGCACTGTCAGAGGGTCAGTACTGAGGGAGTGCTGCACTGTCAGAGGGTCAGTACTGAGGGAGTGCGGCACTGTCAGAGGGTCAGTACTGAGGGAGTGCTGCACTGTCAGAGGGTCAGTACTGAGGGAGTGCCGCACTGTCAGAGGGTCAGTACTGAGGGAGTGCTGCACTGTCAGAGGGTCAGTACTGAGGGAGTGCTGCACTGTCAGAGGGTCAGTACTGAGGGAGTGCTGCACTGTCAGAGGGTCAGTACTGAGGGAGCGGCGCACTGCCAGAGGGTCAGTACTGAAGTAGTGCTGCACTGTCAGAGGGTCAGTACCGAGGGAGTGCTGCACTGTCAGAGGGTCAGTACTGAGGGAGCGGCGCACTGCCAGAGGGTCAGTACTGAAGTAGTTTGCACTGTCAGAGGGTCAGTACTGAGGGAATGCTGCACTGTCAGAGGGTCAGTACTGAGGGAAAGCTGCACTGTCAGAGGGTCAGTACTGAGGGAGTGCCTCACTGTCAGAGGGTCAGTACTGAGGGAGTGCCGCACTGTCAGAGGGTCAGTGCTGAGGGAGCGCTGCACTGTCAGGGGGTCAGTACTGAGGGAGTGCCGCACTGTCAGAGGGTCAGTACTGAGGGAGTGCTGCACTGTCAGAGGGTCAGTACTGAGGGAGTGCCGCACTGTCAGAGGGTCAGTACTGAGGGAGTGCTGCACTGTCAGAGTGTCAGTACTGAGGGAGTGCCGCACTGTCAGAGGGTCAGTACTGAGGGAGTGCTGCACTGTCAGAGGGTCAGTACTGAGGGAGTGCTGCACTGTCAGAGGGTCAGTTCTGAGGGAGTGCCGCACTGTCAGAGGGTCAGTACTGAGGGAGTGCCGCACTGTCAGAGGGTCAGTACTGAGGGAGTGCCGCACTGTCAGAGGGTCAGTACTGAGGGAGTGCTGCACTGTCAGAGGGTCAGTGCCGAGGGGGTGCTGCACTGTCAGAGGGTCAGTACTGAGGGAGTGCCGCACTGTCAGAGGGTCAGTGCCGAGGGGGTGCTGCACTGTCATAGGGTCAGTACTGAGGGAGTGCTGCACTGTCAGAGGGTCAGTGCTGAGGGGGTGCTGCACTGTCAGAGGGTCAGTACTGAGGGAGTGCTGCACTGTCAGAGGGTCTGTACTGAGGGAGTGCCGCACTGTCAGAGGGTGAGCACGGAGGGAGTGCCGCACTGTCAGAGGGTCAGTGCCGAGGGGGTGCTGCACTGTCAGTACCTGTGCTGTTTCCTTTCCTGAATGCTCCCACGGAAGATCAGGGATAAACGGATCACCTCTTTGCGGGAGTGACCTCGGCACCACAGCCCAGGGAATTGAAAATGTCCTGACAGAAATAGCTCATTTTAAAACTGGTTAGCAAAGAAATGAGGTGCAGAGGTGAGTTGTCTCTGTTAGTCTATAAATGCAGCAATTTCTGCACTCACCCATCGCACATGTAATTCATGATATCACCCCGAGCTCATAATTACCTGCAATGCACGCCACATGTTTGGAATTTTAATGTTGATATTATCATTGTTCTCGCTACTGCACCATTTCAGACTTGGCTCTCTGTGCACAGACCCAGGATTCACTTCTACATAATCGCTCACAGCCTGCACACATCAGCCCCCATCGCCCCGAGACTGAGACTTCTACCATGACCGCCCGAAACCTCGACCACCCTCATGTTCTGTGTGTCGTGCCGGCTTACAGAGATCGTATGGTGCACACGAGTGTCGGGGCTGTGCGGAAGACGTGATGCATGGACATGCGCCGAGTTCAGTTCACCCTTCCGTTCCTGTGTATTTGAAGTCCTTCTGTGCAAGCGCTGCGTTGGAGCAGTGGAGTGTGAACCCCCGGGGCGGCACGAACGTGACCGGCTTGCCCCCATGTTCGGTCGGTTTTTACACTGGTTCATTTGCATTCCGCCCCCCCCCCGCCTCCCCCCCCCCCCCCCATCGCCTCCCCCCCTCCGCCATCCAGAATCAGTGAGAAGAGGCAGGAGACATCAGAGAGCATTTTTAGGCGGGTTAATCTTTTATAATAGTGTTTGTAAATATGTTTAAAATGCACATAAAATATATATTTTCAAAAATCTTTGTTTTGTCCTGAGGCTGTTAATTCCATTAAAAAATACTTTCAACGGAGAAAGTGGGTTCGGAGTCGCAGAAAGTGAAATAAAGATTTTTTAAAACTTTGCTTTGTCATGAGGCGTGAGTTGGCCTTGATAGATTGGGGAGAGTTACTTAAAGGGATGACAGTGGATAGACAATGGCAAACATTCAAGGAAAGCATGGGGGAACTACAGCAACTGGTCATTCCTGTCTGGCAGAAGAGCAAAGGGGGTAAGAGGGCCAATCCATGGCTTACAAAGGACATTAGAAATAGTATCGGATACAAGGAAGAAGCATACAGATTGGCCAAGAGGTCTGAGGATTGGGAACAGTTTAGAATTCAGCAAAGAAGGACGAAGGGTTTTATTAAGAAGGGGAAAGTACAGTACGAAAGGAAGCTTGCAGTGAACATAAAGACTGGCACTCAAGTTTCTATAGAGATGTGAAGAGAAAGAGATTGGTAAAGAGAAGCGTAGGCCCCCTACAGACAGAAACTGGGGAATGCATAATAAGGGACAAAGAAATGGCTGAGCAATTGAATACATACTTTGGTTCTGTCTTCACAAAAGAGGATACAAATCAGATACCAGAAATGCTGGAAAATGAAAGGTTTGGTACGAGGGAAGAACTGAGGGAGATCAATAATAGTAGAGAAATGATGCTGGGAAAGTTGCGTCTGAGCCGGGGGGGGGATTTTCTTTGTGGGTGTCGGAGATTGGGGCGCCACTTAAAAAGGGTGTCCCTATCTCTCGCTACAATGGGGAGTTTTGAGTTGAACTCCCCATTGTAAAAAACGAGGCTATGTGTGGCCCATTGAGGCCGCTTATCCAATAATAATATCCTAATAATCTTTATTATTGTCACATTAACACTGCAATTAAGTTACTGTGAAAAGCCCCTAGTCGCCACACTCCGGCGCCTGTTCGGGTACACAGAGGGAGAATTCAGAATGTCCAAATTACCTAACAGCACGTCTTCCGGGACTTGTGGGAGGAAACCGGAGCACCCGGAGGAATCCCACGCAGACATGGGAGAACGTGCAGACTCCGCACACACAGTGACCCAACTGAGTCGTGTTGAATAGCCATGTGTATCTCAGCACTGTGCGAGCTGGGAAACATGCTTTTTTTTTTATTCAAAAAAATATACTTTATTCATAAAATTTATCATAAGCATTACAGAACATTTCGAATTGTCTTGACTGTACATTTCCGGCAGGGTTACACATTGCCTTGACTTTCTTCCATTCAATTTTGATAATATTATACACATATCACTCTTTACGTTACAATTCCTTCTTAAATATTTACATTGTCATGTTTCTTTTATACATTGGAGTGTTAATGACCCAGACCGAGGGGTGTTTAGACTGTTCCCCGCCCCTCGGTGTACATTTGCTGGAAAGACCTTACCCAGTGGTCTTTCCCCATTGCGCCTTGGCGGCAGCTGCCCCAAGCTTGAGTGCGTCCCTCAGCACGTAGTCCTGGACCTTGGAATGTGCCAGTCTGCAACACTCGGTCGAGGACAATTCTTTGCACTGGAAGATCAGCAAGTTTCGGGCAGACCAAAGAGCGTCTTTCACCGAGTTGATGACCTTCCAGCAGCAGTTGATATTTGTCTCGGTGTGTGTCCCTGGAAACAGTCCGTAGAGCACAGAGTCCTGTGTCACAGAGCTGTTCGGGATGAACCTTGACAAATACCACTGCATCTCTCTCCAGACCTTCTTTGCAAAGGCACATTCCACAAGGAGGTGTGTGACCGTCTCATTTCCCCCACAGCCACTCCGAGGGCAGCGTGCATTGGCGCAGAGCCTTCGGGTGTGCATGAAGAATCTGACAGGGAGGGCCCTTCTCACCACCAGCCAAGCTAGGTCTTGGTGCTTGTTTGAAAGTTCTGGTGATGAGGCGTTCTGCCAGATGACTCTGGCAGTCTGCTCAGGGAACCACCCGACGTCCTCCACGGTCTCCTTTTCCCTGAGGGCCTCGAGGACATTACGTGCTGACCACTGCTTCATTGCCTTGTGGTCAAAGGTGTTTTTCTTCAAACGCTTTTCCACGAAGGACAGGTGGTACAGAACGGTCCAACTACTTGGAGCGTTCCGCGGCAATGAGGCCAGGCCCATCCTTCGTAACACCGGGGACAGGTAGAACCTCAGTATGTCGTGACACTTGGTGTTTGCAGACTGGGGGTCCACGCACAGCTTGATGCAGCTGCACACAAAGGTGGCCAACAGGATGAGGGAGGCGTTGGGTACGTTCCGCCCTCCCTTCTCCAGAGGTTTGTACATGGTGTCCCTTCGACACGGTCCATCTTGGATCTCCAGATGAATTTGAAGATGGCTCGGGTGACTGCTGTGGCGTAGGGTCGGGTAATGGGCCAGACCTGCGCTATGCACAGTAACACCGAGAGTACCTCACACCTGATGACCAGGGTTTTGCCCGCAATGGAGAGGGAGCGTTGCTCCCACCAGCCCAGTTTCTGTCCTACCTTGGCGATGCGCTCCTCCCAGTTTCTGGTGCACACCCCAGCAGCTCCGAACCATATCCCCAGCACCTTCAGGTAATCTGACCTGACAGTGAAGGGGACAAAGGACCGGTCGGCCCAGTTCCAAAAGAACATGGCCTCGCTCTTGCCGCGGTTTACCTTGGCTCCCGAGGCCAGTTCAAACTGGTTACAGTCATTCAAGAGCCTGCGTACAGACGCGGGGTCCGAGCAGAAGACGGTGACGTCGCCCATGTACAAGGAGGCCTTGACTTGAACGCCTCCGCTGCCTGGGATCGTCACTCCTCTTATACCCGGATCCTTCCTGATGGACTCGGCAAAAGGTTCTAAGCAGCACACAAACAGGGCCGAGGAGAGAGGGCAGCCCTGCCTGACTCCAGATTTGATCTGGAACTTTTCTGATTCCCACCCATTGATTGAGACTGCGCTATAGATGTTTGTGTAGAGCAGTTTGATCCAATTGCGAATTCCCTCCCCAAACCCCATTTTGGAGAGCACATCCATCATGTAGGTGTGCGATATTCTGTCAAAAGCCTTCTCCTGGTCAAGGCTGATGAGGCAGGTGTCCACCCTCCTGTCCTGCACGTGGGCGATCGTATCCCTGAGTAGCGCGAGGCTATCAGAGATCTTCCTACCGGGTACAGCAGAGGCCTGGTCAGGGTGGATCACCGACTCCAGAGCAGACTTGACCCGATTGGCGATGACCTTGGCTAGAATTTTGTAATCCACATTCAACAGTGAAATGGGTCGCCAGTTTCGAATTTCTTCCCTTTCCCCCTTCTGCTTGTAGATGAGGGTGATGATGCCTTTCCTCATGGATTCTGACATGCTGCCTTCCAGAAGCATACTCTCGTACACTTCCAGCAGGTCTGGGCCCATCCAGTCCCACAGAGCCGAATACAACTCAACCGGTAAGCCGTCGCTTCCGGGAGTTTTACTCGTCTCGAAGGACTTGACGGCCTTTGTCAGCTCTTCCAGAGTTAGCGGTTTGTCCAGGTTTTCCAGCTCGCTGTCGCCTATGACCTCCGTGATGGTCGACAGGAAGGTCTGGGAAACAGTGCTATCTGTTGGCTTCAGGTCATACAGTCCGGCATAAAAGGATTGGCTGATCCTCAGGATGTCAGACTGTGATGACTTTACAGAGCCATCTTCTTCCTTCAGGCTGCTGATAACAGAGGTCTCTCTGTGCACCTTTTGGAAGAAGAAGCTTTTCATCCTGCTCCACGGAGCGGACTCTGGAACGGAAGATAACCTTGGAGGCCTCCGAGGTGTAGAGCGAGGCTTGCTGGTTCTTCACCTCTTGGAGATCCTCCTTGACATCCACCCCCATCGACTGCAGCTGGAGCAAATTCTGCATACTTTTCTGGAGCCTGGACATAACCCCTCGTCTCTCTCTCACCTTTTGAACGCCCTTGAGGATGAAAAACCTTTTGATGTTCCCCTTGATTGCTTCCCACCAGAGATGTGGAGACTCAAAGAGGGGTTTCTCGGTTCTCCAACCTTTGTAATCCCTCCTGAGTTCCTCGAGGTTCTCAGGGGTCAGCAGTTTTACATTCAGCTTCCATGTCCCCCTGCCTACCCCCTGGTTTTCCTGCAGGTGACAGTCGGCCAGTAGGAGGCAGTGGTCAGAGAAGAACACCGGCTTAACAACGGTGGACCTGACCGTGAAAGCACGGGACACAAAGAAGTCTATCCTGGAGCGGACGGACCCGTCTGGCCGTGACCATGTGTATCTACGCTGCGCTCCGTCTGCAGGGTTGCTGCAGACGTTGAGCAGCTTGGCGTCTTTTACCGTTTCCATCAGGAGTCTGGACGTAGCGTCTAGTTTGCTGTCGGCTCTGCCGGATCGTCCAGCCGCATCGATGATGCAGTTGAAGTCACCGCCCAGAATGACCGGCTTGGAGGTGGCCAACAGCAGTGGGAGTTGCTGAAGGACTGCCAGTCGCTCCCTTTTTACGGTCGGGGCGTACACCTTAATGAGTCTGAGAGGGGTGTTTTTGTATTTCACGTCTACTACAAGGAGGCGCCCGCCCACCACCTCCTTAACGTCGGAGATGGTGAAGTTGCCTCCCCGCAGCAGAATACCCAGGCCGGAGGAGCGGCAGTCGTTTCCTCCTGACCAGATGGATGGCCCGTGGGACCACCAGCTCGACCAGCGCCTGTAGTTGCTGAGGTGCGGAATTCCGCACTCCTGCAGGAACAGTAGGTCGGCTTTCACGTTTGCTAAATAGTTGAGTGCGGCTACACACCGCAAAGTATCTTTAATGCTTCGCACATTAATGGATGCAATTTTAAACCCATTATAAAAAGTTAGATTTACCAGTCTCAGAGTCCAGAGTCTATACAGTTGGCTGTTCCAGCTGTTGGATGTTCCCCAGCATGCCGGTGGTGCTCGCAAACTGTCGCACAGTTGCAGGGCTGAGTAAACTGTTCTGGTCCGCACTGGCCCCGTGAACTTGATGCAGATGCATGGGGTGGGGGGTGGGGGGGGGGGGGGTGTGTAGCCCTGGCGTCCGTCGTGGCAGTCAGTAGGTGTTGGGGTTGCAGGCCGGTCTTCGCCTGGGTTGTTGCTGCTTGTTACTTTCGGGGGTTGGTCTGTGACCTTGTTTTCGATGTCCGGCGTTTGGTGGCCGTTGGTCATATTGCTGTTCCCATGAGCCAGAGGTTGATTGTCTCGGCGGGTTTTATTTTCTTCCCGGTCTGTGGTCTGGGGGGTCTGTGCCTCCCGTTCCAAAGTGGTGCTTTGTCTCTTTATTTGAGGCCGATTCTGGTCTTGTTTTCTCTCATCGGAGGTTGTGTCGGCGCTAAGTGCGCTGGCTGAAAGGTGTCGCATTTTGCCCCTCCCCATCGGGCGGTTCTTCAGTTTGTTTTTTTGTTTTCTCTTCCGTTTGTCCCTGTTCACTGTTTCCCAGGGCTCTTTATTCTTTGTCCCATCCTCTTCCATAGAGTGTTCCTCATCAGATGAGGCTGGGGTTGGGTTGTCAGGAGGTGCTGGGGCCTCCTCTTTTTGTTGAGGGCCCTTCTGTTGCTTTTCTGGGAAACATGCTGCTAAACGCGGTCGCTCGGAGACTCTGTTCCCTTTAGGGGAGACTCCGGACTGGAGAATCCCATCCCAGATGTTGCAAAACACATTTTACATCAAGACGGTGGCCAGATGCACAGAACAAGTAAAAAAGGAGCATGCATAAGAAAGGGGGGTGGTTTGCCAGCTCTGCGCCCTCCAGTCAGTGAAGCTCCTGGGCATTATGGGCCTGTTTGGCCCCCCAGAAAGAAATGTGTGGTATTATAGGTACCTGACAGGCTAAAGAACTATTGGTGGAAACTGTATGCTTGGTATTGGTTAGAGTGTATAATAGCTCCGCCCTGCTAGGCAGGGTATAAGAACCCGTGCCGCCCCAGCAGCCCTCATTCTGTACCTGAGATGCTGGGGGGGAAACATCTAGCTTATTAAAGCCTTCAGTTGGACTACAACCTCGCTTTAGTGGTCATTGATCGTGCATCAATTTCATATGCTAGTTTTTTTAAGAAGAAAGGATGGAGCTCCGAATCAAGCCGGAGTGTCTGCAACTCAGCCCCCACGCGGCGAACTCAGCGGCAATCTTCAAGCACTGGCTGGCGTGCTTTAAAGGGTATCTCGAGGCGGCCAAAAACGCACCCATGGGAGAGCAGAAACTGCACGTCCTGCACTCAAGGGTGAGCCCGGAGATTTACACCCTCATCGAGGAAGCGGAAGACTTCGATGCAGCGATTGAGCTGCTAAGAGGACACTATATTCGCCCGCAAGGGGCCCCGCTGCTACTTTTGCGGGCAGGCCAAGCACCCCCGCCAGCACTGCCCGGCCCGCGCATCCACCTGCAGGGGATGCGGCAAAAAGGGCCATTTCGTGGGGGTATGTCAGGCCTGAGCGGTGGCCGCGGTCTCCAGTGGTGAATGCGGACCCCAACCACAGACTTCTCCACGGGCCCCGTGCGGCCAGCGGTCGCCGCCATCCCCATATCCCAGGGCCATGTGCGGACCCCGGGTGCCGTCATCTTGTTCCGCGGATGCCACGTTGGAGGGATGGGCGCCGCCATTTTGTGCAACCTCGGCCATGTGCGACCAATGGGAGACGCCATCTTGGATGAACCCCCAGGACCCCAGCTCAGTCGACCACACACTGCCCGAACAGAACTCTCAACTACTGCGATTGGCCTCGGTGGCTCTGGATCAGTCTCGGCCTCGAACACTCTCAACTGCTACAACGACCGTATTCATCAACGGGACGAGACGTCTTGCCTAATCGACTCTGGGAGCAGGGAGAGCTTCATACACCCCGACACAGTAAGGCGCTGTTCCCTCCTCATCCACCCCGTTAATCAAAAAATCTCACTTGCCTCCGGTTCCCACTCAGTGGAGATAAAGGGGTTTTGTGTAGCAAACCTCACAGTCCAGGGAAGGGAGTTAAAACATTTCCGTCTCTACGTCCTTCCCCACCTCTGCGCGGCTACATTCCTGGGTTTAGACTTCCAGTGTAACCTTCAAAGTCTGACCTTCCAATTCGGCGGCCCAATACCCCCCCTTACTGTCTGCGGCCTCTCAACCCTTTAGGTCGACCCGCCTTCCCTGATTGCGAACCTCACCCCGGATTGCAAACCCATCGCCACCAGGAGCAGACGCTACAGTGCCCAGGACCGGATCTTTATTAGGTCAGAGGTCCAAAGGCTACTGAGGGAAGGGGTCACTGAAGCCAGTAACAGTCCCTGGAGAGCTCAAGTAGTGGTGGTAAAGACCGGGGAGAAGCATAGGATGGTCATCGACTACAGTCAGACCATCAACAGGTTTACGCAGCTGGACGCGTACCCTCTCCCTCGCATATCCGACCTGGTAAACAGGATCGCGCATTATAAGGTCTTCTCCACGATGGATCTCAAGTCCGCCGACCACCAGCTCCCCATTCGCACTAGTGACCGCAAATACACTGCCTTTGAGGCAGACGGGCGTCTCCATCACTTCTTAAGGGTTCCCTTTGGTGTCACCAACGGGGTCTCGGTCTTCCAGCGCGAGATGGACCAAATGGTTGACCGCTACGGTTTACGGGCAACATTCCCGTATCTCGATAATGTCACCATCTGCGGCCACGACCAGCAGGACCACAACACCAACCTCCGAAAATTTCTCCAGACCGCTAAAATCCTTAACCTAACATACAATAAGGATAAATGCGTGTTTAGCACCGACCGTCCATCCATTCTCGGCTACGTAGTGAGAAATGGAGTTATAGGCCCCGACCCTGAACGCATGCGCCCCCTTATGGAGTTCCCCCTCCCCCACTGCTCCAAGGCCCTGAAACGCTGCCAAGGGTTTTTTAGCTACTACGCTCAGTGGGTCCCCAACTACGCGGACAAGACCCATCCCCTGATCCAATCCACAGTTTTTCCCCTGTCGAAAGAGGCCCGCCAGGCCTTCAGCCGCATCAAAGCAGACATTGCAAAGGCCACGATGCACACCATCGACGAGTCCCTCCCCTTCCAGGTCGAGAGCGAAGTGTCCAATGTAGCTCTGGCGGCCACCCTCAACCAAGCGGGCAGGCCCGTGGCCTTCTTCTCCCGTACCCTCCATGCTTCCGAAATCCTCAGTCGAAAAGGAGGCCCAGGCCATAGTAGAAGCTGTGCGACATTGGAGGCATTACCTGGCCGGCAGGAGATTCATTCTCCTCACTGACCAACGGTCGGTTGCTTTCATGTTCGATAATGCACAGCGAGGCAAGATAAAAAACGATAAGATCTTGCTGTGGAGGATCAAACTCTCCACCTACAACTATGAGATCTTGTATCGTCCCGGGAAGCTAAACGAGCCTCCTGACGCCCTATCCCGCGGCACATGTGCCACCGCACAAGTGGACCGCCTCCGAGCCCTCCACGAGGACCTCTGCCACCCGGGGGTCACTCGCTTTTTCCATTTTGTTAAGACCCGCAACCTGCCCTACTCCATTGAGGAGCTCAGGACAGCCACCAGGGACTGCCAAATCTGTGCGGAGTGCAAACCGCCCTTCTACCAGCCAGAGAGAATGCACCTGATAAAGGCTTCCGGCCCTTTGAACGCTTCAGCATGGACTTCAAAGGCCCCCTCCCCTCCACCAACCGCAACACGTACTTCCTGAACGTGATTGATGAGTACTCCCGGTTCCCATTCGCCATCCCCTGCCCCGACATGACCGTCTCCACCATCATCAAGGCCTTCCATAGCATCTTTGCACTGTTCGGGTTCCCCGCTTACATACACAGTGATAGGGGGTCCTCCTTTATGAGCGACGAACTGCGTCAATTCCTGCTCAGCAAGGGCATTGCCTCGAGCAGGACGACCAGTTACAACCCCCGGGGTAACGGACAGGGAGAGAGGGAGAACGGGACGGTCTCTGGCCCTACGGTCCAGGAACCTCCCAGTCTCCCGCTGGCAAGAAGTCCTCCCGGATGCCCTCCACTCCATCCGGTCACTGCTTTGTACGACCACCAATCAGACACCTCACATACGTCTCCTTGTCTTCCCTAGGAAGTCCTCCTCTGGGACCTTGCTCCCGACCTGGCTGGCAGCACTCGGACCCATCCTGCTCCGAAAACACGTGCGGGCGCACAAGTCGGACCCGTTGGTCGAGAGGGTCCATCTGCTCCATGCTAACCCCCAGTATGCCTACGTGGTGTACCCCAACGGCCGACAAGATACGGTCTCCCTACGGGACCTGGCGCCCGCCGGAACCCCACGCACATTCCAGCCACCAGTCCCACCCTCCCCTCCACCGCAGCACCTTACAGGAGGATTGGTCCTTCCGCCGCCCCCGTCTAGGCCTCCCCCACCCACTGACCCCCCCCCCCCCCCCCGCAGGCGCTCCCTTCCCAGGTCAGCCGTTTTCCCCACCAGCGCCGTCTAAGGGTGACGAAGCTGCCATGGAGATCGAAGCCACGCTCCCGGAGTCACAGACGCCCGAGCCTCCACCGGAGTCACCACCGAGGCTCCGACGATCACAGAGGACGACCAGGGCCCCCGATCGACTGATTGCTTCATTTTAACTGTAATCTGGTTGTTCTTTTTATTCAGGTTTTGAGGTGACAAATGGATTCTTAGGGGCAGCACGGTAGCACAGTGGTTAGCACAGTTGCGTCACAGCTCCAGATTCCCAGGTTCGATTCCCAGCTTGGGTCACTGTCCACACCTCGGAGAATCGCGTGCCGACGTCGGGGCGTTGTGGCGCGGTTGCGGTGATTATTCGGCCCGGCGCGGGACTCGGAGAATCGCCCCCCCTCCCCGTGTCCAGCACAACATCTGTGATGTTCTCGCCTCCTTTATTATGACTACATTTTGAGTTGACATGTTCCAAATTAAAACATACAAATACTTTTAAGCATGCCACATGTAAAGTTAGGTAATAATATATTGTCGAATTATATATTTTCATAGGTTTTGTGATTTTAAATCTATGTTCACTTGTAAACATTGAATTACAATCATCTTCAATCATAAAAAAATTAAAAATTACAATTTGGATGTGTCAATACCAATCGTATTAATTGTTTATAAGAAATTACAAAAGAAAATCGAGACCAAAGCTTCCACATATCTGAATAATAGCAGCAGGCAATCCTGGCTCTGTCCTCACTCCAAAACTCTTCTTTCACAACGTGCCCTCAATGGGAGATCCCAATGTGGCCCCATCATAGGGTGGTGGCGACATTCCTCCTGCACCGCGTGGGAAATCGATCCTCCGCAGGCTGAAAGCTGCTGTTCCCATCAGGAATTCCATCGGGAAGTTTCAATGGAGGCAGGCATGCAACAAATCCTTCTAGTTCCGGTAGCCATGACTTTCCATCGCCATGGGATACAGGTCTCTGAAGGGAAGGGGGGGCGAGGAGTAGAGCATTAGTCATTGGAGATTCCATAGTGAGGGGGATAGATAGGAGATTTTGTGGGAACGAGAGACACTCACGGTTGGTGTGTTGCCTCCCAGGTGCCAGGGTGCGTGATGTCTCGGATCGTGTTTTCGGGATCCTTAAGGGGGAGGGGGAGCAGCCCCAAGTCGTGGTCCACATAGGTACCAACGACATAGGTAGGAAAAGGGATAGGAATGTAAGGCAGGGATTCAGGGAGCTAGGGTGGAAACTTAGATCAAGGACAAACAGAGTTATTATTTCTGGGTTGTTACCCGTGCCACATGATAGCGAGACGAGGAATAGGGAGCGAGAGGAGTTGAACACGTGGCTACAGGGATGGTGCAGAAGGGAGGGTTTCAGGTTTCTGGATAATTGGGGCTCATTCTGGGGTCGGTGGGACCTCTACAAACGGGATGGTCTACACCTGGACCAGAGGGGTACCAATATCCTGGGGGGAGGGAAATTTGCTAATGCTCTTCGGGAGGGTTTAAACTAGTTCAGCAGGGGCTTGGGAACCTGAATTGTAGCTCCATTATACAGGAGATTGAGAGTAGTGAGGTCATGAGTAAGGTTTCAAAGTTGCAGGAGTGTACTGGCAGGCAGGAAGGTGGTTTAAAGTGTGTCTTCTTCAATGCCAGCAGCATCCGGAATAAGGTGGGTGAACTTGCGGCATGGGTTGGTACCTGTGACTTCGATGTTGTGGCCATTTTGGAGACATGGATAGAGCAGGGACAGGAATGGTTGTTGCAGGTGCTGGGGTTTAGATATTTCAGTAAGCTCAGGGAAGGTGGTAAAAGAGGGGGAGGGGTGGCATTGTTAGTCAAGGACAGTACTACGGTGGCAGAAAGGACGTATGATGAGGACTCGTCTACTGAGGTAGTTTGGGCTGAGGTTAGAAACAGGAAAGGAGAGGTCACCCTGTTAGGGGTTTTCTATAGGCCTCCGAAAAGTTCCAGAGATGCAGAGGAAAGGATTGCAAAGATGATTCTGGATAGGAGCGAAAGCAACAGGGTAGTTGTTATGGGGGACTTTAACTTTCCAAATATTGACTGGAAACGCTGTAGTTCGAGTACTTTAGATGGGTCCGTTTTTGTCCAATGTGTGCAGGAGGGTTTCCTGACACAGTGGGCGCGATTCTCCGACCCCCCCACCGGGTCGGAGAATCGCCGGGGGCTGGCGTGAATCCCGCACGCGCCGTGTCCTGAATTCTCCGCCGGGGCGGAAATCACTCCGGCGAGGGCCTAGCCCCTCAAGGTGAGGGCTCGCCCCTCAAGATGTGGAGAAATCGGCACCCTTGAGACGGCGCGATGCCGGACTGATTCGCGCCGTTTCTGGCGCCGGTCGGTGGACATCGCGCCGATTGCGGAGAATCCCGCCCAGTATGTAGATAGGCCAACGAGAGGCGAGGCCATATTGGATTTGGTACTGGGTAATGAATCAGGACAGGTGTTAGATTTGGAGGTAGGCGAGCACTTTTGTGATAGTGACCACAATTCGATTACGTTTACTTTAGTGATGGAAAGGGATAGGTATATACCGCAGGCCAAGAGTTATATCTGGGGGAAAGGCAATTATGATGCGATGAGGCATGACTTAGGATGCATCGGATGGAGAGGAAAACTGCAGGGGATGGGCACAATGGAAATGTGGAGCTTGTTCAAGGAACAGCTACTGCGTGTCCTTGATAAGTATGTACCTGTCAGGCAGGGAGGAAGTGGTTGAGCAAGGGAACCGTGGTTTACTAAAGCAGTCGAAACACTTGTCAAGAGGAAGAAGGAGGCTTATGTAAAGATGAGACATGAAGGTTCAGTTAGGGCGCTCGAGAGTTACAAGTTATCTAGGAAGGACCTAAAGAGAGAGCTAAGAAGAGCCAGAAGGGGACATGGGAAGTCTTTGGCAGGTAGGATCAAGGATAACCCTAAAGCTTTCTCTAGATATGTCAGGAATAAACGAATGACTAGGGTAAGAGTAGGGCCAGTCAAGGACGTAGTGGGAAGTTGTGCTTGGAGTCCGAGGAGCTAGGAGAGGTGCAGAATACTGAGATTCAGGCTACTAGACTAGAAGGGCTTGAGGTTCATAAGGAGGAGGAGTTAGCAATTCTGGAAAGTGTGAAAATAGATAAGTCCCCTGGGCCAGATGGGATTTATCCTAGGATTCTCTGGGAAGCTAGGGAGGAGATTGCTGAGCTTTTGGCTTTGATCTTTAAGTCATCTTTGTCTACAGAAATAGTGCCAGAAGACTGGAGGAGAGCAAATGTTGTCGCCTTGTTCAAGAAGGGGAGTAGAGACAACTATAGACCAGTGAGCCTTACTTTTGTTGTGGGCAAAATCTTGGAAAGGTTTATAAGAGATAGGGTGTATAATTATCTGGAAAGGAATAATTTGATTAGGGATAGTCAACACGGTTTTGTGAAGGGTGGGTCGTGCCTCACAAACCTTTTTGAGTTCTTTGAGAAGGTGACCAAACAGGTGGATGAGGGTAAAGCAGTTGATGTGGTGTATATGGATTTCAGTAAAGCGTTTGATAAGGTTCCCCACGGTAGGCTACTGCAGAAAATACGGAGGCATGGGATTCAGGGTGATTTAGCAGTTTGGATCAGAAATTGGCTAGCTGGAAGAAGACAAAGGGTGGTGGTTGATGGGAAATGTTCAGACTGGAGTGCAGTTACTAGTGGTGTGCCACAAGGATCTGTTTTGGGGCCACTGCTGTTTGTAAATTTGATAAATGACCTGGAGGAGGGCGTAGAAGGATGGGTGAGTAAATTTGCAGATGACACTAAAGTCGGTGGAGTTGTGGACAGTGCGGAAGGATGTTACAAGTTACAGAGGGATATAGATAAGCTGCAGTGCTGGGCTGAGAGGTGGCAAATGGAGTTTAATGCAGAAAAGTGTGAGGTGATTCATTTTGGAAGGAATAACAGGAAGACAGAGTAGTGGGCTAATGGTAAGATTCTTGGCAGTGTGGATGAGCAGAGAGATCTCGGTGTCCATGTACATAGATCCCTGAAAGTTGCCACCCAGGTTGAGAGGGTTGTTAAAAAGGCGTACGGTGTATTAGCTTTTATTGGTAGAGGGATTGAGTTTCGGAGCCATGAGGTCACGTTGCAGCTGTACAAAACTCTGGTGCGGCCGCATTTGGAGTATTGCGTGCAATTCTGGTCGCCGCATTATAGGAAGGATGTGGAAGCGTTGGATATGCATTGGAAAGGGTGCAGAGGAGATTTACCAGAGTGTTGCCTGGTATGGAGGTAAGATCATATGAGGAAAGGCTGAGGGACTTGAGGCTGTTTTCATTAGAGAGAAGAAGGTTAAGAGGTGATTTAATTGAGGCATACAAGATGATCAGAGGATTGGATAGGGTGGACAGTGAGAGCCTTTTTCCTCGGATGGTGATGTCTAGCACGAGGGGACATAGCTTTAAATTGAGGGGAGATAGATATAGGACAGATGTCAGAGGTAGGTTCTTTACTCAGAGAGTAGTAAGGGCGTGGAATGCCCTGCCTGCAACAGTAGTGGACTCGCCAACACTAAGGGCATTCAAATGGTCATTGGATAGACATATGGATGATAAGGGAATAGTGTAAATGGGCTTTAGAGTGGTTTCACAGGTCGGCGCAACATCGAGGGCCGAAGGGCCTGTACTGCGGTGATTCTCACTGGGGTACGGGTACCAAACACACTGACTCTCACTGGGGTACGGGTCCCACACACACTCATTCTCACTGGGGTACGGGTCCCACACACTGACTCTCACTGGGGTACGGGTCCCACACACACTGACTCTCACTGGGCTACAGGTCCCCCACACACTGACTCTCACTGGGGTACGGGTCTCACACACACTGACTCTCACTGGGGTACGGGTCCCACACACACTGACTCTCACTGGGGTACGGGTCCCACACACACTGACACTCACTGGGCTACAGGTCCCCCACACACTGACTCTCACTGGGGTACGGGTCCCACACACACCGACTCTCACTGGGGTACGGGTCCCACACACACTGACTCTCACTGGGGTAGGGGTCCCACACACACTGACTCTCACTGGGATACGGGTCCCACACACATTGACTCTCACTGGGGTACGGGTCCCACACACACTGACTCTCACTGGGGTACGGGTCCCACACACACTGACTCTCACTGGGGTACGGGTCCCACACACACTGACTCTCACTGGAGTACGGGTCCCACACACACTGACTCTCACTGGGGTACGGGTCCCACACACACTGACTCTCACTAGGGTACGGGTTCCACACACACTGACTCTCACTGGGGTACGCCTCCCACACACACTGACTCTCACTGGGGTACGGGTCCCACACACTGACTCTCACTGGGGTACGGGTCCCACACACACTGACTCTCACTGGGGTACGGGTCCCACACACATTGACTCTCACTGGGGTGCGGGCCTCACACACACTGACTCTCACTGGGGTACGGGTTCCACACACACTGACTCTCACTGGGGTACGGGTCCCACACACATTGACTCTCACTGGGGTACGCCTCCCACACACACTGACTCTCACTGGGGTACGGGTCCCACACACTGACTCTCACTGGGGTACGGGTCCCACACACACTGACTCTCACTGGGGTACGGGTCCCACACACATTGACTCTCACTGGGGTGCGGGCCTCACACACACTGACTCTCACTGGGGTACGGGTCTCACACACACTGACTCTCACTGGGGTACGGGTTCCACACACACTGACTCTCACTGGGGTACGGGTCAAACACACATTGACTCTCACTGGGGTGCGGGTCTCACACACACTGACTCTCACTGGGGTACGGGTCCCACACACACTGACTCTCACTGGGGTACGGGTCCCACACACACTGACTCTCACTGGGGTACGGGTTCCACACACACTGACTCTCACTGGTGTAGGGGTCCCACACACACTGACTCTCACTGGGGTACGGGTTCCACACACACTGACTCTCACTGGGGTACGGGTCCCCCACACACTGACTCTCACTGGGGTACGGGTTCCACACACACTGACTCTCACTTGGGTACGGATCCCACACACACTGACTCTCACTGGGGTACGGGCCCCACACACACTGACTCTCACTGGGGTACGGGTTCCACACACACTGACCCTCACTGGGCTGTGGTTTCCATGAGTGGAGAGTGTTTCTAAATCCTCCTGAACTCTTGTGGCAAGGATATTGAAGGGAGACATGAATATTCAGCCAATATTCAACTTATAATATTTTTGAAGGTTGCGAATAGAAGATGGATAAAAAGTAGACATGTTTTGAGGTGATTGAGTGGGCTATTATTGTGAATACTCTCAGGCAGTGTAGCCTCAATGTTTGTATTCCATGGGGCCTGGTGATAAGGCCTCAACTGTTAGCATTTATGTTATAAAGTTCTCCTTAAGCTTCCTAGCAGCTTACGCTGACAAGTTTATTAACATCAGTTTGTTTAACAGGGTGAAGTGGGCTGTCTCATTATAATATTGAGAGATATTAGACAATTAGACAATTCTCTGCAGCTATATTTAATTTTACATCTTCCTCGTGTTAGGTAAAGGACAAGTGCGGCAACCTTTTCTTGTTGAACTTCTTATTGGGCATTTGGCTGTTTTCTAACATCACAAGGTACAAAACCTGGTTCATCTTTATGTTCAGGTAGTGACGGAAAACACGTCTAAGCTCGATGGATACTGACTGATATCAGGGTCTGAGCTTGATGGATACTGACTGATATCAGGATCTAAGCTCGATGGATACTGACTGATATCAGGGTCTAAGCTCGATGGATACTGACTGATATCAGGGTCTGAGCTCGATGGATACTGACTGATATCAGGGTCTGAGCTCGATGGATACTGACTGATATCAGGATCTGAGCCTGATGGATACTGACTGATATCAGGGTCTGTGCTCGATGGATCCTGACTGATATCAGGGTCTGAGCTCGATGGATACTGACTGATATCAGGATCTGAGCCTGATGGATACTGACTGATATCAGGGTCTGAGCTCCGTGAATACTGACTGATATCAGGGTCTGAGCTCCGTGAATACTGACTGATATCAGCGTCTAAGCTCGATGGATACTGACTGATATCAGGGTCTAAGCTCGATGGATACTGACTGATATAAGGGCCTAAGCTCGATGGATACTGACTGATATCAGGATCTGAGCTCGATGGATACTGACTGATATCAGTGACTGAGCCTGATGGATACTGACTGATATCAGGGTCTGAGCTCCGTGGATACTGACTGATATCAGGGTCTGAGCTCCGTGGATACTGACTGATATCAGGGTCTGAGCTCGATGGATACTGACTGATATCAGCGTCTGAGCCTGATGGATACTGACTGATATCAGGGTCTGAGCTTGATGGATACTGACTGATATCAGGGTCTGAGCTCGAGGAATACTGACTGATATCAGGGTCTGAGCTCGATGGATATTGACTGATATCAGGGTCTGAGCTCGATGGATACTGACTGATATCAGGGTCTGAGCTCCGTGGACACTGACTGATATCAGGGTCTGAGCTCGATGGATACTGACTGATATCAGGGTCTGAGCTCCGTGGATACTGACTGATATCAGGGTCTGAGCTTGATGGATACTGACTGATATCAGGGTCTGAGCTCGATGGATACTGACTGATATCAGGGTCTGAGCTCGATGGATACTGACTGATATCAGGGTCTGAGCTCCGTGGATACTGACTGATATCAGGGTCTGAGCTCGATGGATACTGACTGATATTAGGGTCTGAGCTCGATGGATACTGACTGATATCAGGGTCTGAGCTCGATGGATACTGTCTGATATCAGGGTCTGAGCTCGATGGATACTGTCTGATATCAGGGTCTGAGCTCGGTGGATACTGACTGATATCAGCGTCTGAGCTCGATGGATACTGACTGATATCAGGGTCTGAGCTCGATGGATACTGACTGATATCAGGGTCTGAGCTCGATGGATACTGACTGATATCAGGGTCTGAGCTCCCTGGATACTGACTGATATCAGGGTCTGAGCTCGATGGATACTGACTGATATCAGGGTCTGAGCTCGATGGATACTGACTGATATCAGGGTCTGAGCTCGATGGATACTGACTGATATCAGGGTCTGAGCTTGATGGACAGTGACTGATATCAGGGTCTGAGCTCGATGGATACTGACTGATATCAGGGTCTGAGCTCTGTGGATACTCTCTGATATCAGCGTCTAAGCTCGATGGATACTGACTGATATCAGGGTCTGAGCTCGATGGATACTGACTGATATCAGGGTCTGAGCTCTGTGGATACTCTTTGATATCAGCGTCTAAGCTCGATGGATACTGACTGATATCAGGGTCTGAGCTCGATGGATACTGACTGATATCAGGGTCTCAGCTCGATGGATACTGACTGATATCAGGGTCTGAGCTCCGTGGATACTGACTGATATCAGGGTCTGAGCTTGATGGACAGTGACTGATATCAGGGTCTGAGCTCGATGGATACTGACTGATATCAGGGTCTGAGCTCGATGGATACTGACTGATATCAAGGTCTGAGCTCGATGGATACTGTCTGATATCAGGGTCTGAGCTCGATGGATACTGACTGATATCAGCGTCTGAGCTCGATGGATACTGGCTGACATCAGGGTCTGAGCTCGATGGATACTGACTGGTATCAGGGTCTGAGCTCGATGGATACTGACTGATATCAGGGTCTGAGCTCGATGGATACTGACTGATATCAGGATCTGAGCTCGATGGATACTGACTGATATCAGCGTCTGAGCCTGATGGATACTGACTGATATCAGGGTCTGAGCTCCATGGATACTGACTGATATCAGGGTCTGAGCTCGATGGATACTGACTGATATCAGGGTCTGAGCTCGATGGATACTGACTGATATCAGGGTCTGAGCTCGATGGATACTGACTGACATCAGGGTCTGAGCTCGATGGATACTGACTGATATCAGGGTCTGAGCTCGATGGATACTGACTGACATCAGGGTCTGAGCTCGATGGTTACTGACTGATCTTGGAGCCTGGGTTCCACAGATAAGACCGATCTATGCAAATTGCCAAGAGAAAGCAGATTGTGAGAGAAGATTTTAAATTGTGATTTTGGGAGTGCAGACTCGATAGGCCGAATGGCCTCCTTCTGCACAGTAAAGATTCTATGATTAGTCCACATTAATCTTAAAGTCTGTGTGTATCTGTTAAGGTAAGGGATTGTTTTTTCTTGTTACTAACTGCTCCTGCACGTTTTCTAAAAATAGAGTAAGCGTTATCTCATTTAGCCAGGATTCCATTCTGGGATATTCCTGCCCAGTTAGAACATCGACTGGGATTGTAACATTAGACTGAGAATGGGAACTGTGGCCCTTTTCGTTTTTCTGGGACTGGGTTGAAGGACACGGTAACCACCTGCGACATGGGAGTCAACCCGATTCTGGAAGCTTCCAAATACACATACGAAACCGATGCCAGAACTGTGGGGGTAATACGGTCAGATTCCCCACGGTGGGGCAGCTGGTGAAAACACTGCCCTATAGAACTGGCTGATCCATCTGAGCCAATGAAACGAAAATGAAAATAAAATGAAAATCGCTTATTGTCACAAGTAGGCTTCAAATGAAGTTACTGTGAAAAGCCCCTAGTCGCCACATTCCGGCATCTGTTCGGGGAGGGCTGGTACGGGAATTGAACCGTGCTGCTGGCCTGCCTTGGTCTGCTTTCAAAGCCGGAGGGCGTGTTTGTGAGGGTCAAGGAGTGTGCACGTGACCATTCACCCGAGGAAGGTGCTGCGCTCCGAAAGCTAGTGATTCGAAACAAACCTCTTGCACTTTAACCTGGCGCTGTGAAACTTCTTAACCCGAGGAGGGTTCGGGCTGTTGTGAGAGGAGGAACATAGAACATAGAAAATACAGCACAGAACAGGCCCTTCGGCCCACGATGTTGTGCCGAACCTTTGTCCTAGATTAATCATAGATTATCATTGAATTTACAGTGCAGAAGGAGGCCATTCGGCCCTTTGAGAGCTGATTGAGGGGAAGATGTGATGCGGCAAGGCTTGCAAACACAAGTGTCAATAAAGTTAATAATTTAAACTGCGATCCCAGGACAGGAATACAAAATTAGCAAGACTGGAGGTGAGAAACAAAAACCTCCAACCAAACACAGAACTGATTAAACTCTTCAAAACACCAGATTGTCTGAATGTCTGTTTGTGAAAAGGGTTGGTGATTGCAAAGGTGACAACAGTTGGACTGCAATCAGAACATTGTCCTTGAGCTAATGTAGCCAGTCGCTGCTGAATAATCTTCGGGATAATTAGATCTCTTGTCTCCAGAGCATTTCGTTTTAATCGTGTTTACGCAACACACATTTCTGATGCTTTCCTGAGGGGCTGCAAGAGGCAAAGGCCTCCCACGGACAGCAGTGGGAAGCGAGCCGGGGAGGGGGAGGGAGCCGGGGAGGGGGAGGGAGCCGGGGAGGGGGAGGGACGGGGGGAGGGGGGGAGGGAGGTGGGAGGGGGAGGGACGGGGAGGGGGAGGGAGGTGGGGAGGGGGAGTGGGATGGGGAGGGGGAGGGGGAGTGGGATGGGGAGGGGGAGGGGGAGTGGGAGGGGAAGGGAGCCGGGGTGGAGGAGGGAGCCGGGAGGGGGGGAGGTACGGGGGGGAGGGGGAGCGGGATGTGGAGGGGGAGGGACGGGGAGGGGGGAGTGGGAGCCGGGGAGGGAGGGGGGAGGGACGGGGAGGGGGAGGGGGAGGGGTGGGGGGCGGAGGGGGGACGGGGAGGGGGGGAGGGACGGGGAGGGGGGACGGGGAGGGGGGGAGGGACGGGGAGGGGGGGAGGGGGAGAGGGACGGGGAGGGGGACGGGGAGGGGGGCGGGGAGGGGGGCGGGGAGGGGGACGGGGAGGGGGAGTGGGACGGGGAGGGGGAGCGGGACGGGGAGGGGGAGCGGGAGGGGGAGGGGGAAGGGGAGAGGGACGGGGAGGGGGGGAGGGGCGGGGAGGGGGACGGGGAGTGGGTGGGGGAGAGGGACGGGGAGGGGGGGAGGGGCGGGGAGTGGGAGGGGGACGGGGAGTGGGAGTGGGAGTGGGAGGGGGGAGTGGGACGGGGAGGGGGAGCGGGACGGGGAGGGGGAGTGGGAGGGGGAGTGGGAGGGGGAGTGGGAGGGGGAGGGGGAGGGGAGGGGGAGTGGGAGGGGGAGGGGGAGGGGAGGGGAGGGGGAGGGGAGGGGGAGGGGGGAGGGACGGGGAGGGGGAGAGGGACGGGGAGGGGGGGAGGGACGGGGAGGGGGAGTGGGGCGGGGAGGGGGAGGGGGAGGGGGAGTGGGAGGGGGAGTGGGAGGGGGAGGGGGAGGGGGAGGGGAGGGGAGGGGGAGGGGGAGTGGGAGGGGGAGGGGGAGTGGGAGGGGGACGGGGAGGGGGAGGGGGGCGGGGAGGGGGAGGGGGACGGGGAGGGGGAGTGGGGCGGAGGGGGAATGGGGCGGGGAGGGGGAGAGGGACGGGAAGGGGGAGTGGGGCGGGGAGGGGGAGAGGGACGGGAAGGGGGAGAGGGACGGGGAGAGGGAGTGGGAAGGGGAGGGGGAGGGGGAGTGGGACGGGGAGGGGGAGGGGGACGGGGAGAGGGAGTGGGAAGGGGAGGGGGAGGGGGAGTGGGACGGGGACGGGGAGAGGGACGGGGTGGGGGATTGGGAAGGGTACGGGGAGTGAACCGGGGAGGGGGAGGGGGAGTGGGACGGGGACGGGGAGGGGGAGGGGGAGGGGGACGGGGAGAGGGATGGGATGGGGGAGTGGGAAGGGTACGGGGAGTGAACCGGGGAGGGGGAGGGAGCCGGGGAGGGGGAGGGAGATGGGGGTTCGCCTCCCAAGTGCTCACACTCCCCGAGATCAATGATTTTACACAGCACCTTCCACAACCGCCGTGTTTCACAGTCTCTTAAGTACTTTTGAAATGTGATTGGTGCAATATGGGAAAAGCAACAGCCAATACCCACACAGCAAGCTCACACAAACAAGAATGCGATATTGACCATATCGTCAGTTTTATTTATTGATTGTTGCTGAGGGATAAATACTTCTCCCACGTCACGGGGGAACGCCTCCTGTATGAATTTTACAGTCCCATCTGAAAGACAGAATTTCCAACAGTGCAGCACTGCCTCAGTACTGACCCTCTGACAGTGCGGCACTCCCTCAGTACTGACCCTCTGACAGTGCGGCACTCCCTCAGTACTGACCCTCTGACAGTGCGGCACTACCTCAGTACTGACCCTCTGACAGTGCAGCACTCCCTCAGTACTGACCCTCTGACTGTGCAGCACTCCCTCAGTGCTGACCCTCTGACAGTGCAGCACTCCCTCAGTACTGACCCTCTGACAGTGCGGCACTCCCTCAGTACTGACCCTCTGACAGTGCGGAACTCTCTCAGTACTGACCCTCTGACAGTGCGGCACTCCCTCAGTACTGACCCTCTGACAGTGCAGCACTCCCTCAGTACTGACCCTCTGACAGTGCGGAACTCTCTCAGTACTGACCCTCTGACAGTGCGGCACTCCCTCAGTACTGACCCTCTGACAGTGCAGCACTCCCTCAGTACTGACCCTCTGACAGTGCGGCACTCCCTCAGTACTGACCCTCTGACAGTGCGGGACTCCCTCAGTACTGACCCTCTGACAGTGCGGCACTCCCTCAGTACTGACCCTCTGACAGTGCAGCACTCCCTCAGTACTGACCCTCTGACAGTGCGGCACTCCCTCAGTACTGACCCTCTGACAGTGCAGCACTCCCTCAGTGCTGACCCTCTGACAGTGCATCGCTCCCTCAGTACTGACCCTCTGACAGTGGGGCACTCCCTCAGTACTGACCCTCTGACAGTGCGGCACTCCCTCAGTACTGACCCTCTGACAGTGCGGCACTCCCTCAGTACTGACCCTCTGACAGTGCAGCACTCCCTCAGTACTGACCCTCTGACAGTGCGGCACTCCCTCAGTACTGACCCTCTGACAGTGCAGCACTCCCTCAGTACTGACCCTCTGACAGTGCGGCACTCCCTCAGTACTGAGCCTCTGACAGTGCAGCACTCCCTCAGTGCTGACCCTCTGACAGTGCGGCACTCCCTCAGTACTGACCCTCTGACAGTGCGGCACTCCCTCAGTACTGAGCCTGACAGTGCAGCACTCCCTCAGCGCTGACCCTCTGACAGTGCAGCACTCCCTCAGTACTGACCCTCTGACAGTGTGGCACTCCCTCAGTACTGACCCTCTGACAGTGCAGCACTCCCTCAGTACTGAGCCTCTGACAGTGCAGCACTCCCTCAGTGCTGACCCTCTGACAGTGCGGCACTCCCTCAGTACTGACCCTCTGACAGTGCAGCACTCCCTCAGTACTGAGCCTCTGACAGTGCAGCACTCCCTCAGTGCTGACCCTCTGACAGTGCAGCACTCCCTCAGTACTGAGCCTCTGACAGTGCGGCACTCCCTCAGTACTGAACCTCTGACAGTGCAGCACTCCCTCAGTACTGACCCTCTGACAGTGCGGCACTCCCTCAGTACTGACCCTCTGACAGTGCGGCACTCCCTCAGTACTGACCCTCTGATAGTGCAGCACTCCCTCAGTACTGACCCTCTGACAGTGCAGCACTCCCTCAGTACTGAGCCTCTGACAGTGCAGCACTCCCTCAGTACGGACCCTCTGACAGTGCAGCACTCCCTCAGTACTGACCCTCGGACAGTGCGGCACTCCCTCAGTACTGACCCTCTGACAGTGCAGCACTCCCTCAGTACTGACCCTCTGACAGTGCAGCACTCCGTCAGTACTGACCCTCTGACAGTGCGGCACTCCCTCAGTACTGACCCTCTGACAGTGCAGCACTCCCTCAGTACTGACCCTCTGACAGTGCAGCACTCCCTCAGTACTGGCCCTCTGACAATGCGGCACTCCCTCAGTACTGACCCTCTGATAGTGCAGCACTCCCTCAGTACTGACCCTCTGACAGTGCAGCACTCCCTCAGTACTGAGCCTCTGACAGTGCAGCACTCCCTCAGTACGGACCCTCTGACAGTGCAGCACTCCCTCAGTACTGACTCTCGGACAGTGCGGCACTCCCTCAGTACTGACCCTCTGACAGTGCAGCACTCCCTCAGTACTGACCCTCTGACAGTGCAGCACTCTGTCAGTACTGACCCTCTGACAGTGCTGCACTCCCTCAGTACTGACCCTCTGACAGTGCAGCACTCCCTCAGTACTGACCCTCTGACAGTGCAGCACTCCCTCAGTACTGACCCTCTGACAGTGCCGCACTCCCTCAGTACTGACCCTCTGACAGTGCAGCATTCCCTCAGTACTGACCCTCTGACAGTGCGGCACTCCCTCAGTACTGACCCTCTGACAGTGCAGCACTCCCTCAGTACTGACCCTCTGACAGTGCAGCACTCCCTCAGTACTGACCCTCTGATAGTGCAGCACTCCCTCAGTACTGACCCTCTGACAGTGCGGCACTCCCTCAGTACTGACCCTCTGACAGTGCAGCACTCCCTCAGTACTGACCCTCTGACAGTGCAGCACTCCCTCAGTACTGACCCTCTGATAGTGCAGCACTCCCTCAGTACTGACCCTCTGACAGTGCGGCACTCCCTCAGTACTGACCCTCTGACAGTGCAGCACTCCCTCAGTACTGACCCTCTGACAGTGCGGCACTCCCTCAGTACTGACCCTCTGACAGTGCAGCACTCCCTCAGTACTGACCCTCTGACAGTGCAGCACTCCCTCAGTACTGACCCTTTGGCAGTGACCTGTTTACCAGGTCGGATATGCGGGGGAGAGGGTACGCGTCCAGCTGCGTAAACCTGTTGATGGTCTGACTGTAGTCGATGACCATCCTATGCTTCTCCCCGGTCTTTACCACCACTACTTGAGCTCTCCAGGGACTGTTGCTGGCTTCAATGACCCCTTCCCTCAGTAGCCTTTGGACCTCTGACCTAATAAAGATCCGGTCCTGGTCACTGTAGCGTCTGCTCCTGGTGGCGATGGGTTTGCAATCCGGGGTGAGGTTCGCAATCAGGGAAGGCGGGTCGACCTAAAGGGTTGAGAGGCCGCAGACAGTAAGGGGGGTATTGGGCCGACGAATTGGAAGGTCAGACTTTGAAGGTTACTCTGGAAGTCTAAACCCAGGAGTGTAGCCGCGCAGAGGTGGGGAAGGAGGTAGAGACGGAAATTTTTGAACTCCCTTCCCTGGACTGTGAGGTTTGCTAAACAAAACCCCTTTATCTCCACTGAGTGGGAACCGGAGGCAAGTGAGATTTTTTGATTAACGGGGTGGATGAGGAGGGAACAGCGCCTTACCGTGTCGGGGTGTATGAAGCTCTCTGTGCTCCCAGAGTCGATTAGGCAGGCGTCTCGTCCCGTTGATGAAAACGGTCGTCGTAGCGGTTGAGAGTGTTCGAGGCCGAGACTGATCCAGAGTCACCGCGGCCAATCGCAGTAGTTGAGAGTTCTGTTCGGGCACTGTGTGGTCAGCCGAGCTGGGGTCCTGGGGGTTCATCCAAGATGGCATCTCCCATTGGTCGCACATGGCCGGGGGTGCACAAAATGGCGGCGCCCATCCCTCCAGCGTGGTGTCCGTGGAACAAGATGACGACGCCCAGGGTCCGCACGTTGCCCTGGGATATGGAGGTGGCGGCGACCGCTGGCCGCACGGGGCCCGTGGAGAAGTCTGTGGTTGGGGTCCGCATTCACCGCTGGAGACCGCGGCCACCGCTCAGGCCTGACATACCCCCACGAAATGGCCCTTTTTGCCGCATCCCCTGCAGGTGGATGCGCGGGCCGGGCTGCGCTGCCGGGGGTGCCTGGCCTGCCCGCAAAAGTAGCAGCGGGGACCCTCGCGGGCGAATATAGTGTCCTCGTAGCAGCTCAATTGCTGCATCGAAGTCTTCCGCTTCCTCGATGAGGGTGTAAATCTCCGGGCTCACCCTTGAGTGCAGGACGTGCAGTTTCTGCTCTCCCATGGGTGCGTTTTTGGCCGTCTCGAGATGCCCTTTAAAGCACGCCAGCCAGTGCTTGAAGATTGCCGCTGAGTTCGCCGCGTGGGGGCTGAGTTGCAGACACTCCGGCTTGATTCGGAGCTCCATCCTTTCTTCTTAAAAAAACTAGCTTATTAAATTGATGCACGATCAATGACCACTAAAGCGAGATTGTAGTCCAACTGAAGGCTTTAATAAGCTAGATGTTTCCCCCCCAGCATCTCAGGTACTGAATGAGGGCTGCTGGGGCGGCACGGGTTCTTATACCCCGCCTATCAGGGCGGAGCTATTATACACTCTAGCGAATAGAAAGTATTCAGTTTCCACCAATAGTTCTTTAGCCTGTCAGGTACCTATAATACCACACATTTCTTTCTGGGGGGCCAAACAGGCCCATAATGCCCAGGACCTTCACTGACTGGAGGGTGCAGAGCTGGCAAACCACCCCCTTTTACTTATGCATGCTCCTTTTTTACTTGTTCTGTGCATCTGGCCACCGCCTTGATGTAAAATGTGTTTTGTAACATCTGCGATGGGATTCTCCAGTCCGGAGTCTCCCCTAAAGGGAACAGAGTCTCCGAACGACCACGTTTAGCAGCATGTTTCCCAGAAAAGCAACAGAAGGGCCCTCAAAAAAACGGGGAGGCCCCAGCACCTCCTGACAACCCAACCCCAGCCTCATCTGACTCTCTGACAGTGCAGCACTCCCTCAGTACTGACCCTCTAACAGTTCAGCACTCCCTCAGTACTGACCCTTTGACAGTGCAGCACTCCCTCAGTACTGACCCTCTGACAGTGCAGCGCTCCCTCAGTACTGACCCTCTGACAGTGCAGCACTCCCTCAGTACTGACCCTCTGACACTGCAGCGCTCCCTCAGTACTGACATTCTGAGAGTGCAGCACTCCCTCAGTACTGACCCTCTGACAGTGCAGCACTCCCTCAGTACTGACAGTGCGGCACTCCCTCAGTACTGGCCCTCTGACAGTGCAGCACTTCCTCAGTACTGACCATCTGACAGTGCAGCACTCCCTCAGTACTGGCCCTCTGACAGTGCAGCACTTCCTCAGTACTGACTCTCTGACAGTGCAGCACTCCCTCAGTACAGACCCTCTGACAGTACAGCACTCCCTCAGTACTGACCCTCTGACAGTGCAGCACTCCCTCAGTACTGACCCTCTGACAGTGCGGCACTCTCTCAGTACTGACCCTCTGACAGGGCAGCACTCCCTCAGTACTGACACACTGACAGTGCAGCACTCCCTCAGTACTGACCCTCTGACAGTGCAGCACTCCCTCAGTACTGACCCTCTGACAGTGCAGCTCTCCCTCAGTCCTGACCCTCTGACAGTGCGGCACTCCCTCAGTACTGACCCTCTGACAGTGCGGCACTCCCTCAGTACTGACCCTCTGACAGTGCAACACTCCCTCAGTACTGTCCCTCTGACAGTGCGGCACTCCCTCAGTACTGACCCTCTGACAGTGCAGCACTCCCTCAGTACTGACCCTCTGACAGTGCAGCTCTCCCTCAGTCCTGACCCTCTGACAGTGCGGCACTCCCTCAGTACTGACCCTCTGACAGTGCAGCACTCCCTCAGTACTGACCCTCTGACAGTGCAGCACTCCCTCAGTACTGACCCTCTGACAGTGCAGCACTCCCTCAGTACTGACCCTCTGACAGTGCGCCAATCCCTCAGTACTAACCCCCTGACAGTGCGGCACTCCCTCAGTACTGACCCTCTAACAGTGCAGCACTCCCTCAGTACTGACCCTCTGACAGTGCGGCACTCCCTCAGTACTGACCCTCTGACAGTGCAGCACTCCCTCAGTACTGACCCTCTGACAGTGCGGCACTCCCTCAGTACTGACCCTCTAACAGTGTGGCACTCCCTCAGTACTGACCCTCTGACAGTGCGGCACTCCCTCAGTACTGACCCTCTGACAGTGCAGCACCCCCTCAGTACTGACCCTCTGACAGTGCAGCACTCCCTCAGTACTGACCCTCTGACAGTGCAGCACTCCCTCAGTACTGACACACTGACAGTGCAGCACTCCCTCAGTACTGACTCTCTGACAGTGCAGCACTCCCTCAGTACTGACCCTCTGACAGTGCAGCACTCCCTCAGTACTGACTCTCTGACAGTACGGCACTCCCTCAGAGCTGACCCTCTGACAGTGCTGCACTCCCTCAGTACTGACTCTCTGACAGTGCGGCTCTCCCTCAGTACTGACCCTCTGACAGTGCGGCACTCCCTCAGTACTGACCCTCTGACAGTGCAGCACTCCCTCAGTACTGACCCTCTGACAGTACAGCACTCCCTCAGTACTGACTCTGTGACAGTGCAGCACTCCCTCAGTACTGACACACTGACAGTGCAGCACTCCCTCAGTACTGACACACTGACAGTGCGGCACTCCCTCAGTACTGACCCTCTGACAGTGCAGCACTCCCTCAGTACTGACCCTCTGACAGTGCAGCACTCCCTCAGTACTGACTCTCTGACAGTGCAGCGCTCCCTCAGTACTGACTCTCTGACCGTGCGGCACTCCCTCAATCTGGAGGATGTACTGAAGGCTGTGACGAGTGCTCTGAACCCACTCTCAGCTGGATCGTAGGCCAGATGCATTCCATTGATGCAAAAGCAAGGAGATCGACACCTCTGGGGTTTTAAGATTGAGCGTAACGAGGAAATGGATCAAAGAGGTTTGTTTGCTGCGAGTGTGTGGGGCAGGATTTAAATGAAATGAAAGGGACCAGAGTCCAGAGGGTGTCCTTTTCTCATAATCATTGGGAGAGAATTGTTCACAATTGCTTGAAGCAGGGACTGGTGAAGCTTTGAAGTCCCAGGCTTACAGTGAAAACTGCAGAAACAAAAGGCATTAGATTCAGGTCAGCCTAAATAATTGAGAGTGTTTTACGTATCAAAGCCTCTAAGTTGGAGTGTGTGATTTGCAGAGGTTGTGTTGTTGTTTGGGACAGCTGTCGTGTTAGGTACACTGGTGTAACACTGGCTGCAACTGGATGCAGCTTAGATCAAAAAGATACTCCCGTTCTTGAAGTTAGTTCCATCAGGTTTATTGAACTAATAGCACAGTTAGCACAGTTCTCTGTGAGTTCGACTCTCTGCTAACTTAAGTGTGGTTACTCTGTCTGACTGAACCAGACTAGCTCTTAGCCACGTGGTGGAGGTGTGAGATTGTAACAACATCCTTGGCTGACTCTCTAGATGTTCATCAGTGGAAAGAGGCGGAGTGTGAGAGCCTCGTGTCTTTTATAGTCAGATCCCACCCCTGAGTGTCCTGCCTGCTTATTGGTCATTGGTTACTGTGTCAGTTTCACTGGCCGCCTGAGGTGACGTCAAGGAAACGGGGGGCAGGCTGGAAAATCCTGTTCGTGGGAGTCGAACTCCTCCCATGGTTCATTAGAATCATAGCAGTGCCTATGACAGAGAGCATTGTGCCATCCAATGTCTGTTACAGAGGGAATCTCTCCATCCAGTGTCCGTTACAGAGGGAATCTCTCCATCCAGTGTCCGTTACAGAGGGAATCGAGCCACCCAGTGTCCGTTACAGAGGGAATCGAGCCACCCAGTGTCTGTTACAGAGGGAATCTCTCCACCCAGTGTCTGTTACAGAGGGAATCGAGCCATCCAGTGTCTGTTACAGAGAGAATCAAGCCACCCAGTGTCTGTTACAGAGGGAATCGCACCACCCAGTGTCTGTTACAGAGAGAATCAAGCCACCCAGTGCCTGTAACAGAGGGAATCTCTCCATCCAGTGTCTGTTACAGAGGGAATCGAGCCACCCAGTGTCTGTTACAGAGGGAATCTCTCCATCCAGTGTCTGTTACAGAGGGAATCGTGCCACCCAGTGACTGTTACAGAGGGAATCGCACCACCAGGTGTCTGTTACAGAGGGAATTGTGCCACCCAGTGTCTGTTACAGAGGGAATCTCTCCACCCAGTGTCTGTTACAGAGGGAATCGAGCCACCCAGTGTCCGTTACAGAGGGAATCGTGCCACAGAGTGTCTGTTACAGAGGGAATCGCGCCGCCCAGTGTCTGTTACAGAGGGAATCGTGCCACCCAGTGTCTGTTACAGGGTGAATCGAGCCACCCAGTGTCTGTTACAGAGGGAATCGAGCCACCCAGTGTCTGTTACAGAGAGAATCGCACCACCCAGTGTCTGTTACAGAGGGAATCTCTCCATCCAGTGTCTGTTACAGAGGGAATCGCACCACCCAGTGTCTGTTACAGAGGGAATCTCTCCATCCAGTGTCTGTTACAGAGGAAATCGAGCCACCCAGTGTCTGTTACAGAGAGAATCGAGCCACCCAGTGTCTGTTACAGAGGGAACCGCACCACCCAGTGTCTGTTACAGAGGGAATCTCTCCATCCAGTGTCTGTTACAGAGAGAATCGTGCCACCCAGTGTCTGTTACAGAGGGAATCTCTCCATCCAGTGTCTGTTACAGAGGGAATCTCTCCATCCAGTGTCTGTTACAGAGGGAATCTCTCCATCCAGTGTCTGTTACAGAGGGAATCACGCCACCCAGTGTCAGTTACAGAGGGAATCGAGCCACCCAGTGTCCGTTACAGAGGGAATCGAGCCACCCAGTGTCTGTTACAGAGGGAATCGAGCCAGCCAGTATCTGTTACAGAGGGAATTGAGCCACCCAGTGTCTGTTACAGAGGGAATCTCTCCATCCAGTGTCTGTTACAGAGTGCATCGTACCACCCAGTGTCTGTTACAGAGGGAATCGAGCCACCCAGTGACTGTTACAGAGGGAATCGAGCTACCCAGTGTCTGTTACAGAGGGAATCACACCACCCAGTGTCTGTTACAGAGGGAATCGCACCACCCAGTGTCTGTTACAGAGGGAATCGAGCCACCCAGTGACTGTTACAGAGGGAATCGCACCACCCAGTGTCTGTTACAGAGGGAATCGAGCCACCCAGTGTCTGTTACAGAGGGAATCGAGCCACCCAGTGTCTGTTACAGAGGGAATCGAGCCACCCAGTGTCTGTTACAGAGGGAATCGAGCCACCCAGTGTCTGTTACAGAGAGAATCGAGCCACCCAGTGACTGTTACAGAGGGAATCGAGCTACCCAGTGTCTGTTACAGAGGGAATCGTACCACCCAGTGTCTGTTACAGAGGGAATCGAGCCACCCAGTGTCTGTTACAGAGGGAATCGAGCCACCCAGTGTCTGTTACAGAGGGAATCGCACCACCCAGTGTCTGTTACAGAGGGAATCGCACCACCCAGTGTCTGTTACAGAGGGAATTGAGCCACCCAGTGTCTGTTACAGAGGGAATCGAGCCACCCAGTGTCTGTTACAGGGTGAATCGAGCCACCCAGTGTCTGTTACAGAGGGAATCGCACCACCCAGTGTCTGTTACAGAGGGAATCGAGCCACCCAGTGTCTGTTACAGAGGGAATCGCGCCACCCAGTGTCCCTTACAGAGGGAATCGAGCCACCCAGTGTCTGTTACAGAGGGAATCGAGCCACCCAGTGTCTGTTACAGAGGGAATCGCGCCACCCAGTGTCCCTTACAGAGGGAATCGAGCCACCCAGTGTCTGTTACAGAGAGAATCAAGCCACCCAGTGTCTGTTACAGAGGGAATCGCACCACCCAGTGTCTGTTACAGAGGGAATCGTGCCACCCAGTGCCTGTAACAGAGGGAATCTCTCCATCCAGTGTCTGTTACAGAGGGAATCGAGCCACCCAGTGTCTGTTACAGAGGGAATCTCTCCATCCAGTGTCTGTTACAGAGGGAATCGAACCACCCAGTGACTGTTACAGAGGGAATCGCACCACCAGGTGTCTGTTACAGAGGGAATTGTGCCACCCAGTGTCTGTTACAGAGGGAATCTCTCCACCCAGTGTCTGTTACAGAGGGAATCGAGCCACCCAGTGTCCGTTACAGAGGGAATCGTGCCACAGAGTGTCTGTTACAGAGGGAATCGCGCCGCCCAGTGTCTGTTACAGAGGGAATCGTGCCACCCAGTGTCTGTTACAGGGTGAATTGAGCCACCCAGTGTCTGTTACAGAGGGAATCGAGCCACCCAGTGTCTGTTACAGAGAGAATCGCACCACCCAGTGTCTGTTACAGAGGGAATCTCTCCATCCAGTGTCTGTTACAGAGGGAATCGCACCACCCAGTGTCTGTTACAGAGGGAATCTCTCCATCCAGTGTCTGTTACAGAGGAAATCGAGCCACCCAGTGTCTGTTACAGAGAGAATCGAGCCACCCAGTGTCTGTTACAGAGGGAACCGCACCACCCAGTGTCTGTTACAGAGGGAATCTCTCCATCCAGTGTCTGTTACAGAGAGAATCGTGCCACCCAGTGTCTGTTACAGAGGGAATCTCTCCATCCAGTGTCTGTTACAGAGGGAATCTCTCCATCCAGTGTCTGTTACAGAGGGAATCTCTCCATCCAGTGTCTGTTACAGAGGGAATCACGCCACCCAGTGTCAGTTACAGAGGGAATCGAGCCACCCAGTGTCCGTTACAGAGGGAATCGAGCCACCCAGTGTCTGTTACAGAGGGAATCGAGCCAGCCAGTATCTGTTACAGAGGGAATTGAGCCACCCAGTGTCTGTTACAGAGGGAATCTCTCCATCCAGTGTCTGTTACAGAGTGCATCGTACCACCCAGTGTCTGTTACAGAGGGAATCGAGCCACCCAGTGACTGTTACAGAGGGAATCGAGCTACCCAGTGTCTGTTACAGAGGGAATCGCACCACCCAGTGTCTGTTACAGAGGGAATCGCACCACCCAGTGTCTGTTACAGAGGGAATCGAGCCACCCAGTGACTGTTACAGAGGGAATCGCACCACCCAGTGTCTGTTACAGAGGGAATCGAGCCACCCAGTGTCTGTTACAGAGGGAATCGAGCCACCCAGTGTCTGTTACAGAGGGAATCGAGCCACCCAGTGTCTGTTACAGAGGGAATCGAGCCACCCAGTGTCTGTTACAGAGAGAATCGAGCCACCCAGTGACTGTTACAGAGGGAATCGAGCTACCCAGTGTCTGTTACAGAGGGAATCGTACCACCCAGTGTCTGTTACAGAGGGAATCGAGCCACCCAGTGTCTGTTACAGAGGGAATCGAGCCACCCAGTGTCTGTTACAGAGGGAATCGCACCACCCAGTGTCTGTTACAGAGGGAATCGCACCACCCAGTGTCTGTTACAGAGGGAATTGAGCCACCCAGTGTCTGTTACAGAGGGAATCGAGCCACCCAGTGTCTGTTACAGGGTGAATCGAGCCACCCAGTGTCTGTTACAGAGGGAATCGCACCACCCAGTGTCTGTTACAGAGGGAATCGAGCCACCCAGTGTCTGTTACAGAGGGAATCGCGCCACCCAGTGTCCCTTACAGAGGGAATCGAGCCACCCAGTGTCTGTTACAGAGGGAATCGAGCCACCCAGTGTCTGTTACAGAGGGAATCGCACCACCCAGTGTCCGTTACAGAGGGAATCGAGCCACCCAGTGTCTGTTACAGAGGGAATCGCGCCACCCAGTGTCTGTTACAGAGGGAATCTCTCCATCCAGTGTCTGTTACAGAGGGAATCGCACCACCCAGTGTCTGTTACAGAGGGAATCGAGCCACCCAGTGACTGTTACAGAGGGAATCGCACCATCCAGTGTCTGTTACAGAGGGAATCGCGCCATCCAGTGTCTGTTACAGAGGGAATCGAGCCACCCAGTGTCTGTTACAGAGGGAATCTCTCCATCCAGTGTCCGTTACAGAGGGAATCGAGCCACCCAGTGTCTGTTACAGAGAGAAACAAGCCACCCAGTGTCTGTTACAGAGGGAATCGCACCACCCAGTGTCTGTTACAGAGGGAATCGAGCCACCCAGTATCTGTTGCAGAGGTAATCGCGCCACCCAGTGTCTGTTACAGAGGGAATCGCGCCACCCAGTGTCTGTTACAGAGGGAATCGAGCCACCCAGTGTCTGTTACAGAGGGAATCAAGCCACCCAGTGTCTGTTGCAGAGGTAATCGCGCCACCCAGTGTCTGTTACAGAGGGAATCGCGCCACCCAGTGTCTGTTACAGAGGGAATCGCACCACCCAGTGTCTGTTACAGAGGGAATCGCGCCACCCAGTGTCTGTTACAGAGGGAATCAAGCCACCCAGTGTCTGTTACAGAGGGAATTGAGCCACCGAGTGTCTGTTACAGAGGTAATCTCTACATCCAGTGTCTGTTACAGAGGGAATCGAGCCACCCAGTGTCTGTTACAGAGGGAATCGCGCCACCCAGTGTCCATTACAGAGGGAATCGAGCCACCCAGTGTCTGTTACAGAGGGAATCTCTCCATCCAGTGTCTGTTACAGAGGGAATCGTGCCACCCAGTGTCTGTTACAGAGGGAATCGCGCCACCCAGTGTCTGTTACAGAGGGAATCGCGCCACCCAGTGTCTGTTACAGAGGGAATCGCGCCACCCAGTGTCTGTTACAGAGGGAATCGCGCCAACCAGTGTCTGTTACAGAGGGAATCGCGCCACCCAGTGTCTGTTACAGAGGGAATCGCGCCACCCAGTGTCTGTTACAGAGGGAATCGCGCCACCCTGTGTCTGTTACAGAGGGAATCGTGCCACCCAGTGTCTGTTACAGGGTGAATCGAGCCACCCAGTGTCTGTTACAGAGGGAATCGAGCCACCCAGTGTCTGTTACAGAGGGAATCGAGCCACCCAGTGTCTGTTACAGAGGGAATCGCGCCATCCAGTGTCTGTTACAGAGGGAATCGAGCCACCCAGTGTCTGTTACAGAGGGAATCGCGCCACCCAGTGTCTGTTACAGAGGGAATCGCACCACCCAGTGTCTGTTACAGAGGGAATCGAGCCACCCAGTGTCTGTTACAGAGGGAATCGAGCCACCCAGTGTCTGTTACAGGGTGAATCGAGCCACCCAGTGTCTGTTACAGAGGGAATCGCACCACCCAGTGTCTGTTACAGAGGGAATTGAGCCACCCAGTGTCTGTTACAGAGGGAATCGCGCCACCCAGTGTCTGTTACAGAGGGAATCGAGCCACCCAGTGTCTGTTACAGAGGGAATCGAGCCACCCAGTGTCTGTTACAGAGGGAATCGAGCCGCCCAGTGTCTGTTACAGAGGGAATTGAGCCACCCAGTGTCTGTTACAGAGCGCATCGTGCCATCCAGTGTCTGTTACAGGGAGAGGCTGACTGGGTGAAAGGTCATTGACCTGAAACGCTAAATCTATTTCCCTGCACTGGATGCGTGCGACGTACTGACTATTTCCAGTATTTTCTGTTTTCATTTCCAAGTCAGGGTATTTTGCCTGTTTTTAATGATGTTGATTGAGGTGTCGGACTGCCCTCCGCAGAATCTGCCCGCACTCATGCGCTTTTTCTCAGGAGGGCACACGAGCCGTGACTAGGAGTAAGTAACATGGCTGATTTCTCCATTCCAACTGGAGCTTTCCAATCCCTCGCACCAAACCAGGTCAGAAGATTAAAGTTGCCTCCACATCGAGGTGGTAAAGGCAGACCGGGCTGGGAGATTACGTGTACTGGGACGGTAAGGGACGAATGTGACTGGGTGGTTTGCTTGAACTGAATTGAATATGGGGGCATCAATCATGTCAGGAGGTAGGACCAGAGACGGCAATTTGAAATGGAACAAATCACTTAATCAATAAGGAAGGAGCAATAATGATCTAATCAATGGCACAGAAAAAGGCAATAATTAAATACCATTGTGTTGGGAGGCACACGTTATTGAGTCACCAATCAGCAAATTGGTCGTTAAAGATTAACAACAACACCACCAAGGACTTGCGATTGTGTAGCGACTTTACTGCATGACCCTGTCTCCACCACCCTCTCAGGCGCTTCATTCAGCCCCGAACCACTCACTGTGTGAATAAAGTTCTTCTTCGTAACTTTCGATTCTTTCAGCAGTTGCTTTAAACCTGTGCCCTCTCGTTCTTGATCCTCGCATGAGCGGGGATAGTTTCTTCCCCTCTACCCCCTCGGGATATTGAAAAGCTCTATCAGATCTCCTCTCAACTTTCCCTTCTGCAAGGAAAATTGTAACTGTGGAGCGTGAGGGAAGATGGGGTCCCTGGATCATACAGTCCACCCTGGCGGTGAGGCGTTACAATAGAGGTGTGTGTGTGTCACTTTCACACAGGTACTCGGTATTGTTCATAGAATCCCAGGGCCGGGATCGAACCCAGTCCTCAGCGCCGTGAGGCAGCAGTGCTAACCACTGTGCCACCATGCCGCCCATCACAGAGACATTAACTCGTATTAGAAATTGCTGGGAGTGATGATACCCCGAAGGAAGGCAGTCAAGACCATTGCACCTCAGGGTGAGGGACTATACAGGAGAGAACAGCAAAGTGTAGAAATCCAGTTGTTTGGGGAAAAGGAGTGTCATAATTTGACACTATGCCACATGATGTGACATTAGGGCAGGTTGGTCAAAAGCTTTGTCAAAGGGGTAAGTTTGAAAGAGTGTCCTCGGGGAGGGAGAGAGCTGGGCAGGTTTAGGGAGGAATTCCAGAGCTCAGGACCCACACAGCTGAAGGCACTGATACACATTAATGATCTGGATCTTGGTGTGCAAGGGACAATTTCAAAGTTTGCGGATGACACAAAACTTGGAAACGTTGTAAACTGTGAAGGGGACAATGTCGAACTTCAGAAGGACAGAGACAAGTGGGTGGAGTGGGCAGAGAGGGGGCAGATGGAGTTCAATGCGGAGAAGTGTGAGGTGATGTGTTTTGGTAGGAAAGACATGGAGAGAAAATATATAATAAGGGGTAAATTCTCAAAGGAGCGAAGGAGCAGAGGGACCTGGGTGTATCTGTGCTGAGATCATTGAAGGTGACAGGACAGGTGGAGAGAGCAGTTAATAAAGCTGAGAGTATTCTGGGCTTTGTTAACAGGGGCAGAGAGTACAGGAGTGAGGAGGTTATACTGAACGTACACAAGACACTAGTTAGACCTCAGCTGGAATATTGTGCACGGTTCTGGGGCCACACTATAGGAAGGGTGTGAACACATTGGAGCGAGCGTGGGAGAGGTTTACAGGAACGGTTCCAGGGATGAGAAACTTCAGTGATGAGGATCGATTGGAGAGGTTGGGATTGTTCTCCTGGGAGAGAAGGCGGCGGAGAGGAGATTTGATCGAGATGTTCAAAATCCCGAGGGTGCTGGACAGAGCAGATGGGGAGAAACTGTTCCCCCGCGGAAAAGGATCGAGAACGAGAGGGGCACAGATTTAAAGTGATTTGCAAAAGGTGCAAATGTGATGTGAGGGAGAAACCTTCTCACCCAGCGAGTGGCTGGGGTCTGGAATGCACGGCCTGGAAGTGTGGTGGAGGCAGGTTCAATCGAGGTGTTCGAGATGGCGTTAGGTGATTATTTGAATAGAAGCAATGTGCGGGGGTGCGGGGGTGCAGGGGGGGGGGGGGGGTGAGGGGGGAGAGGTGAAAAAATGAAATGAAATGAAAAATGAAAATGAAATGAAATGAAAATCGCTTATTGTCACAAGTAGGCTTCAAATGAAGTTACTGAGAAAAGCCCCTAGTCGCCACATTTCCAGCGCCTGTTCGGGGTCCCTGGGGGGGGGGGGGGCGGGGGACAGAGGAATGTCACTAAGTCTCGGTGCTCGTTTGCAGAGCTCGTGCAGACACGATGGGCAGGATAGCCTCCTGCTGCACCGTAACAATTCTGTGAGTCTGTGGCTAACGACCCTCTGTCGTGACCCAGGAAGACATGTTGACTAAGGACAGACATTGAACATGGGCTTTGCAACTCACAAAGTTGAGACTGAAGATAATGAATCCTGGGATTTAACTTGTGAGCACAATTTAATAATCTGCCAATAATCAGCGTGCTCGCTGAATTTCCAATTGTGGTAATGTCCCCCAGCAGGTTAGACGTCCTTAACGCTGGGGAGGAGGATAATGTGAAGATGGAAAAGATAACTTGCTCCGTGGAGAGGAGCCTATCGAACTAATTTACATTGAGGATGCTAATATGCACTGGATTCTTGACGCATACTCCGAACCTTCGAGGTACTCTGGCTGCTTTTCCACATTCCCATTAGTAGGGTCTGTCCAGGATGTGAAGCGACACACAGTGATCATCCAGCCTTTTCATTACACTGACAGCCAGTATCATTTTCAGCTAACTGACTGTCAGATTGCAGCTACATTAGTGACAGGAATCAGCTCAGGGCGCTGTGTTAGCAGTGGATTGAGAGGGGGGGGGGGGTTGCAGCTACATCTGATCGATGCAAAATAACAAGTCTTCATTTGTAATAAAGCAAGGACTGCGGGACCGTCTGTTCATCCATCGGACTGGAACATTGTGGAGTCTGTGATCCGGAGTGTGTGATCCGGAATCTGTGATGTGGTCTCTGTGATCCGGAGAGTGTGATCCGGAATCTGTGATGTGGTCTCTGTGATCCGGAGTTTGTGATCCAGAGTGTAGCCACCTGGGTTGGCCAATTCCCGACATAAAATGGAGGACAGCAAAGGCTGAAGGGAAATTCAGCCAACACAGGCAGAAACCAGCAGATGCAAGTTTACTGTGTATTAAATTCTGCAAAAGCCCAGACAGCATCGATACAAGCAGCCATCTGCATAATAATGTAGCAGCCATCTACATACTAATGAGCGATCCCCGGGAACAATAGCAACATTTGAGATGAACAAGGCCAAGCCAGACTCCTCGGCGCCAACAGGAGCCAACACAAAAGAGGCTAACGGACACCTCAAGACCGCCCATCGATCAGGGAACCGCTCCAGTATTGGAGAAATCGAACCAAGCGATTGGAACGAAGTCCAATCACCTGGAACCAGGTACGGGGTCCGCCCCGAGAGGCGGGGAGCCCCTGGGGACTATAAAATGAAGCCCCCAAGTTCAAATCGTCCTTCTTGACAGGGTCACTCAGCAACGCGAACCAACCCTTGACAGTGACCTGTTCAGATGCCGCCAAAAGACCGTAAGTCTCAAGTCAACGCTCGCTACGAGATAGGCGCTCCTAGCTACCAGTCCATACCAGCTTTTGAACCCTGCAGACTCAGAACCCGACCGAAAGGCCATTTGTTCCCCTGACCTGGTGGGCCAGTCCGAAGCTAAGTATAGGCCTGTTAGTTGTAGAAGTAGCTTAGAAGTAGAATTTGTGCATGAGTAGCGATTTACTGTGTATAATAAATGTGTTTTGATTTGAATCTTACTAATTGGTGTGTTGAGTTATTGATCATTACTTGAACTTGAACCTCGTGGCGGTATCATAAATATACCTGGCGACTCGAGAGCAAAGGTTATAAAACAGAGCCAATTGAACCAACCAAAAGTTAGCAACATATTACTGGCGACATCTGACGGGACCCGATCTAGAAATGGCTTAACCACTCCGGGAGAACCCAAAAATTTGAATTAGAGATCCAATTGGGAACAGAAACAGTCACAAGTGTTCAAGCAGTTCTGATCAATCCTCATAATTCGGAAGTGTGTTAAATGCATGCGTAACTAACAGGGCGACAAGGTAAACTTATAGATTTTTTATTGCGGCAAAACTGTCGGGAGGTTGTATTCCGGAAAATAGTGAAAGCCGTCCCCCTAATTACAACACCGCCTTAGTACCCCTCGTTCCAAATTTAAGAAAGTATTCAGAGAGGAAAGATGGCAATGCAGGCAATGCAACGCCTCATGAACCCCGAAGAATGCGCGATCGCAGCGACCAGCAGCAGTCGAGTAGGACAGTGTCCCGTTTGTGAAGAAAAAATCAGGAAGTACCTCAAAGGGAAAGGATGGCCCTTTTGGGGCGAATTCTGTAACAATGAGGAAACAGGTCCCGAGAGTATAGGACATACTTGGTGGGAGAACCTGAGCAAGATTCACAAGAAGTGCTCAGGAAAAGCTCGCAAGCCGATGGCAATCGTGTCCTGTTTGGCACAGTTGCGAGGCACAGAGGAGGTCGTTAGGATGCTCCGGAAAGAGATAGAAGGCATACATCGAATGAGTAAGGTCGATGTCAGTGAGCTAGTGAAAGAGAGCGCAGAGGTAAGACGGAAGTTAGCAGCAAAAGGCGGAGAGGTGGATGATGCCAAGTGGGCACAGCAGTCTTGTCTGGCGCACTTAAGCAGCTTCCAGTCCCAGTACGAAAAGGCCATCAGGACACGCAACGTGCAGTCCTGGTACGAGAGGAAACCGAGAAGCAGGTAGAGGCATTGCAGAGGCAGTGTAGTGACCTGAAGGCAGCGTTAAGAGCACTCCATGCTGCCACCACAGAGCAAAGACAAAGCTCACTAAACCACGCAAAGTGCCGGAAGCAGATTGCAGAACTGCAATCTCTGCTTTCAGTTCAAAAAGGATTCCAAGAAACCTTTGGATCACAGCTAGATGAGGAAGACGGCCCTGATTGGGAAGAATTAAATGAGACAGCGCAGAGATATGTTCAGGGAACATGTGCGCAGGGAAAGCCCCAGAAGAGAAAAGCGCCCCAACCCCCCACAGAGCAGATAGTTCAGGCTCCAATGAACCCAGTCACCACCCACCGCACAGCCACATCGGACGACACGGAATTTCTGTACACCCCCCCCTTAACAGTGACCCAATTACGGGACGCGAGCGAGAAAATCACACCGTTCCTCCCCACCTCAGACCCCCACCACTTCTTTGCCAGAGTAAAGCAGCAGGCGACCATGTACGGCCTGGATGAGCGAGAGCATGTAAAGCTCACAGTTTTGTGTTTAGACCCTTCAGTCGTAGCAGCCCTTCCCGACCCACAGAATGTAGGAGGAGGCACCCTTGCAGAAATGCATACCACGGTCCGAGACGTGACCGGGTATAACCGAGGTGACCCCGTAGATGGCCTCAATAAGTGCAGACAAAAGAAAACCGAGCACCCCACAGCATTTGCTGGACGCCCGTGGATCCACTTTGCAGCAGTTTTCGGAGAGTTAGACCGCGCCCATTTGTCCCCAGACAACATGGCCAAATGGACCCGCACCCTTATCTCCCATGCCACAGAAACAGGACAAAAAGCTTGTGCGAATTATGATCCTCAGAGGAGGCTCATAATGAGAAATGAGTCGTAAAAAGATTGTCCCGCACCTGGGAGCAGTCTGTACAAAACAAACCCGCAGTTAAAAATCCCGAAGAACAGCAGGGAGAAGCAGACATACACGCAGTTAAGGCACACCAGAACCCCGCATGGGTAAATGAAGGCAAGAACAGCCCCCCACAAAAGTCACAGGAGTGTTACAACTGTGGACAGTTGGGACACTTTGCAAGAGAATGCAATGCCCCACGAAAGCCACAGAGAACCCAGCAGGCAGGCACCCTGAATAAGAATAGGACAGAGCCCATACACAGTGTGAGCACCTGTTCAGATCAGACGGACCTGAACGGAACCGACTGACGGTATTCGGGCTCCCCTAGTTGGGTCTGCGACACCCTTTGGGATAGGTCCGGCCGACCGGTAGTTGCAGCAGAAATACGGGGACAGCCCATCGAGTTTCTCTGGGACACAGGAGGGTCCCGCACCACAATCAATTCCTCCACCCTGTTTCAAAAGGACACGTGGCCCACTACAGCCACTATCACCCTCAGCGGCTTTACAGGCCACTCACAGCAGGGACACATCACAGCCCCTGTACCCATTCAAATCGGCAAACTTCACCACCAAGCACCCCATAGTTTTAGTCGATCTACCCCACACAGCAGAACACATTTTGGGCATAGATTTTATGAATTCCCACAACCTCTCCTTTGATCCAGTCAACCAGTGTGTCTGGAGAATGGCAAAATCTGCAAGAGTCCCTGCAACGCTCACCATAGGGGACTATGCAAACAAGATTAGTGCAGTAGGCGAATTTTGGTTTAACCCGACTACGATTAGCACGGACAAGCAGGTTAGGGCAGTGTTACAAAAGAACAGGACAGCATCCACGACCCACAAACACGACTGTGGCCGGATGACTGGTTCAGTACAAATCACAGGACCTGACCCTAGACCCCAAAAGCAATATGGATTTCCCCAAGAGGCAGAGGGAGAAATCGTAAAAGTTATCGATAGCTTATTAGAGCAGGGCGTACTTAGATCAGTAGCCTCCACTAATAATGCCCCGATTTGGCCCGATGGATCATGGCGACTGACCATCGATTACCGGGAACTCAACAAAGTCACCCCCGCAGCAGCCCCCACGGTAGCCACAAGTCCCGAGACCATGCTCAAGCAGGGACTCAACTCACAACACTTTACGGTTTTGGACATCAGTAATGGATTCTGGTCCATTCCATTGGCAAAAGCGTGCCTGTACAAATTTGCCTTCACCTTTAAAAACCAACAGTACACGTGGACATGCCTTCCACAAGGATTCCACAACTCCCCCTCCATTTTCCACCGACAGCTGGCAAATGGTTTAGCCAAATTTTCTCGCCCCGAATGTCTGGTCCAGTACGTAGACGACCTACTACTGCAGACAGACACCAAGGAAGAGTACATTGAGCTTCTGTCCGAACTCCTGGAACTCCTACAAGCAATCGGATGTAAAGTCAACCCCAAAAAGGCCCAGATTTTGGAAAACAAAGTGATATTTTTGGGTACAATTATCACGCACGGTAAACGCGAGATCGAGCATAAAAGGATTGACTCGATCGCTAAATTGTCCCTTCCCAGAATGTTTCAGCCCTCCGGTCGTTTGTAGGACTGGTTGGCTGCTGCCGAAACCACATTGACGGTTTCGCCAGCAAGGCAGCACCCCTCTCGGACCTCCTAAAGAAAGGAGCCCCCTGGGAATGGCTTCCGCAGCATACGGATGCTGTGGACGCGTGAAAAGAGCACTCATAGCAGCCCCCGCACTACAAGTTCCAGACCCGCTTTCCCCTTACGCGATAGAGGTAGCAAGCACAGACCGCACCCTTTCGGCCGTGCTCCTCCAGGAACGGCACGAACAGTTAAGGCCCGTGGCTTACGCCTCCAGAGTTTTAGATGCTGTGGAGCAGGGATTTTCAGCCTGTGAAAGGCATCTGCTCGTAGTTTTCTGGGCAGTTCAGTATTTTTCTTACATAACCGGACTAAACCCCATCACAATCCTCACAGAACACACCCCCACCCAACTTTTACTGGACGGACGACTCAAGGTCGGTACAGTTAGTCAGATAAGAGCAGCCAGATGGACCCTTCTTTTGCAGGGAAGGGACATCACTGTGAAATGGACAAAGACCCACACTTTTTTAGCCGATAACCTACAGTACCCCGGAACCCCCCATGAATGTGAAATTATATCTCCACACCACAACACAGGCCCCTTTATAGCTAAAACACCCCCCAGAAAGATAGGTAGTTCAACCCAGAGCCCCAAGCACACAGACACGTGCGAACCCATAAAGATATATGTGGATGGATCTTCCACAATATTAGAAGGGAAGCACATAACAGGATGCGGTATTTATGTCGAGGACGCGCAGGGACGCGCCCTAGAAGAAATAGCAATAAAACTTCCAGGATACTTAGGCGCGCAGGCAGCAGAACTTGTGACCATCGCATACATAGTGGAACACCCAGATTCCTTCCCCAACCCAGCAGACATATACTCGGACAGCCTCTATGTCTGCAACAGCCTTACGGAATTCCTACCCCTGTGGAAAGCAAGAGGATTTGTTTCCGCAGACGGAAAACCCCTCCCTTCAGCCCCGGGGTCTGTGATCCGGAGTCTGCGATCCAGAGTCTGTGATCCGGGGTCTGTGATCCAGAGTCTGTGATCCGGAGTCTGTGATCCGGAGTCTGTGATCCAGAGTCTGTGATGTGGAGTCTGTGATCCGGAGTCTGTGCTCCGGGGTCTGTGATCCGGAGTCTGTGATCCGGGGTCCGTGATCCGGAGTCTGTGATCCGGAGCCTGTGATCCGGAGTCTGTGATCCGGAGTCTGTGATCTGGAGTCTGTGATCCGGAGTCTGTGATCCGGAGTCTGTGCTCCGGAGTCTGTGATGTGGAGTCTGTGATCCGGAGTCTGTGATGTGGAGTCTGTGATGTGGAGTCTGTGATGTGGAGTCTGTGATCCGGAGTCTGTGATCCGGAGTCTGTGATCCGGAGTCTGTGCTCCGGAGTCTGTGATGTGGAGTCTGTGATCCGGAGTCTGTGATGTGGAGTCTGTGCTCCGGAGTCTGGGATCCGGGGTCTGTGATCCGGGGTCTGTGATCCGGAGTCTGTGATCCAGAGTCTGTGATGTGGAGTCTGTGATGTGGAGTCTGTGATGTGGAGTCTGTGATCCGGAGTCTGTGATCCGGAGTCTGTGATCCGGAGTCTGTGCTCCGGAGTCTGTGATGTGGAGTCTGTGATCCGGAGTCTGTGATGTGGAGTCTGTGCTCCGGAGTCTGGGATCCGGGGTCTGTGATCCGGGGTCTGTGATCCGGAGTCTGTGATCCGGAGTCTGTGCTCCGGAGTCTGGGATCCGGGGTCTGTGATCCAGAGTCTGTGATGTGGAGTCTGTGATCTGGAGTCTGTGATCCGGAGTCTGTGATCCGGGGTCTGTGATCCGGAGTCTGTGATCCGGAGTCTGGGATCCGGGGTCTGTGATCCGGAGTCTGTGATCCAGAGTCTGTGATCCGGAGTCTGGGATCCGGGGTCTGTGATCCGGGGTCTGTGATCCGGAGTCTGTGATCCGGAGTCTGTGATCCGGGGTCTGTGATCCGGAGTCTGTGCTCCGGAGTCTGTGATCCGGAGTCTGTGATCCGGAGTCTGTGATCCAGAGTCTGTGATCCGGAGTCTGGGATCCGGAGTCTGTGATCCGGAGTCTGGGATCCGGAGTCTGTGATCCGGAGTCTGGGATCCGGAGTCTGGGATCCGGGGTCTGTGATCCGGAGTCTGTGCTCCGGGGTCTGTGATCCGGAGTCTGGGATCCGGAGTCTGTGATCCGGAGTCTGGGATCCGGAGTCTGTGATCCGGAGTCTGTGATCCGGGGTCTGTGACCCGGGGTCTGTGATCCGGAGTCTGTGATCCGGAGTCTGTGATCCGGAGTCTGGGATCCGGAGTCTGTGCTCCGGAGTCTGTGATCCGGGGTCTGTGATCCGGAGTCTGTGATCCGGAGTCTGTGATCCGGAGTCTGTGATGTGGAGTCTGTGATCCGGAGTCTGTGATCCGGAGTCTGTGCTCCGGAGTCTGTGATCCGGGGTCTGTGATCCAGAGTCTGTGATCCGGAGTCTGTGATCCGGAGTCTGTGATGTGGAGTCTGTGATCCGGAGTCTGTGATCCGGAGTCTGTGCTCCGGAGTCTGTGATCCGGGGTCTGTGATCCGGGGTCTGTGATCCAGAGTCTGTGATCCGGAGTCTGTGATCCGGAGTCTGTGATCCGGAGTCTGTGATGTGGAGTCTGTGATCCGGAGTCTGTGATCCGGGGTCTGTGATCCGGGGTCTGTGATCCGGGGTCTGTGATCCAGAGTCTGTGATCCGGAGTCTGTGATCCGGAGTCTGTGATCCGGGGTCTGTGATCCGGAGTCTGTGATCTGGAGTCTGTGATCCGGAGTCTGTGATCCAGAGATCCGGAGTCTGTGATCCGGAGTCTGTGATCCGGAGTCTGTGATCCAGAGATCCGGAGTCTGTGATCCGGAGTCTGTGATCCGGAGTCTGTGATCCGGGGTCTGTGATCCGGAGTCTGTGATCCGGAGTCTGTGATCCGGAGTCTGTGATCCAGAGATCCGGAGTCTGTGATCCGGAGTCTGTGATCCGGAGTCTGTGCTCCGGAGTCTGTGATCCGGAGTCTGTGATCCGGAGTCTGGGATCCGGGGTCTGTGATCCGGAGTCTGTGATCCAGAGTCTGTGATCCGGAGTCTGTGATCCGGAGTCTGGGATCCGGGGTCTGTGATCCGGGGTCTGTGATCCGGAGTCTGTGATCCGGAGTCTGTGATCCGGGGTCTGTGCTCCGGAGTCTGTGCTCCGGAGTCTGTGATCCGGAGTCTGTGATCCGGAGTCTGTGCTCCGGGGTCTGTGATCCGGAGTCTGTGATCCGGAGTCTGTGATCCGGAGTCTGTGCTCCGGAGTCTGTGATCCGGAGTCTGGGATCCGGAGTCTGTGATCCGGAGTCTGGGATCCGGAGTCTGTGATCCGGAGTCTGTGATCCGGAGTCTGGGATCCGGGGTCTGTGATCCGGAGTCTGTGCTCCGGGGTCTGTGATCCGGAGTCTGGGATCCGGAGTCTGTGATCCGGAGTCTGGGATCCGGAGTCTGTGTACCGGAGTCTGTGATCCGGGGTCTGTGACCCGGGGTCTGTGATCCGGAGTCTGTGATCCGGAGTCTGTGATCCGGAGTCTGGGATCCGGAGTCTGTGCTCCGGAGCCTGTGATCCGGGGTCTGTGATCCGGGGTCTGTGATCCGGAGTCTGTGATCCGGAGTCTGTGATCCGGAGTCTGTGATGTGGAGTCTGTGATCCGGAGTCTGTGATCCGGAGTCTGTGCTCCGGAGTCTGTGATCCGGGGTCTGTGATCCAGAGTCTGTGATCCGGAGTCTGTGATCCGGAGTCTGTGATGTGGAGTCTGTGATCCGGAGTCTGTGATCCGGAGTCTGTGCTCCGGAGTCTGTGATCCGGGGTCTGTGATCCGGGGTCTGTGATCCGGGGTCTGTGATCCAGAGTCTGTGATCCGGAGTCTGTGATCCGGAGTCTGTGATCCGGGGTCTGTGATCCGGAGTCTGTGATCCGGAGTCTGTGATCCGGAGTCTGTGATCCGGAGTCTGTGATGTGGAGTCTGTGATCCGGAGTCTGTGATCCGGGGTCTGTGATCCGGGGTCTGTGATCCGGGGTCTGTGATCCAGAGTCTGTGATCCGGAGTCTGTGATCCGGAGTCTGTGATCCGGGGTCTGTGATCCGGAGTCTGTGATCTGGAGTCTGTGATCCGGAGTCTGTGATCCAGAGATCCGGAGTCTGTGATCCGGAGTCTGTGATCCAGAGATCCGGAGTCTGTGATCCGGAGTCTGTGATCCGGAGTCTGTGCTCCGGAGTCTGTGATCCGGAGTCTGTGATCCAGAGATCCGGAGTCTGTGATCCGGAGTCTGTGATCCGGAGTCTGTGCTCCGGAGTCTGTGATCCGGAGTCTGTGATCTGGAGTCTGTGATCCGGAGTCTGTGCTCCGGAGTCTGTGATCCGGAGTCTGTGACCCGGGGTCTGTGATCCGGAGTCTGTGCTCCGGAGTCTGTGATCCGGAGTCTGTGATCCGGGGTCTGTGATCCGGGGTCTGTGATCCGGAGTCTGTGATCCGGAGTCTGTGCTCCGGAGTCTGTGATCCGGAGTCTGGGATCTGGGGTCTGTGATCCGGAGTCTGTGATCCAGAGTCTGTGCTCCGGAGTCTGTGATCCAGAGTCTGTGATCCAGAGTCTGTGCTCCGGAGCCTGTGATCCGGAGTCTGTGATCCGGAGTCTGTGATCTGGAGTCTGTGATCCGGAGTCTGTGATCCAGAGTCTGTGATCCGGAGTCTGTGATCCGGAGTCTGTGCTCTGGAGTCTGTGATCCGGAGTCTGTGATCTGGAGTCTGTGATCCGGCAATTGGCTGAAACTCCTCCTGACAGTCTGTCTGGGAAAACTAAGAGCCGGTCAAACTAAAATGGATTTTTTTTTTCTGGGTCAATATTAACAGCAGCGGAGAAAGGAGACTTGTTTAGATAAATTAGTGTGGTAATAATCTGTAAAGCATTGTTTTGCTCTGTCATGTTCCTGGGCTTTGACATGACCTGTGTCAGGAACCGATCTCTCTCTGCACAAGTAATAATAATAATCTTGATCATCACAAGGAGGCTTACATTAACACTGCAATGAAGTTACTGTGAAAAGCCCCTAGTCGCCACATTCCGGTGCCTGTTCGGGTACACAGAGGGAGAATTCAGAATGTCCAATTCACCTAACAGCACGTCTTTCGGGACTTGTGGAAGGAAACCGGAGCACCCGGAGGAAACCCACGCAGACACGGGGAGAACGTGCAGACTCCGCACAGACAGTGACCCATCGGGGAATCGAACCTGGGACCCTGGTGCTGTGAAGCAACAGTGCTAACCACTGTGCTACCATACCGCCCGTCCCAATGTGTAACTGGCAGGGTCACTGCATCTCATTGCATCCCAATCCCGTCTTAGTGACTCAAAGATTATTTGGTTTGAGTTACCGTTCTCGGGGAAAGATAGAAGGATTTGTGTTTCGAATTCCCCAAGGGTTTCTGGCCGTTTGCGTTGTTTTCAGAGTGTTGCCACTTTGACAGTGGAGGCCGTGCAGCTGGCAATTTCAGATAAAGTTGGAAATGAGCAGCTTTAATTAGCTGTTCACACTCGGTTGGAGAGGCCTCAGCGATCAGAGTCCAACTCACTGCTGCCATCAACACTTTAATCACGGACAATGCTTCATCTTCAAGGACCAAGAACATTCTGGAACTATTCGGAGTTCACCCGAAAAGTGGGACAAGAGTCACTGATGGTTTCCCTGGTCAGTGCTGAGAAACTAACTGTATACATCACCCCGACACCATTTCAACAACTCCCCATTTATCCCCTTCCCTCGAACCATTGGCTGTTAACTATTTGGCAGAATTCCTCTACTTTACTGACTTTTTGATGTGTGTGCATGTGAGTGTGCGTGTGTGTGTGTGTGTGTGGTGGTATGTATTAGGGGTAATACGGTACACCATGAATGCCGAGGAGCTATTGGAGGACAGATGCTGGGTCCCGATTGGATCTGCCGCCTACTGGGCTCCACCCAGATAGGCGGGGTATAAGAACCCCGTTTACTCCCCGCAGCTGCATTCTGTGACTGAGCTGCTGGGGAACGAGTCTGAACAAGTCTGCTCAATAAAGCCTCGATTGAAGTTCTCTACGTCTCGCCTCGTGTGTGATCGATGGTGCTACAATGTGTATATATGCATGTGTGTGCGTGTGTGGGTGGGTGTATGTATGCATGTGCGTGTGTGTGTATGCGCGTGTGTGTGCTTGCGTGTGTATGTGTTTGCACGTGTGTCTGTTTGCATGTATGTCAGTGCATGTGTGTGTGAGAGAGTGTTGGGTATTTAGGAAGAGTGATTATTATATTTCTATTTCCCATACTGTCTGTTAACCAGCCTTTCCACTGACTAATCTGGTTTTATAGTAAAAAAGAATGTGGTTGTTCATTGAAGAAACCTGAGCACTGATTGGTCATTCTGGGATGAATAGAAAAAGCACATATTTGGCTGTACAGCTCACTGGAGAAACTATTTAAATATGTGGTGTGACCCGTGGAGTAGTCGAACTAGAGGCAGACAGAGCACCCCTCCATTCTGGGTCATAACCCTGTCCACAATTAGGAGAATGAATTGCCCAAGGGAGTTCCTGTTCATTAAACAAAAGATAAATCCATAAACTTGGGATCATCCAAAAATCTATTGCACATATCTTAACTCCAGCAAGTACCGTTCACCCATCACCTCTGTGCTCACTGACCTTTCACCCATCACCTCTGTGCTCGCTGACCTTTCACCCATTACCCCTGTGCTCGCTGACCTTTCACCCATTACCCCTGTGCTCGCTGACCTTTCACCCATTACCCCTGTGCTTGCTGACCTTTCACCCATTACCCCTGTGCTCGCTGACCTTTCACTCATTACCCCTGTGCTCGCTGACCTTTCACCCATTACCCCTGTGCTCGCTGACCTTTCACCCATTACCCCTGTGCTCGCTGTCCTTTCACCCATTACCCCTGTGCTCGCTGACCTTTCACCCATTACCCCTGTGCTCGCTGACCTTTCAGCCATTACCCCTGTGCTCGCTGACCTTTCACCCATTACCCCTGTGCTCGCTGACCTTTCACCCATTAGCCCTGTGCTCGCTGACCTTTCACCCATTACCCCTGTGCTCGATGACCTTTCACCCATTACCCCTGTGCTCGCTGACCTTTCACCCATTACCCCTGTGCTCGCTGACCTTTCACCCATTACCCCTGTGCTCGCTGACCTTTCACCCATTACCCCTGTGCTCGCTGACCTTTCACCCATTACCCCTGTGCTCGCTGACCTTTCACCCATTACCCCTGTGCTCGCTGACCTTTCACCCATTACCCCTGTGTTCGCTGACCTTTCACCCATTACCCCTGTGCTCGCTGACCTACTTTGGGTCCCAGTCAACTAGTGCCTTTATTTTAACATTTTCGTCCTTTGTTTCCAAATTTCTTGTCCTTTCCTATCTCAGTAACCTCCTCCAGCCCCACACCCTCCCTATCTCTGTAACCTCCTCCAGCCCTAACACCCTCCCTATCTCTGTAACCTCCTCCAGCCCCACACCCTCCCTATCTCTGTAACCTCCTCCAGCCCTAACACCCTCCCTATCTCTGTAACCTCCTCCAGCCCCACACCCTCCCTATCTCTGTAACCTCCTCCAGCCCTAACACCCTCCCTATCTCTGTAACCTCCTCCAGCCCCTACACCCCTCCCTATCTCTGTAACCTCCTCCAGCCCCTACACCCCTCCCTATCTCTGTAACCTCCTCCAGCCCCTACACACCTCCCTATCTCTGTAACCTCCTCCAGCCCCTACACCCCTCCCTATCTCTGTAACCTCCTCCAGCCCCTACACCCCTCCCTATCTCTGTAACCTCCTCCAGCCCCTACACCCCTCCCTATCTCTGTAACCTCCTCCAGCCCCTACACCCTCCCTATCTCTGTAACCTCCTCCAGCCCCTACACCCCTCCCTATCTCTGTAACCTCCTCCAGCCCCTACACCCCTCCCTATCTCTGTAACCTCCTCCAGCCCCTACACCCTCCCTATCTCTGTAACCTCCTCCAGCCCCTACACCCCTCCCTATCTCTGTAACCTCCGCCAGCCCCTACACTCCCTCTCTCTGTAACCTCCTCCAGCCCCTACACCCCTCCCTATCTCTGTAACCTCCTCCAGCCCCTACACCCCTCCCAGATCTCTGTAACCTCCTCCAGCCCCTACACCCCTCCCTATCTCTGTAACCTCCGCCAGCCCCTACACCCCTCCCTATCTCTGTAACCTCCTCCAGCCCCTACACCCCTCCCTATCTCTGTAACCTCCTCCAGCCCCTACACCCCTCCCTATCTCTGTAACCTCCTCCAGCCCCACACCCTCCCTATCTCTGTAACCTCCTCCAGCCCTAACACCCTCCCTATCTCTGTAACCTCCTCCAGCCCCACACCCTCCCTATCTCTGTAACCTCCTCCAGCCCTAACACCCTCCCTATCTCTGTAACCTCCTCCAGCCCCACACCCTCCCTATCTCAGTAACCTCCTCCAGCCCTAACACCCTCCCTATCTCTGTAACCTCCTCCAGCCCCTACACCCCTCCCTATCTCTGTAACCTCCTCCAGCCCCTACACCCCTCCCTATCTCTGTAACCTCCTCCAGCCCCTACACACCTCCCTATCTCTGTAACCTCCTCCAGCCCCTACACCCCTCCCTATCTCTGTAACCTCCTCCAGCCCCTACACCCCTCCCTATCTCTGTAACCTCCTCCAGCCCCTACACCCCTCCCTATCTCTGTAACCTCCGCCAGCCCCTACACTCCCTCTCTCTGTAACCTCCTCCAGCCCCTACACCCCTCCCTATCTCTGTAACCTCCTCCAGCCCCTACACCCCTCCCAGATCTCTGTAACCTCCTCCAGCCCCTACACCCCTCCCTATCTCTGTAACCTCCGCCAGCCCCTACACCCCTCCCTATCTCTGTAACCTCCTCCAGCCCCTACACCCCTCCCTATCTCTGTAACCTCCTCCAGCCCCTACACCCCTCCCTATCTCTGTAACCTCCTCCAGCCCCTACACTCCCTCTCTCTGTAACCTCCTCCAGCCCCTACACCCCTCCCTATCTCTGTAACCTCCTCCAGCCCCTACACCCCTCCCAGATCTCTGTAACCTCCTCCAGCCCCTACACCCCTCGCTATCTCTGTAACCTCCTCCAGCCCCTACACCCCTCCCTATCTCTGTAACCTCCTCCAGCCCCTACAACCCTCCCTATCTCTGTAACCTCCTCCAGCCCCACACCCTCCCTATCTCTGTAACCTCCTCCAGCCCCTACACCCCCTCCCAGATCTCTGTAACCTCCTCCAGCCCCTACACCCCTCCCAGATCTCTGTAACCTCCTCCAGCCCCTACACCCCTCGCTATCTCTGTAACCTCCTCCAGCCCCAACACCCTCCCTATCTCTGTAATCTCCTCCAGCCCCTACAACCCTCCCTATCTCTGTAACCTCCTCCAGCCCCACACCCTCCCTATCTCTGTAACCTCCTCCAGCCCCTACACCCCCGCCCTATCTCTGTAACCTCCTCCAGCCCCCCTACACCCCTCGCTATCTCTGTAACCTCCTCCAGCCACTACACCCCTCCCTATCTCTGTAACCTCCTCCAGCCCTAACACCCTCCCTATCTCTGTAACCTCCTCCAGCCCCTACACCCCTCCCTATCTCTGTAACCTCCTCCAGCCCCTACACCCCTCCCTATCTCTGTAACCTCCTTCAGCCCCTACACCCATCGCTATCTCTGTAACCTCCTCCAGCCCCTACACTCCCTCTCTCTGTAACCTCCTCCAGACCCTACACCCCTCCCTATCTCTGTAACCTCCTCCAGCCCCTACACCCCTCCCTACCTCTGTAACCCCCTCCAGCCCCTACACCCCTCCCTATCTCTGTAACCTCCTCCAGCCCCTACACTCCCTCTCTCTGTAACCTCCTCCAGCCCCTACACCCCTCCCTATCTCTGTAACCTCCTCCAGCCCCTACACCCCTCCCAGATCTCAGTAACCTCCACCAGCCCCTACACCCCTCCCTATCTCTGTAACCTCCTCCAGCCCCTACACCCCTCGCTATCTCTGTAACCTCCTCCAGCCCCTACACTCCTCCCTATCTCTGTAACCTCCTCCAGCCCCTACAACCCTCCCTATCTCTGTAACCTCCTCCAGCCCCACACCCTCCCTATCTCTGTAACCTCCTCCAGCCCCTACACCCCCTCCCAGATCTCTGTAACCTCCTCCAGCCCCTACACCCCTCCCAGATCTCTGTAACCTCCTCCAGCCCCTACACCCCTCGCTATCTCTGTAACCTCCTCCAGCCCCAACACCCTCCCTATCTCTGTAATCTCCTCCAGCCCCTACAACCCTCCCTATCTCTGTAACCTCCTCCAGCCCCACACCCTCCCTATCTCTGTAACCTCCTCCAGTCCCTACACCCCCTCCCTATCTCTGTAACCTCCTCCAGCCCCCTACACCCCTCGCTATCTCTGTAACCTCCTCCAGCCAGTACACCCCTCCCTATCTCTGTAACCTCCTCCAGCCCTAACACCCTCCCTATCTCAGTAACCTCCTCCAGCCCCAACACCCTCCCTATCTCTGTAACCTCCTCCAGCCCCTACACCCCTCCCTATCTCTGTAACCTCCTCCAGCCCCTACACCCCTCCCTATCTCTGTAACCTCCTTCAGCCCCTACACCCATCGCTATCTCTGTAACCTCCTCCAGCCTCTACACTCCCTCTCTCTGTAACCTCCTCCAGACCCTACACCCCTCCCTATCTCTGTAACCTCCTCCAGCCCCTACACCCCTCCCTACCTCTGTAACCCCCTCCAGCCCCTACACCCCTCCCTATCTCTGTAACCTCCTCCAACCCCTACACTCCCTCTCTCTGTAACCTCCTCCAGCCCCTACACCCCTCCCTATCTCTGTAACCTCCTCCAGCCCCTACACCCCTCCCAGATCTCAGTAACCTACACCAGCCCCTACACCCCTCGCTATCTCTGTAACCTCCTCCAGCCCCTACACCCCTCCCTATCTCTGTAACCTCCTCCAGCCCCTACAACCCTCCCTATCTCTGTAACCTCCTCCAGCCCCACACCCTCCCTATCTCTGTAACCTCCTCCAGCCCCTACACCCACTCCCAGATCTCTGTAACCTCCTCCAGCCCCTACACCCCTCCCAGATCTCTGTAACCTCCTCCAGCCCCTACACCCCTCGCTATCTCTGTAACCTCCTCCAGCCCCTACACCCTTCCCTATCTCTGTAACCTCCTCCAGCCCCTACAACCCTCCCTATCTCTGTAACCTCCTCCAGCCTCTACACCCCTCCCTATCTCTGTAACCTCGTCCAGCCACTACACCCCTCCCTATCTCAGTAACCTCCTCCAGCCCCAACACCCTCCCTATCTCTGTAAGCTCCTCCAGCCTCACACCCCTCCCTATCTTAGTAACCTCCTCTAGCCCCACACCCCTCCCTATCTCAGTAACCTCCTCCAGCCCCAACACCCTCCCTATCTCTGTAACCACCTCCAGCCCCACACCCCTCCCTATCTCAGTAACCTCCTCCAGCCCCAACACCCTCCCTATCTCTGTAACCTCCTCCAGCCCCAACACCCTCCCTATCTCAGTAACCTCCTCCAGCCCCAACACCCTCCCTATCTCTGTAACCTCCTCCAGCCCCAACACCCTCCCTATCTCTGTAACCTCCTCCAGCCCCACACCCTCCCTATATTTGTTTCCTCCTCCAGCCCCACACCCTCCCTATCTCTGTAACCTCCTCCAGCCCCTACAACCCTCCCTATCTCTGTAACCTCCTCCAGCCCCAACACCCTCCCTATCTCTGTTACCTCCTCCAGCCCCAACACCCTCCCTATCTCTGTAACCTCCTCCAGCCCCTACAACCCTCCCTATCTCTGTAACCTCCTCCAGCCCCAACACCCTCCCTATCTCTGTTACCTCCTCCAGCCCCAACACCCTCCCTATCTCTGTAACCTCCTCCAGCCCCAACATCATCCCTATCTCTGTAACCTCCTTCAGCCCCAACACCTTCCCTATCTCTGTAACCTCCTCCAGCCTCAACACCCTCCCTATCTCTGTAACCTCCTCCAGCCCCAACACCCTCCCTATTTCTGTAACCGCCTCCAGCCCCACACCTTCCCTATCTCTGTAACCTCCTCCAGCCCCAACACCCTCCCTATTTCTGTAACCTCCTCCAGTCTCAACACCCTCCCTATCTCTGTAACCTCCTCCAGCCCCAACACCCTCCCTATCTCTGTAACCTCCTCCAGCCCCACACCTTCCCTATCTCTGTAACCTCCTCCAGCCCCTACACCCCTCCCTATCTCTGTAACCTCCTCTAGCCCCACACCCTCCCTATCTCTGTAACCTCCTCCAGCCCCTACACCCCTCGCTATCTCTGTAACCTCCTCCAGCCCCAACACCCTCCCTATTTCTGTAACCTCCTCCAGCCCCAACACCCTCCCTATTTCTGTAACCTCCTCCAGCCTCAACACCCTCCCTATCTCTGTAACCTCCTCCAGCCCCAACACCCTCCCTATCTCTGTAACCTCCTCCAGCCCCACATCCTCCCTATCTCTGTAACCTCCTCCAGCCCCTACACCCCTCCCTATCTCTGTAACCTCCTCCAGCCCCACACCCTCCCTATCTCTGTAACCTCCTCCAGCCCCTACACCCCTCCCTATCTCTGTAACCTCCTCCAGCCCCACACCCTCCCTATCTCTGTAACCTCCTCCAGCCCCTACACCCCTCCCTATCTCTGTAACCTCCTCCAGCCCCACACCCTCCCTATCTCTGTAACCTCCTCCAGCCCCACACCCTCCCTATCTCTGTAACCTCCTCCAGCCCCACACCCTCCCTATCTCTGTAACCTCCTCCCGCCCCACACCCTCCCTATCTCTGTAACCTCCTCCAGCCCCTACACCCCTCCCTATCTCTGTAACCTCCTCCAGCCCCACACTCTCCCTATCTCTGTAACCTCCTCCAGCCCCACACCCTCCCTATCTCTGTAACCTCCTCCAGCCCCACACCCTCCCTATCTCTGTAACCTCCTCCAGCCCCACACCCTCCCTATCTCTGTAACCTCCTCCCGCCCCAACACCATCCAAGTCATCTAGACTATCCCAGTCTTGGTCTTTTGTCCATAACTGATTGGAATCACACCACCATTGACTGCCTGGATCCCAACCTGTGGAACTCCCTCCGCAAACCTCTCCACGTGCATTAAACCTGTGCTGATGGCCAAGCTTCAGTTACCTGTCCTTGTATCTCCTTAAGTGGTTAGGTGCCAAGTTTCGATGTTAAAACTCCCGTGAAGTTCGTCGAAAGCATTGTATAAATGTAAGCGGTTCTTGTTTTTGGTCACCTGCCAATTTGTTTTGTGTCTAACACGTCTAGCAGGCAAACCACACTGTGGTTGTGTGCATGGCCCTCTGTTGACATTTCAGTTGAATAGACTTGCATTCGAGGCATTATAAACAGACCCATCCCTCCACGAGGAAGCAACATGAAGAGTTAATTGCAGAAGGCCAAAGATGAACCCTAACCTGCACCGTGTAGCAGACGGACTGTGCGCAGAGGTAAGATTGATAACCCTGTCCAATCACACCACCAGCAACTTTAACTAAATGTGAAACCCAGCACGTGTCCAGCAGAGGGAGCTAAATGATGGAGTAAAACTGTTGTATAAACTGGAAAGGATCACTTTCAACTGGAGCTAAATAAATTTTGGGGTCAACGCTAATCGAGCGAAGAATATTGACCAAGCCAACTTGTGCTTTTCGAGGAACATCAGGGGCTCATTAGCAAGCACCAGGGCAGGTATTGCCCCAGCACAAGGAGGGAAAGAGGCTTTGCTGACAGGGGAAGCATTGAGCGCCGAATCAGCAGTGACAGCAACTGGTCAAGCAGAATGGTCTGTTCCTGAAATAAAAACAGAAAACGCTGGACAAACTCCAGAAGTCATAAGACCATAAGACATAGGAGCGGAAGTAAGGCCATTCAGCCCATCGAGTCCACCCCCCCCCCATTCAATCATGGCTGATTTCAACTCCATTTACCCGCTCTCTCTCCATAGCCCTTAATTCCTCGAGAAATCAAGAATTAATCAACTTCTGTCTTAAAGACGCTCAACGTCCCGGCCTCCACCGCCCTCTGTGGCAATGAATTCCACAGACCCATCACTCTCTGGCTGAAGAAATTTCTCCTCATCTCTGTTCTAAAGTGACTCCCTTTTATTCTAAGGCTGTGCCCCCGGGTTCTAGTCTCCCCTGCTAATGGAAACAACTTCCCTACATCCACCCTATCTAAGCCATTCATTATCTTGTAAGTTTCTATTAGATCTCCCCTCAACCTCCTAAACTCCAATGAATATAATCCCAGGATCCTCAGACGTTCATCGTATGTTAGGCCTACCATTCCTGGGATCATCCGTGTGAATCTCCGCTGGACCCGCTCCAGTGCCAGTATGTCCTTCCTGAGGTGTGGGGCCCAAAATTGCTCACAGTATTCTAAATGGGGCCTAACTAATGCTGTATAAAGCTTCAGAAGTACATCCCTGCTTTTATATTCCAAGCCTCTTGAGATAAATGACAACATTGCATTTGCTTTCTTAATTATGGACTCAACCTGCAAGTTTATCTTTAGAGAATCCTGGACTAGGACTCCCAAGTCCCTTTGCACTTCAGCATTCTGAATTTTGTCACCGTTTAGAAAATAGTCCATGCCTCTATTCTTTTTTCCAAAGTGCAAGACCTCGCACTTGCCCACGTTGAATTTCATCAGCCATTTCTTGGACCACTCTCCTAAACTGTCTAAATCTTTCTGCAGCCTCCCCACCTCCTCCACACTACCTGTCCCTCCACCTATCTTTGTATCATCGGCAAACTTAGCCAGAATGCCCCCAGTCCCGTCATCTAGATAGTTAATATATAAAGAGAACAGCTGTGGCCCCAACACTGAACCCTGCGGGACACCACTCGTCACCGGTTGCCATTCCGAAAAAGAACCTTTTATCCCAACTCTCTGCCTTCTGCCTGACAGCCAATCGTCAATCCATGTTAGTACCTTGCCTCGAATACCATGGGCCCTTATTTTACTCAGCAGTCTCCCGTGAGGCACCTTATCAAAGGCCTTTTGGAAGTCAAGATAGATAACATCCATTGGCTCTCCTTGGTCTAACCTATTTGTTATCTCTTCAAAGAACTCTAACAGGTTTGTCAGGCACGACCTCCCCTTACTAAATCCATGTTGACTTGTCATAATCCGACCCTGCACTTCCAAGAATTTAGAAATCTCATCCTAAACAATGGATTCTAGAATCTTGCCAACAACCGAGGTTAGGCTAATTGGCCTATAATTTTCCATCTTTTTCCTTGTTCCCTTCTTGAACAGGGGGGTTACAACAGCGATTTTCCAATCCTCTGGGACGTTCCCTGACTCCAGTGACTTTTGAAAGATCATAACTAACGCCTCCACTATTTCTTCAGCTATCTCCTTTAGAACTCTAGGATGTAGCCCATCTGGGCCCGGAGATTTATCAATTTTTAGAGCTCTTAGTTTCTCTAGCACTTTCTCCTTTGTGATGGCTACCATATTCAACTCTGCCCCCTGACTCTCCGGAATTGGTGGGATATTACTCATGTCTTCTACGGTGAAGACTGACACAAAGTACTTATTTAGTTCCTCAGCTATTTCCTTGTCTCCCATCACTAGATTACCAGCGTCATTTTGGAGCGGCCCAATGTCTACTTTTGCCTCCCGTTTGTTTTTAATGTATTTAAAGAAACTTTTACTATCATTCCTAATCTTACTGGCTAGCCTACCTTCATAATTGATCCTCTCTTTTCTTATTTCTCTCTTTGTTATCCTCTGTTTGTTCTTGTAGCCTTCCCAATCTTCTGACTTCCCACTACTCTTTGCCACATTATAGGCTTTCTCTTTTGCTTTGATGCATTCCCTAACTTCCTTTGTCAGCCATGGCTGCCTAATCCCCCCTCTGATAACCTTTCTTTTCTTTGGGATGAACCTCTGTACTGTGTCCTCAATTACTCCCAGAAACTCCTGCCATTGCTGTTCTACTGTCTTTCCCACTAGGCTCTGCTCCCAGTCGATTTTCGTCAGTTCCTCCCTCATGCCCCTGTAGTTACCTTTATTTAACTGTAACACCTTTACATCTGATTCTACCTTCTTTCTTTCAAATTGGAGATTGAATTCTACCATATTATGATCACTGCCTCCTAAGTGTTCCTTTCCTTTAAGATCTTTAATCAAGTCTGGCTCATTACATAACACTAAGTCCAGAATGGCCTGTTCCCTCGTGGGCTCCATCACATGCTGTTCCAAAAAGCCCTCCTGTAAACATTCAATGAATTCCCTTTCCTTGGGTCCACTGGCAGCATTATTTACCCAGTCCACCTGCATATTGAAGTCCCCCATGATCACTGTGACCTTGCCTTTCTGACACGCACTTTCTATTTCGTGGTGCATTTTGTGCCCCTGGTCCTGACCACTGTTCGGAGGCCTGTACATAACTCCCATTATGGTTTTTTATGCCTTTGTGGTTCCTCAACTCTACCCACACAGACTCCACATCATCTGACCCTATGTCGTTTAGTGCTATTGATTTAATTTCATTCCTAATTAACAAGGCAACCCCGCCCCCTCTGCCCATCTCTCTGTCTTTTCGATAGGTTGTGAATCCCTGCATGTTTAAATGCCAGTCCTGAACCCCCTGCAACCACGTCTCTGTGATGCCTACCACATCATACCTGCCAGTCACAATCTGGGCCACAAGCTCATCTACCTTGTTCCGTACACTGCGCGCATTTAAATATAGCACCTTTAATTCTCTATTGACCGTCCCTTTTTGTTTTCTTAGTGTGGTGGACCTTGGTTTACTGAGCCTTTCCATACACTGTGTCATATTTTGTGGGATGGGGACTATCGTAACCTCTCCTGAGTTCTGTCTTTTCGTGCTTTTTTGTATTCCTAAGCAGCTACGCTTCCCACTGATTACTTCACCTCTTGGTTCCCTGACTTTCCCTTCCCCCCCCAATCTCTAGTTTAAAGTCCTATTGACCACCCTATTTACTCTTTTCGCCAGAACACTGGTCCCAGCTCGGTTCAGGTGGAGACCATCCCAACGGTATAGGTCCCCCCTGTCCCATGACAAGGAACCCCTCTTTCCCCCACCAGGAAGTCTCTGTGGAGAGGAGCACGTTTCGAGCCCAATTAACTCTTATTCAGAATTGACCTGATTCTGCATCCTATAATCCACAGTTACAGAGAAAAAGCCACAAGGAAATAGAAAATCATTTTATTTCGAGCCTTTTCTTTATTAGTGAGGAATATGAGGGGTGGGAAATTAGTGGATAAAACTTGCTGGATAAACTCTAGACAGAGTTGGCAAGTCCACATTCAAATGACATCATCCCCAACAATGCGGCACTCCCTCAGTACTGACCCTCTGACAGTGCGGCGCACCCTCAGTACTGACCCTCTGACAGTGCAGCACTCCCTCAGTACTGACCCTCTGACAGTGCAGCACTCCCTCAGTCCTGACCTTCTGACAGTGCAGCACTCCCTCAGTACTGACCCTCTGACAGTGCGGCGCACCCTCAGTACTGGCCCTCTGACAGTGGAGCACTCCCTCAGTCCTGACCTTCTGACAGCGCAGCACTCCCTCAGTACTGACCCTCTGACAGTGCGGCACTCCCTCAGTACTGACCCTCTGACAGTGCGGCACTCCCTCAATACTGACCCTCTGACAGTGCGGCACTCCCTCAGTACTGACCCTCTGACAGTGCGGCACTCCCTCAGTATTGACCCTCTGACAGTGCGGCACTCCCTCAGTACTGACCCTCTGACAGTGCAGCACTCCCTCAGCACTGGCCCTCTGACAGTGCAGCACTCCCTCAGTCCTGACCTTCTGACAGTGCGGCTCTCCCTCAGCACTGACCCTCTGACAGTGCAGCACTCCCTCAGTCCTGACCTTCTGACAGTGCGGCACTCCCTCAGTACTGACCCTCTGACAGTGCAGCACTCCCTCAATCCTGACCTTCTGACAGTGCAGCACTCCCTCATTACTGACCCTCTGACAATGCGGCACTCCCTCAGTCCTGACCCTCTGACAGTGCGGCACGCCCTCTGTACTGACCCTCTGACAGTGCAGCACTCCCTCAGTCCTGACCTTCTGACAGTTCAGCACTCCCTCAGTCCTGACCCTCTGACAGTGCGGCACTCCCTCATTCCTGACCCTCTGACAGTGCGGCACTCCCTCAGTCCTGACCCTCTGACAGCGCGGCACTCCCTCAATCCTGACCCTCTGACAGTGCGGCACTCCCTCAGTACTGACCCTCTGACAGTGCGGCACTCCCTCAGTACTGACCCTCTGACAGTGCGGCACTCCCTCAGAACTGACCCTCTGACAGTGTGGCACTCCCTCAGAACTGACAATCTGACGGTGTGGCACTCCCTCAGAACTGACCCTCTGACAGTGCGGCACTCCCTCAGTATTGACCCTCTGACAGTGCGGCACTCCCTCAGTACTGACCCTCTGACAGTGCAGCACTCCCTCAGCACTGGCCCTCTGACAGTGCAGCACTCCCTCAGTCCTGACCTTCTGACAGTGCGGCTCTCCCTCAGCACTGACCCTCTGACAGTGCAGCACTCCCTCAGTCCTGACCTTCTGACAGTGCGGCACTCCCTCAGTACTGACCCTCTGACAGTGCAGCACTCCCTCAATCCTGACCTTCTGACAGTGCAGCACTCCCTCATTACTGACCCTCTGACAATGCGGCACTCCCTCAGTCCTGACCCTCTGACAGTGCGGCACGCCCTCTGTACTGACCCTCTGACAGTGCAGCACTCCCTCAGTCCTGACCTTCTGACAGTTCAGCACTCCCTCAGTCCTGACCCTCTGACAGTGCGGCACTCCCTCATTCCTGACCCTCTGACAGTGCGGCACTCCCTCAGTCCTGACCCTCTGACAGCGCGGCACTCCCTCAATCCTGACCCTCTGACAGTGCGGCACTCCCTCAGTACTGACCCTCTGACAGTGCGGCACTCCCTCAGTACTGACCCTCTGACAGTGTGGCACTCCCTCAGTACTGACCCTCTGACAGTGCGGCACTCCCTCAGAACTGACAATCTGACGGTGTGGCACTCCCTCAGAACTGACCCTCTGACAGTGCGGCACTCCCTCAGTCCTGACCCTCTGACAGTGCGGCACTCCCTCAGTACTGACCCTCTGACAGTGTGGCACTCCCTCAGTACTGACCCTCTGACAGTGCAGCACTCCCTCAGTACTGACCCTCTGACAGTGCAGCACTCCCTCAGTACTGACCCTCTGACAGTGCGGCACTCCCTCAGTACTGACCCTCTGACAGTGCGGCACTCCCTCAGAACTGACCCTCTGACAGTGTGGCACTCCCTCAGTACTGACACTCTGACAGTGCAGCACTCCCTCAGTACTGACCCTCTGACAGTGCAGCACTCCCTCAGTACTGACCCTCTGACAGTGCAGCACTCCCTCAGTACTGACCCTCTGACAGTGCAGCACTCCCTCAGTACTGACCCTCTGACAGTGCAGCACTCCCTCAGTACTGACCCTCTGACAGTGCGGCACTCCCTCAGTACTGACCCTCTGACAGTGCAGCACTCCCTCTGTACTGACCCTCTGACAGTGCGGCACTCCCTCAGTCCTGTCTCTGCAGTGTTGTTTTGGATTTTCTGCTCAAGGTTCTGGGGTTTGCTCAGTGGGTGCTAAATTACATCACTTCCTGTCTCCATCACCCCGCCTCCGTGCTGCTTCCATTGGCCGCCTCACTGGCAGTTATCGCCCTCTCCATATGAAAAAGTGATTGGACTCTTTGTTACCCGAGTGGTTGATTCTTGATTGTTGAACAGACCTTTAACTCCACAGCTGGTATCTAATAAATAAAAATGTTCAAAGAAAATTGAAACTTTTAGCCCTCCAATAACTTTTCTCCAGGTTGCAATTTGGCGAAAGGGAATTTGATCATTTTCGGTGAAGGAAATGGTGAAAAATAACGGGGCATGGCACCAGGTGAATTGCTCCTTTAGGGGGCTAGACTCAGCATGAAGGGCCAAATTGCATCTTTCTGTGTTGTCACTTGTAGTATGATTCTTTCTACGCTTCAACTGTTTCCTAGGGATGAACGTGTGAACCCCTGAGGGCTCCTGGACAATCCCCTATTGGTCATGTTCCTGGCTGAGTTGCAGAGAATAGGTTCTCCTGGGTCTGTACTCGTTGGAGTTTAGAAGGATGAGGGGGGATCTTATTGAAACTTGCAGGATACTGCGAGGCCTGGATAGGGTGGACGTGGAGAGGATGTTTCCACTTGTAGGAAAAACTAGAACCAGAGGACACAACCTCAGACTAAAGGAACGATCCTTTAAGACAGAGATGAGGAGGAATTTCTTCAGCCAGAGGGAGGTGAATCTGTGGAATTCTTTGCCGCAGAAGGCTGTGGAGGCCAAATCACTGAGTGTCTTCAAGGCAGAGATAGATAGGTTCTTGATTAATAAGGGGATCAGGGGTTATCATAGAATCATAGAATTTACAGTGCAGAAGGAGGCCTTCTGGCCCATTGAGTCTGCACCGGCCCTTGGAGAAAGCACGCTATTTCAGACCACACCTCCATCCTATCCCCGTAGCCCAGTAACCCCACCTAACCATTTTGGACACTAAGGGGCAATTTAGCATCGCCAATGCACCTAACCTGCACACCTTTGGACAGTGGGAGGAAACCGGAACACCCGGAGGAAACCCATGCAGACACGGGGAGAACGTGCAGACTCCGCACAGACAGTCACCCGAGGCCGGAATCGAACCTGGGACCCTGGCGCTGTGAAGCAACAGTGCTAACCACTGTGCCACCGTGCCGCCCGGTTATGGGGAGAAGGCTGGAGAATGGGGATGAGAAACACATCAGCCACCATTGAATGGCGGAGCAGACTCGATGGGCCGAGTGGCCGAACTCTGCTCCTATGTCTTATGGTCTTAAGGAAGGAAGGATTGTGATTGGGTGGAAAGGCCTTGCCACCATCTCCCCCTGACTCCGGTACTCCGCTCAAAACCTGTTGATCGGGAATGTGATTCCGGAGGCCCTTCGAGCAGATCCTCAGCATGGATAATACCTGCCCTTTAAGCCTGCCTGTGGGGTCGGATTAGTACAACATCTGAGGCTCGGACAGCGTCATCAGCAATTTAGAATTTTAGAGCCAATTGTCAAATATTTGATCCTGAAAACTTCAGATTGTATCTGAAAGGTTGAAAAGGCCCGAGCAGTGACATCACAGCCCCTTCTATTCATCTCCCTGCTCCCTATTAAGACAGGAGTTTACATTCCATGTATATAAAGGCGAGTTGCCATGGTTACCGTTCGCTTGTGACTGCCAAAAACTGCAGTCATTTAAGTTGGAGCCTGAGGTAGAGCGAACATCAAGGCCAATATATCACATTTCTCACAAAGCACAATGAGGTTTCATCGCATCACGCGTTGCTGCTGCATCGGCAGAGTTTTATTGTTGTGAGGGGGGGGGGGGGGGGATGCGGGAGGGGAGTCAAGCTCCCATTGAAACAAAAATGTGATTTGCCTGTCTCCTCGCCGCCCCGAAGGTGCCGCCTCGATCGCCGTGCTCCGATCTGTCTCCGCAGCCTCGGGTGCCTCACCCCTCTGCGACCCCAGCAAGTGATTGTCAGCAGACATCACGACCGGCCCAATCATGTCTCTGTCATGGGCCTATCTGTCTCTCTCAGAGACAGGCTTAGCTCGGATGAACCAACTCAGGACAGCGCCTGTCACGGCCAAGGGGCGAATCTCTGTGATCCCCGGGGGTACTGACCATTTTCCAAAGAACGTTATCCTCACGTCGCCAATGAGAGGAAAGCCGCTGGATAGGCTGTCATTTAAAAAACATCTCTTACTGTAACAAAACAATTAAAATCAACATTAGTCAAACATGAATTTTTCAAATAAATTCAAAGTATGCAATTATTTTTTTTCCCAATGATAATACGATAACAATCTTTATTGTCTTAAGTGGGCTTGGATTAACACTGCAATGAAGTTAGTGTGAAATGCCCAGGGGCCAGTCCACCTAACCTGCCTATCTTTGAATTTTGGGGGCGAGACCCATGCAGACGGGGAAAATGTGTAAACTCCGCCTGGACAGTGACCCGGGGCCGGGATCGAACCCGGGTCCTCAGTGCTGTAGGCAGCAGTGCTAGCCACTGCGCCATCGTGCCACCCAATTCAAATGTTAATTTTCAGCTGAAGAAATTCCTCCTCATCTCGGTTCCAAATAAGCAACCGTTTAGTCTGAGGTATATCAGAAGGAAAATTTGCTTCAATAGTTCAAAGATACGTTCCGGTGTAGTTCGAAGCACATGCATTACGTCCCACACAAATATGATACCCTGTGTGACCTCACATTCTTTCTACTCAACCTCCGTTCTGAAGGAACTCTTGCTTCCTGTATCGTTGCTTCGGTTCTTGAGTCGCATTCTGGGCACTGCAACTTTAGGAGCAATGCAGACGCATTGCAGAGGGTGCAGAAAAGAGTCACCAAAATGGTTCCAGGGATGAAGGAACTCCAGCTATGCGGACAGTTCGGAAATGTTGGGATTGTTTTCATTGGAAGCGAAGCCCGAGAGGAGATTTGATGGCGGTGTTCAAAGCCACGAGGGGCCTGGGCAGAGTAGATAGGGAGAGACTGTTCCCAATGGCGGAAGGATTGACAATGAGAGGGGCAAAGATTTAAGGTGATTGGTGGAAGAAGCGGGGGGGGGGGGGGAAGTGAGGGAAGAAAAGTCTGTCCTCGCAGCGAGTGGTTAAGGTCTGGAATGCACTGCCCGGGAATATGGTGGAGGCAGGGTCAACGGAAGCTTTCAAAAGGGGACAGAATCGTTATTCGAAAAGGAAAAATGAGCAGGGCTGCGGGGAGAGGGGATTAGCACGGACACATTGGGCAGAATGGCCTCATTCTTCACTGTAATCAATTCGAAGAGTTGCGAACAGCCCAGGACACTGTTAATTCTGATTCAGTCACTTTAACCTGGGGTGAGGCCAAGACAGGCTGCATATTGTGCCAATTTTAATTCTGACGTTAGTGTGATCTTCCTCATCTCTGCCTGGCATTGCCTGAGGATTCAAATGAAAATCAGTGTCTACACTTCACTGATAGGAGCATCAGAAGTGAATTATAATCTTTGCCATTGTTTCAGATGCTGTCAGGTCATCGAGGCTAATCACTTATTTTTTCCATCATGTGCAGTATCCGGCCTTCATCACATTCCTGTAGGACAAGCTTTCATATTTGTTACTAATCAGTCCCACTCTGATCAGTCAGCTCTGGAGACGGCAGTAAAAGCTCAGGTTGCTCATGAAGGCTGAGGGCAGAGAGGAAAGCAGATTGCCACTTTCGATTTCTTGTTACGACCCTGCTGTTCGGGGGCGGGGGTGGATTCGGGAGGGGGAGGGGGGTCAGTGTGCTAGATTGACAATTCCCCGACAGAAAGATAAGACTCCACCCTCTCTCTCAGCTCACCTATTGCTGAACCCCCCCCCATCCCGCGTTCCCACCCACTGACTCTTCTAACGCATTCCCGGGGGTTCATTCCCCTCCAACTATGGGAAGTTATTGTTAAATCTGCTCCCACTCCCTTTCAGGCAGCACCTTTGTAAGGTTCTTTCCTTTCTTTATTTTTGCCGTCATCATTTTTGATCCACGGACGCTTAATGGACACGTGTCTTCAAATCAAGCAGCAGAGAGAACGAGGAATTGAAAATGTACAGCGGAGAACACTGCTAGCTCTGGACAGAAAAACTCTGACTTTTCAGCACCCGCGGGGTTGGGGTGGGACTCGGTTCAATTGGTTTTCTGGTGGCAAATGAATTGGCCAAACGGCCGTGTTCTGCCTGGTAACAGGCGGCGATTGGCTCCTGCCTCAGTGCGATGGTTTCCTGAGACTTAACACAAGTAGCGTTTTGACCTGGGCACTCAGAGTCTCTCTGTCTCTCTCCCTCTCTCCGTGAATCTACAGTGAAAACCATTACAGAATGGAAACAGAACCTCGACTTGAAAGCCTGGTTTGAAGGACAGTGTTCAAGACACAGTCAGCTGAAACAAAAATTTTATCCCTTTCATTATCCCTCTTCTCCCCTCCGTGATTCTCTGTCCTGTGATGTGTGTGCGTGTGTAGAAGGTGGGCAAGTTAAAGTGGGGGAGATTAGGAATTGGATTTTAAATTTACAAAGCATTATTTGTTAATTCAATTGTGTCGTGATTCCGTGTCGAGTGGGGCTGGAAGTGACGGCGGCCTCGCCCAGGGGCTAACGCCTTCCAAATTATAACCAATCACCACGTTAAAAAAACAATTCTCTAAATTCCCTCAGTGGCTCGTTCAACAATTGCTTTAAATCTTTGTCCCTATGGTTACCGATCTTGCTGCCAGCTGAAAACGGTTTCTTCCAGTTTACTCTATAGAGACCTTTATGATTTTGAACACTTCGATTAAACAGCCTCTTAGCCTTCACCACCATAAATACAAAACCTCCACATGAGCAAAAAGGTTTGGCCAAAGATTCTTCTCCAGAAGACCAGCAATGGGCATTGAGTGAAATATGTCGCAAATCGACCTCCATTAACTGGAGTCAACTGAATATCAATCACCATCGTTGTAGTTACAATATATTCTCCTTCTTATAGTAATCACCCAACCTCGGTTTGAAAGCTGCCATTGATTTCTTTATGCATCCCTGAGCTGTGGGTATCTTTAGCAAGGCCAGCATTTATTGCCCATCCCTAATTGCCCTTGAGAAGGTGGTGGTGAGCTGCCTTCTTGAACCGCTGCAGTCTCTGTGGTGTAGGTACACCCGCAGTGCCGTTAGAGAGGGAGTTCCAAGATGTTGCCCCAGCAACAGTGAAGGAACTCTGGGAGCCACAGTATTAATATGGCTAGTCCCGTTCAGTTTCTGGTCAATGGTAACCTCCTGGATGTTGATAGTGGGGGATTCAGTGTTGGTAATGCCATTGAATGTCAAGAGGTGATGGTTAGTCACTCTTGTTGGAGATGGTTATTGCCTGACACTTAAGTGCTGCCGTCTCTGAGGGGTTATGAATGTTACACGATTATGAGCGAACATCCACACTCCTGACATTATGATGGAGGGAAGATCATTGATGAAGCAATTGAAGGCATTTGGGCTCAGGACACTACCCTGAGACATAGTCGCAACGTCTGGCCACAAGTCCACACTCCCACCATTCCCAATCATTTTCTTCGATTTCGCCTTTCGTGGCCGAGTTCCTTATCTTAAGACCATGGTTATTGGTGGATGTGAATGGCCTAATTTCTTCAGCCTTGTTTATTAATTTCATCATTTTGAATACCTTTTTCAAATCCCCTTCAGGACGTCAGTCTGCTCACTGGAGCCATTTTGTCACCTCCATCCTTGGCTACTCCAGGGCTCTTGTGGACAATGTCTAATCATCACCCTCAGAACAATTAGTGGCATCCAAATCCCGGCTGCCTGTTTTCTAATTTGCACCAAGTCCTCTTCAGCCATCACCCTTCCTATTGTAATATAAAAGCAAATTATAAAAAAACAGATGGAATGCTCTCCTTCATTGGCAGAGGTCTCAAATATAAAAGTAAGGATATAATGTTGGAATTGTATAAAACACTGGTGAGGCCACAACTGGAGTATTGTGTGCAGTTCTGGTCACCACATTACAGGAAGGACATTATTGCGCTGGGGAGAGAGCAGAGGAGGTTTACAAGGATGTTACCAGGCCTATGAGGAGAGATTGGATAGGTTGGGGTTATTTTCCTTGGATCAAAGAAGGCTGAGGGGTGACTTAATTGAGGTGCATAAAATTATGAGGACAAGAGATAGAGTGGACAGAATAAAATAGTTTCCCTTGGTGGAGAATTCTAGAACCAGGGGACAGAGATGCAGGATAAGTGGCAGAAGGTGTAGAGGGGACGTGAGGAAGAACGTTTTTACCCAGAGGGCAGCGGGAGTCTGGAATTCGCTGCCCGAGTGGGTGGTGGAGGCAGAGACCCTAAACTCTTTTAAAAAGTACCTGGATCGCCACCTTCAGTGCTGTAAATGCAGGGCTGTGGAGCGGGTGCAGGAAGGTGGGGTTAGAAAGGGCTCCTGGTGTTATATTACTCTGGTAATATATCGTTACTCTTTGCTTCATTATCCAGAATGGGCTGATGGTGTGATCATAAAGAAACCACCAATGTCTAACTTAAAGCAAAACTGATTAATTGAATAACGATTGATTAATATTGAGTTTGCACATTCCACAGAACTATAACTAGTAATCAAGTAATCTATCTAATAATCTATCTAATCTTAACTATACTGTGATCTCTCTCTCTGCTTACACTCTACTGACTAGTACCCAAGATTCCCTGAGTTCTTGGCCGGGATTCACCGATATTGTGGGCAAGAGTTGACGCCGGCGTCAACGGGTCTCCAGGCCCAGTAATTCTCCTCTTCTTCCGGGGCTAGAACGGCGGCGGAGTGCTGTGCGCTGCTCCGGCACCGAAACCCGGCCCTACACGGCCAGCGCGGGTCCGCGCATGCGCACCTCGGTCATCTCCGCGCCGGTACATGCGCGCGGTTGCCGTCTCCGCGCCGGCGCAGAGCAACAGGTCGCCGGCTGAATGGTGGGCCCGCGCAGCAGGAAGTAGGCCCCCTCCAGAACACGGCCGCCCGCCAATCGGAAGCTCCCGATCGCGGGCCTGGGCCCCGTGGAGCCCCCCACCCACCCCCCCCCCCCCCCGGAGTCAGATCCCCCCCGCCCTCCTCACCAGGACATCCACATCAGCCGTGGGTCTGGGCTCCCGCCGGGTGGTACCAGCTCTGAACCATGGCAGCGGGACTCGCTGGGGATTCGGCCCGTCGAGCGCGGAGAATCGGCGCGGGGCCTGTTTCAGCGGCCCCCGACCGGCGCCATGGCGACCACGCAGGCGCGATTGGTGCCGATTCTCCGATCACCGGAGAGAATCAGCAGCCCGGCACCGGAGAGGTGTGACGGGATTCTTGCGCGCCCCCCCCCCCCCCCCCCCCCCCCCAGCGATTCACCAACCCGGCGCGGGCTCGGAGAATCCCAGCCCTTATATTTATACTGGGAACTAGTGGTGCCCTCTAGTGGTTGTGTTACACACGGAGATGTAATACTTAACCCTTTAATTGTCTTGCATAAAAACATACCATTCCACCTGGGTGTCCTCGGGCTGGCATGGACAAGATGGGCCGAAGAGCCTCCCTGTGCTGTAATTTCTCTCTGGCTGTGTGGATGCAGGAATCTGAAACAACGCCAGAGTATTCTGGGTAAACCCGGCAGATCGGGCAGCATCTGTGGAGATGACTGTGGATGGCTCGGACTTGGAACGTCAGCTCGTTCTCTCTCCACAGAAGCTGCCCGACCTGCTGAGTTTATCCAGCATTTCCTGCTTGTACTGTACAAACGCAGTGGGTTGTTCCCTCAAGAAAGAGGTGGTCATTTCACAGTACGAAGTCTTACTACACCAGGTTAAAGTCCAACAGGTTTGTTTTGAATCACTAGCTTTCGGAGCGCTGCTCCTTCCTCAGGTGAATGAAGAGGTCTGTTCCAGAAACATATATATAGACAGATTCAAAGATGCCAAACAATGCTTGGAATGCGACCATTAGCAGGTGATTAAATCTTTACAGATCCAGAGATGGGGTAACCCCCGGTTAAAGAGGTGTGAATTGTGTCAAGCCAGGACAGTTGGTAGGATTTCGCAGGCCAGATGGTGGGGGATGAATGTAATGCGACATGAATCCCAGGTCCCGTTTCAGGCCGCACTCAAGTGTGCGGAACAGACAATTCACACCTCTTTAACCTGGGGTTACCCCATCTCTGGATCTGTAAAGATTTAATCACCTGCTAATGCTCGCATTCCAAGCATTGTCTGGCATCTTTGAATCTGTCTATATATATGTTTCTGGAACAGACCTCTTCATTCACCTGAGGAAGGAGCAGCGCTCCGAAAGCTAGTGACATCGAAACAAACCTGTTGGACTTTAACCTGGTATTGTAAGATTTTGTACTGTGCTCACCCCAGTCCAACGCCGGCATCTCCACATCATTTCACACACTGTGCTGTGGGATATATTTATTCATTCTGTGCTCGCCCATCACGGAACCTCCCGGATACAACCAAAAGGTCTCACCCTGCATTTGAAGTTTCTCTCTCAGACGTGATGCGGTGTGCACCTCAGACTGATCTCCATTTGATTTTCCTCGCTGGGATGTGGTCTTAAAAAAACCCACAGCAAATGCAGCAGCGATTTTGTTGTCTCTCCTCAAGTTTCTTTTAAAGAATTTATTTAAAATAAATCAGAACCTTGCCAAAGTAATCGCTGTAAAACGTTGAGTCGCTGACATTAATGGACCACTGCCTCATTCTTTACACAAAGTCACCGAGGAATTCTTTCTCCTTCATACATTCTTGATGTGATAATGCAAGTGGTACCGTGCCACATCATTGGGTGATTTGCTGATGACATTATCCCATCGCCCCTGTTCCGGGTATTTGAAAGCACTTTCCAATTAATTACCCGCCTGCTGCTCTTTCCCCATAGCTCCGCAAACGTTCCCACTTCCCAAATTTATTCAGTTCCCCGCCCCCCCTCCCCTCACCGCCACCCCCCCCCCCCCCCCCCCCCCCCACCTCCGAAAGGTAGGTTCGAGTCTGTCACCACCGTCTTTCCAGATCACCAAATCTCGCTGCAGAAAAATAATGGCCGTAATTCTACGACCATTCTCTGGCGGTGGGATTCACCGTCCTCGCTACCGTGGGCAGCGGGGCGGACTCGCAACGGAGAATCCGGGCTAATTTATCCTCATCTACCATCTCCCCCCCCCAACCCCTGTTTTTTTTTCTGACAATCACTTCAATCTGAGTCCTCCAGTTTCTGACCCTCCTGTCAATGGATCCAGCTTCTCCTCAGGATTTTCTCCATCCTCATTAAACCGTCCCTTCATCGCCATAAGACAATAAGACCATAAGACTCAAGAGCAGAATTAGGCCACTCGGCCCATCGAGTCTGCTCCGCCATTCGATCATGGCTGATATTTTCTCATCCCCATTCTCCTGCCTTCTCCACATAACCCCTGATCCCCTCATTAATCAAGAACCTATCTATCTCTGTCTTAAAGACACTCAGTGAATTGGCCTCCACAGCCTCGCGGCAAAGAGTTCCACAGATTCACCACCCTCTGGCTGAAAAAATTCCTCCTCCTCCCTGTTTTAAAGGATCATCCCTTTCGTCTGAAATTCTGTCCTCTGCTTCTAGTTTTTCCTACAAGTGGAAACATCCTCTCCACGCCCACTCTATCCAGGCCTCACAGTATCCTGTAAGTTTCGATAAGATCCCCCCTCATCCTTCTAAACTCCAGAGAGTACAGACCCAGAGTCCTCAACCGTTCCTCAGACGAGAAGCCCTTCGTCACCATGAGGTGAAGCCCGCCTCGCCCAAAGATGGTCAAAGTCATTACCCCCGGAGGCAATCAGACATTGAGCGAAACACATTGAAAATCAATCATTTGCTTTGTTCCTTAACTGCCGTCAGCTGAATACTGATGATTATTTCTGTAATTACAATATACAAACTATGGGGGCGATTCTCCAAAATGGAGACCAAGTGTTCGTGCCGTCGTGAATGCCGTTGTGTTTCACGGCGGCACGAAATGGGCCCGGGTCCGACCGATTCTGTCCCCCACAGGGGGCCAGCACGGCGCTGGAGTGGTTCACGCCGCTCCAGCCTCCCTTCCCGGTGGCAAATGGGCTCCGCGCCAACCTGCGCATGCGCGGGGGACTCCTTCAGCGCGCCGGCCCCGACTCAACATGGCGTCGGTGTTCAGGGGCCGGCCGCGCAACAAAGTAGGCCCGGGGGGCCCCGATTGCGGGCCAGACCCCATCGGAGGCCACCCCCCCCCACCCCCCCCCCCCCCCCCGGTGAAGGATCGCTTTTCCCCACCCCACAGGTTGCCCTCTCCGACTGTTCGCGCAGAGTTCCCACCGGCAGCGACCAGGGGCGAACGGCGCCGGCGGGACCCTGTCGTGTCCGCGTGGCCGCTCGGCCCATCCGGGCTGGCGAACCGCCGGCCCCGCCGATTCCAGCGGCCGGTGCTACGTCAAACGCGCCGGCGCAAATGCCGCCGATTCTCCGCACCTCGGAGAATCACGCGCTGGGGTCGGGGCGTCGGGGCGCGGTCGCGGCGATTCTCCGGCACGGGGCTCGGTGAATCGCCCCCTACTAAGGAGGTAATTTTAAAGGAAAACTGAAGTGTGGAAATTTTAACCCAAAACCAGGTGTGCTTGGATATGGGGGGGGGTAAAAATATTCGGAATATCAAACGCAAAGCAAACCAGCCCATTTTGTTTTGGGAATAGAGGGAAGTTGATCTATTTCGAATAGAAGGTGGGTGGCTCATTTCATTATTAGAATCAGGCTGTGTGCCTCACACTCTTTCTCCATTTTAGCTTCAGCTGGGCTGAATTGCCGGATCCTGCAGCGTGGCTTGTGGGGCAGGAGCAGCAGGGGCACATCCACCTGCCCCCTCAAGCTTATTTGTGAAACACCCCCACTATCAGCCTTCAGACATCGTCAGGAGCCTTCCCCAGAACCACAATGGCCCCAATTGCTTCTGATCTCCCCCGATCCTCCCCATTTGTGCCCCTGCCCCTCCCCTCAGTTGTATCTGTCTCCAGCCTTTCCAGTCTCACCCTCAAATTTTCCAATCTCCCCCGCCCACCCCCTCTCTTCCTCCCAGACTCTGATCTCTGTAGTCTCTATAGCCCCACTATACTGGCCTCGAATCCTTCACCCTGGACACTTGTTAAATCTGTCCAATAATCTTCCGGTTGCGGCGATAACCAGCTAAGCCGCACATTTCGGCGGCTCCAGCTCGAACGGACCTTCGGGATCTTTTAAGAGCCCCAACGGGGAATTTTTTTATGACGAAACCCGGTGTGGGGTGAGACAACAGGGAGCCCCCCCCACCTCCCGCCAACGAAAAAGAAAAATATCGGCGGCGGCGGCCAGATCGCGAAGAATCCTCGAGGACAGGGGCAGAAGGAAAAAGGAGCAAGATGGCGGCGGAGGGAGCCCAGGCGACATGGGGGCCGGACCAAGACGAATTTTTGAGACGGTGTGTGGAGCTGCTTAAGAAGGAGGTGCTGGCCCCGATGCTACAAGCAATTGAGGGACTTAAGGAGACACAAAAGACCCAGGAGATGGAGCTCCGCGTGGTGGAGCAGAAGGTGACGGACAACGAGGACGAGATCCTGGGCCTGGCGGTCAAAATGCAGACGCACGAGGCGCTCCACAAAAAGTGCATCGAAAGGATTGAAGTCCTAGAAAACAGATCACGGAGGAAGAACCTTCGGATCCTGGGTCTCCCCGAGGGAGTGGAAGGAGCTGACGAAGGGGCCCACCGGGTCCCTGCGAGGAGACCAAAGGCGGGAGAACCACCTAGGGCGACGATCGTGCGATTTCATCGCTTCAATGACAGAGAGGTGGTTCTGAGATGGGCCAAAAAGGTGCAAAGTAGTAGATGGGAGAATGCGGTGGTACGGGTGTACCAGGATTGGAGTGCGGAGGTGGCGAGAAGGAGGGCGAGTTTTAATCGAGCCAAGGAGGTGCTACACAAGAAGAAAGTGAAGTTCGGGATGTTGCAGCCGGCGCGACTGTGGGTCACGCACCAGGAGAGGCATTACTACTTCGAAACGGCGGAAGAAGCATGGACCTTCATTAAAAACGAGAAACTGGATCAGAACTGAGGGACTGATGTTGGAGGGGAAACGACAATGCTGATGTATATAGAGATGTAAATTGGGGAGGGGGGACACTGTGAAATGTGGGCGCCGGTGGGGGGGAAGAAGAAACATAGGCGGGGGATGGGGAATGGGAGTGGGGCGGCAGAGGGAGCTGCGCCACGAGGGGCGGGACGGCTCTAGAGAACACGGGGCTTATTGTTCTTGTTCCCGCGCCAGAAAGATGATGGCGGGAAGATAGGCGCAAGGTAGATGGGAGTTCCCCACACGGGGGGGGTCAAGGGGAGAGAGGGAGAAGCCGGGGTCAGTTGAAGTCAGCTGACCAGCAATATGGGGGGAGTAATCATGCTGGATGGGGATCTAGCGCGGGGGGGGGGGGGGGGGGGAGGGGGGGGGAGGGGGAGAGGGGGTAACTGGGCTGCTGCTGCAGAGATCGAAGAGGAACTGGTAAAAGAAAAGGTGGTCGGGGCGGGAATGCGCCGCCTGGGGAACGGGTGGGTGCGCGGAACCGGGACGTGGGACTGGCCTAGAGAGGGTGATGGCTAGTCGACAGGGGAGGGGGGCAGGCAGCCCCCCAGTTCGGCTGATCACGTGGAACGTGAGAGGCCTAAATGGGCCGATTAAAAGGCCTGAGTGTTCGCGCACTTGAAAGGACTGAGGGCAGACGTGGTCATGCTTCAGGAGACGCATCTGAAGGTGGCGGACCAAGTTAGGTTAAGGAAAGAATGGGTGGGACAGGTGTTCCACTCAGGGCTGGATGCAAAGAATAGAGGGGTGGCCATACTGGTGGGGAAACGGGTGTCATTCGAAGCTAGGAACATTGTAGCAGACAGCGGAGGCAGATATGTGATGGTGAGTGGCAGACTGGAGGGAATGGAGGTCGTGTTGGTTAACGTATATGACCCAAATTGGGATGATGCGGGATTTATGAAGCCGATGCTGGGACGTATCCCGGACCTGGAGGTAGGAAACCTGATAATGGGGGGGGGACTTCAACACCGTGCTGGACCCAGGGTTAGATAGATCCAGATCTAGGACCGGAAGAAGGCCGGCAGCGGCCAAGGTGCTTAGGGGGTTTATGGACCAAATGGGGGGAGTGGATCCGTTGCGATTTGCTAGGCCGATGGCCAAAGAGTTCTCCTTCTTCTCCCATGTTCACAAGGTGTATTCCCAGATAGATTTCTTTGTTTTGGGAAGGTCACTGATCTCGAGGGTGGAAGGAACTGAGTACTCAGCCATAGCTGTTTCAGATCGTGCCCCACACTGGATGGACCTGAAACTAGGAGAGGAGAGGGAGCAGTGTTCATTCTGGCGACTGGATGTGGGATTACTGGCGGATGAGGGAGTCTGTGGAAAGGTGCGGGGATGTATCGAAAGGTACCTGGAGGCCAATGACGACGGGGAGGTCCGAGTGTGAGTAGTATGGGAAGCACTAAAGGCGGTGGTCAGAGGAGAGCTGATCTCCATCAGGGCCCACAAGGGGAAAATAGAGGCCAAGGAAAGGGAAAGACTACTGGGGGAGATTTTGAGGGTAGATAAAAAATATGCGGATGCCCCGGATGAAGGATTATATAGGGAGAGGCGACGACTCCAGACGGAGTTCGACCTGTTGACCACAAGGAGGGCGGAGGCACAGTGGAGGAAGGCACAGGGGATGAGGTATGAATATGGGGAAAAGGCGAGTCGCCTGTTGGCCCATCAGCTGCGAAAGAGGACAGCGGCGAGGGAGATAGGGGGAATTAGGGATGAAATGGGAGCCACGGTGCGGAGAGCAGGGAAGATAAACGAGGTGTTTAAGACCTTTTACGAGAGACTATATAGGTCCCAACCCCCGGAGGGAAAAGAGGAGATGCGGCAGTTTTTGGACCAATTAAGGTTCCCGAGGGTGGAGGAGCAGGAGGTGGAAGGCCTGGGGGCGCCGATTGGGGTGGACGAGGTTACCAAGGGGCTGGGGAACATGCAGGCAGGGAAGGCCCCGGGACCTGACGGGTTCCCGGTGAAATTCTATAGAAAATATGTGGACTTGTTGGCCCCGCTGCTGGTAAGGACCTTTAACGAGGCCAGAGAAGGGGGGACCCTACCCCCGACAATGTTGGAGGCGACGATATCGCTAATCTTGAAGCGAGATAAAGATCCGCTGCAGTGCGGGTTCTGTAGGCCTATCTCACTGCTAAATGTGGACGCCAAGTTGCTAGCAAAGGTGCTGGCAACGAGGATAGAAGATTGTGTCCCGGGGGTGGTGCACGAAGACCAGACAGGGTTCGTAAAGGGGAGACAACTGAATGTCAACGTGCGACGGCTATTGGGGGTGATAATGATGCCCCCAGCAGAAGGGGAGGCAGAGATATTGGCGGCAATGGATGCAGAGAAGGCATTTGATAGGGTGGAGTGGGAGTATCTATGGGAGGTGCTGAGGAGGTTCGGGTTCGGGGACGGGTTTGTCAGCTGGGTTAAACTCCTCTATGGGGCCCCAATGGCAAGTGTGGTCACAGGTCGGCAAAGGTCGGAGTATTTTCGACTACACAGGGGAACAAGACAGGGATGCCCGTTGTCCCCATTACTGTTCGCGTTGGCAATTGAACCACTGGCCACAGCGCTGAGAGACTCCAGAAAATGGAGAGGGGTGATTAGAGGGGGAGAGGAACACCGAGTTTCACTCTACGCGGATGACCTACTGCTGTATGTGACGGACCCAGTGGGGGGGATGACAGAGGTCATGCAGATATTGAGAGAGTTTGGAGATTTCTCGGGATATAGGCTTAACATGGGAAAGAGTGAGCTTTTTGTGATACACCCTGGGGACCAGAGTAGAGGGATAGATGGCCTACCGCTAAGGAGAGTGGAAAGAAACTTCCGATACCTGGGGATTCAGATAGCCAGGAGCTGGGGAACCTTACACAGACTCAATCTGACTCGGTTGGTGGAACAAATGGAAGAGGATTTCAAAAGGTGGGACATGCAGCCGCTGTCACTGGCGGACAGAGTGCAGGCGATTAAGATGATGGTCCTCCCGAGGTTCCTATTTGTGTTCCAATGTCTCCCTATACTGATCACTAAGGCCTTCTTTAAAAAAATAGATAGGAGCATCACGAGCTTCGTGTGGGCAAGGAAGGCCCCGAGGGTAAGGAGGGGGTTCCTACAACGTAGCAGAGACAGAGGGGGACTGATGTTGCCGAATTTGGGCGACTACTACTGGGCCGCCAACCTGGCGATGATTCGTAAATGGATGATAGAGGGAGAGGGAGCGGCGTGGAAAAGGTTGGAGATGAAGTCCTGCAAAGGGACGAGTTTAAAAGCGCTGGTGACGGCGCCACTACCGCTCTCCCCCAAAAATTTTACCATGAACCCAGTGGTGGTGGCAACATTAAGTATCTGGGGGCAATGGAGGCGACAGAGGGGTGAGCCTCGGTGTGGTCCCCGATCAGGAACAACCATAGGTTTGCCCCAGGGAGGCTGGACGGAGGATTCCAGAGCTGGCATCGGGTAGGAATCAGGAGAGTGGGAGATTTATTTATAGACGGGACGTTTGCGAGCTTGGGAGCGCTTGAGGAAAAGTATGAGCTGCCCCGGGGAAATTTCTTTAGATATATGCAGGTGAGAGTGTTCACGAAACAACTGGCGAGGGAATTTCCGCTGCTTCCGACACAAGGGATCCAGGACAGGGTGCTTTCAGGGGTGTGGGTCGGGGAGGGCAAAGTGACAGAGATATACCGGGAGATGAGAGAAGAGGGGGAGGAGCTGGTGGGCGAACTGAAGGGAAAATGGGAAGAAGAGCTCGGGGAGGAGATTGAGGAGGGTTTGTGGGCTGATGCCCTAAGTAGGGTAAATTCCTCTTCCTCGTGTGCCAGGCTTAGCCTGATCCAATTTAAGGTGCTGCATAGAGCACACATAACGGGAGCGAGATTGAGCAGGTTCTTCGGAGTGGAGGACAAGTGTGGGAGGTGCGGGGGAAGCCCGGCGAACCACATACATATGTTTTGGTTGTGTCCGGCACTGGGGGGGTATTGGAGGGGAGTGGCGGGAGTGATCTCGAAGGTGGTGAAGGTCCGGGTCAAGCCAGGCTGGGGGTTAGCTATATTTGGAGTAGCGGATGAGCCGGGAGTGCAGGAGGCGAAAGAGGCCGATGTCGTGGCCTTTGCGTCCCTAGTAGCCCGGCGTAGGATTTTACTCATGTGGAAGGAAGCGAAACCCCCCGGACTGGAGGCCTGGATAAACGATATGGCGGGGTTCATAAAATTAGAGCAGATGAAGTTTGCGCTGAGAGGATCGGCTCAAGGGTTCACCAGACGGTGACAACCGTTCCTCGACTACCTAGCGGAACGTTAGAGGGAAGATAGATGGCCAGCAGCAGCAACTCAGGGGTGGGGGGGGGGGGGAAGAGGGGGTAAATTGTTTGGGTTTTTGGAGGGGGAGAGGGGGCGGGGGGGTAGTATTACTTTGTGTTATTTGGTTAGTTTACCATGTTAGTTAAATAATGTTATATTGCAGTTATCATGTTACCTTTTTTTTTTGATTTGTAAGGGAAAAAATTGTGTTTGAAAACTTTAATAAAATATATTAAAAAAAAAAATCTGTCCAATAATGGGTATTATCTAATGAACTTTAGCCATGTTTATTTATTTTGTTACCATTCTGGACAATTCTATTAGATTCAATGCAATACTTAAGTTTTCACTTGGCCAATCCTTTTTTAAAATAAATTTAGAGTACCCAATTCATTTTTTCCAATTAAGGGGCAATTTAGCGTGGCCAATCCACCTAATCTGCACGTCTTTGGGTTGTGGGGGTGAAACCCACGCAGACACTGGGAGAATGTGCACACTCCACATGGACAGTGACCCAGAGCCGGGATCGAACCTGGGACCTCGGCCCCGTGAGACTGCAGTGCTAACCACTGCGCCACCGTGCTGCCCTCACTTAGCCAATCCTATTAATTCAAATCTCTCATCCCTGCTCCCTAACCTAGGGTTTGAATTACGTCTGTCAACAGTTTTTAGATCTTTAATTAATACTGGGAAGGGCTGTAATGTTTGTTGTTGGGTGACTCCAGCTTCCCACCAAGCCCCCCACACCAATGTGAGGCCTACACCGATTGTGTGTGAGACCCTTGTGGTTTTAAACTAGTCTGTGCTTCCCCCGCAGAAAGAGACAGGGGCAATATCTAACCCCTGGTGCCCAACACAAACTGCTCCCTAAAGGCGTTGCATTGAGTGGTCTGGAGAAGTGTGGTTCCCCCAGCCAGAGAGTTAGAGGAAAGAGCAGGTTCTGGATTGGTTAATGATAGGCTGCGGGGAGATTGCTCAGAGCTGTGCAGCACTGAATCAATCGATGGATGGCCTGCAATAATGTCCGAAAGAGCGATTCACAGAAAATGAAATCAGATTTTCAAAAGAAAAATCAATTGCAGCGTAATGTGTGAAGCTGGGATAATTTACCCCTGCTGGACTGGAGGGAGATGGTTTTCCTCTCATCATGGCACAGTGTGTTTCGATTAACAAGTCCTGCTCGAACGTACCTAACTTAACTTTTAAAGAGATCGGTGAGGGACTACAGCACCTGCCAATAAAACATTCTCCTCGGGGGAACCTCGCCTTCCCCGAAGCTTCCCCCCTATTCCCAAAGGCAGTGAACTATTCCAGGAAACAAGGTCCTCAGACATGAGTAGACCGACAGAACTTCACCCAAATCTTCATTGTTGAGGATGTCATAATATACACCAGTATATCATGGTGCAGACACACACACTGATGGACACACAGCGGGACCAATCAACACACACAACACCGCAGCCAATCACCAGTTAGAGCACGTGCACTATAAAGACAGCAGGCATCAGAGTTCCCGCTCATTCAGGACACAGCCTCTCAGAAGAACAGAGCTTACAGCTTACAGCACGGATCTTCACCATGTGCTGAGTGCATAGACTGGTTAGGAGAGGCATAGGTCTTTAGTTTAATCTAACATCGTGTTAACCCACAGTGAAAGTATGTTCAACAGTTTCTAACTTAATAAAATAGTGTTGCACTATTTTAAGTGTTGGTGACCTGTATGTGTTCCACGGATCCAGAGCACCCAACACATCATGGTACCAGGAGTTGAGGGATATTAGAACTTCTTAGACCTACCTGCAAGTGATCTGCCTTCCACCAGCATACAGCCACCTGCAAAATGGACAGTGTCCGCCCGCCGTTGCCGCTCCGCATTACCGGTAACCATGGGGCCAACTGGAAGATATTCAAACAACGCTTCCAGCTCTACCTTGAAGCCCAGGCCGGGAGGATGCCTCGGACACCAGGAAGATCGCTCTCCTCCTATCCACGGCCGGGGAACATACCATCCACATTTTCAATTCTCTCCCCTTTGCGGATGATGAAGATAAAACAAAGTTCAAGACGGTCCTCAAGACGGTTTGACAGTCACTGCGACATCGAGGTGAATGAAAGTTTTGAGCGGTATGTATTCCAGCAGCGTTTGCAGGGTAAGGATGAACCTATCCAGTCCTTTCTCACCCACCCCCGCTTCCTTGCACAGTCCTGTAGCTACGGGCCCACCTCTGACTCCATGGTACGCGACCAGATCGTTTTCGGTGTTCAGTCGGACCCCCTACGTCAGCAGCTCCTCAAAGTAAAGCAGCTCACCCTAGCGACCGCCATCGAGACCTGCGTGCTACATGAACACGCCACTAGTCGGTATTCCCACATCCAAGCGGCTGAAACGGCGCGGCAAGGTCCCCACGAGGCGGAACGGGTCCAAGCAATCGAGCAACTCCAGGGCCTCAGCCTGGATGAGGGCGGCCATTTCGCGCGCTTTTTGCGGACTCCCGCGCTTGTGCGCACCGAACTAGGGGACGGCGATGTCGACGAACGTACTGCGCAGGCGCGCACCATGTACGACCGCACCGCGCATGCGCAGTGGCGCAGCGAACGTACTGACGCTACAATGTGTGGCAACTGTGGCTCCGCCCACTTAAAGCGGCAATGCCCTGCCAAATCCTGACGATGCCTGCGATGTGGCAAACTTGGCCACTATGCTGCTTTATGCAGATCAGCTCAGCCTGCCAACTCTCGTCGCTCCAGCCAGCCTCGCAGGAATGTCCGGGCCATTCACCCCACGGTCACCGAGTCCGATTCGGACCTGCTACCCGATATTGACACCGAGGACCCGAAGGCGCCTTTTCGAGTCGGTATCGTTACAAAAAACAGGGTGTCCCTGAAGCAAAGAATCCAGCCTCTATCGGTATACAGCATCGATCCGGACGATGAGTGGTGTGCCACCCTGACAGTCAACCGGTCCCAAATGCGATTCCGCCTGGACACTGGTACCTCCGCCAATCTCATTGCGCGGTCTGACCTCCAAAGCCTTCGTGTCAAATCAGCCATCCTCCCATCAGCCTGCCAGCTATTAGATTATAATGGCAATGCCATTGCTGCCAGCGGCTCGTGTCAGCTCGAAGTGACGCACAGGTCACGCAAAGCCATCCTTCCCTTTGAAATCGTGGGCTACTCGAAAGCCTCCCTGCATGGCGCGCAGGCATGCAAGCTGTTGAACCTAGTTCAGAAAGTCCACTCTCTCTCTCTTGCTGACGCGTCTGCCTTTCAGGACACTGACTTCAGGGCGCAGCTCGACGCCATTATCAACCAGTACCACGACGTCTTCGAGGGCATGGGCACGCTCCCGTACACCTACAAGATCTTATTAAAACCGAATGCCACGCCTGTGGTGCACGCACCTCGCAGGGTCCCAGCACCCCTTAAGGACTGCCTCAAGCAGCAGCTGCAGGACCTCCAGAACCAAGGAGTGATTTCCAAAGTCACGGAACCGACCGACTGAGTCAGTTCCACGGTGTGTGTAAAAAAGCCTTCCGGCGAATTGAGAATTTGCATTGATCCCAAGGATCTAAATCGCAATATTATGAGAGAGCACTATCCAATTCCCAAGCGCGAAGAGATCACATGTGAGATGGCTCGCGCCAAGCTCTTTACCAAACTTGACGCCTCAAAAGGATTCTGGCAAATCCAGCTCGATAAATCCAACAGGAAACTCTGCACACTTAACACCCCCTTTGGAAGATATTGTTACAACAGGATGCCGTTTGGGATCATCTCTGCATCAGAAGTGTTCCATAGGATTATGGAACAAATAATGGAAGGTATTGAAGGTGTTCGCGTCTATGTCGATTACATAATCATTTGGTCCACTACCCCGCAGGAGCATGTTAGTCGCCTCCAGCGCGTATTCAGACGTATACGTGAGCATGGCCTCCGCCTCAATAGGGCCAAATGCTCTTTTGGTCAGACGGAACTCAAGTTCCTCGGGGACCACATCTCCCAGTTGGGTGTGCAGCCCGATGCGGACAAGGTAGCTGCCATCACAGCCATGAAAACACCAGAGGACAAGAAGGCGGTCCTCGGATTTCTGGGCATGGTCAATGTTTTAGGGAAATTCATCCCGAACCTCGCCTCTCTTACCACGGCTCTCAGGAACCTGGTCAGGAAGACGACAGAGTTCCAATGGCTCCCTGCCCACGAGCGCGAATGGAGAGAACTGAAGGCAAAACTGACCACGGCCCCGGTCTTAGCTTTCTTTGATCCAGCAAAGGAGACCAACGTGATGAGGCCTCATCATGGGCCCCCGTTGCATATGCGTCACGTGCCATGACACACACGGAACAGCGCTACGCGCAGATAGAAAAGGAGTGCCTGGGCCTTCTGACCGGTGTGGTTAAGTTTCACAATTATGTCTAGGGACTTCCTCAATTCACCGTCGAGGCCGACCATCGCCCACTGGTCAATATAATACAGAAAGACTTGAACGACATGACGCCTCACCTCCAGCGTATTCTTCTCAAGCTCCGGCGATACAACTTCCAGCTGGTATACACCCCAGGCAAGGACCTCATCATTGCTGATGCTCTCTCCAGGGCAGTCAACACTCCACATGACCCAGCGGGATTTGTCTGCCAGGTTGACGCCCATGTGGCATTCGCGGCCTCCAATCTATGTGCCTCGGATGAACGCCTCGTCCAAATTCGCCGCGAGACGGCGGCTGACCCTTTGCGCCACCTAACGGACGGGTGGCTCAAGGACCAATGCCCTCAGTTCTATAATGTCAGAGATGATCGGTCGGTAGTAGACGGGGTTCTTCTAAAACTGGACCGCATTGTCATCCCACATAGCATGTGCCAGCTTGTCCTGGAACAACTACACGATGGCCACCTTGGCGTGGAAAAGTGCCACCGACGGCCCGAGAGGCAGTGTACTGGCCCGGCATTAATGAGGACACAGCCAACACAGTGCTCAACTGCCCCACTTGTCAGCGCTACCAGCCGGCCCAACCACGTGAGACCCTGCAGCCCCATGAGTTGGCCACGTCACCATGGACCAAGGTGGGCATCGACCTGTTCCACGCGCTGGGTAGAGACTATGTCCTGATCGTGGACTACTTTGTGAATTACCAGGAGGTGATACGGTTGCATGACCTCACCTCGTCTGCAGTCATTCGTGCATGTAAAGAAACCTTTGCTCGACACGGCATCTCGCTCACGGTTATGTCGGACAATGGCCCCTGCTTCGCCAGCCAAGAATGGTCCAACTTTGCTGTTGTGGAGAAGGCTCGGAGGGGCGTGGGGATGGGAGTGCTGTTGTGGCGAGGGCTCGGAGGGGCGACCCTTTGCAGGAACACTCCTCCACCCTCCCCCATTCTGCTGCTGGTTCCTTTACCCATCCCATACATTGAGGAAGACATCAAACACGGCAAAAGAGCCATTTCCAAAGTGATGGGGGCAGTAACCCATGGAGGGTCCCGCACCCAAGTGAGAAAGGATTGTCATTCTTGATCTGTCCGTGCGTGCATCCAGTACACAGATAAAGACCCCCTCCCCCATGATAAGTCGGTGTTTATGTCGGGGAATGCCACCAGGATCTTTTTTATGACCTCTGTGTCATCCCAGTTGGGAGCGTACAAGTTGACCAGGACCATTGACCATGACGTACTGGCCCCTGGGCACGTAACCGTCCTCGATGCACTAAATGCCGACCCCTTTAGTTCTTGTTCTGTAACATGAATAGTACGTCTGTCCCACCCAGCAGTCGGTCCTTCTCCCTCAGGTGTGTCTCTTGGAGGAAGACTATGTCGGCTTTCTTACTTTTCAGGTGGGTGAAGACTCTCGATATTTTCACTGCGCCGTTAAGTCCCCTGACGTTCCAGGGGGCTATCCTGAGGGTTTTTTGTCCCCCACCCCCTCCTGCGGGATCAACCATACTTACGTTGTGGACGCGCCCCCTGTACTCCGGGGTTTCCCTTTGTTTAGGGACCCTCCAAAGTGGCTGTTTTTGCATAATGCGTACGCATACGCGAACCCCAGTACAGGGTCCGTGCATCAGTCAGGAATGGTAGTCCCCCCTGATGTGCCCCTCTCCAGCATCCCTGCCTCAACCCCAGTGGCAACACCATCAGGCCAGGACAGGCAAGGAGGGTTTCTCTCTCGCTGAGATCCCGCACTGTGCGATTCCGGCCCTGTGTCTGGTGAGATACCATGAGGTGAATACCCATTCTGTGAAATTCTGATCTTCAATAATTTACAGGCAGGCTTTAGGACATGGAACCAAATAAATCAGGAAGCAATTTGAGCTCATCTCCTCTGCCAGAGCCCTCAGTTTGTTGAAAACCTCTTTTGTGAACAGTGCATACCAACTCAAAGTCCATAGAGCAGGACACCAGCCAGGTGGAGGAAGGTACTTGAGAAGGCGGCACGTTAGCACAGTGGTTAGCACAGTTGCTTCACAGCGCCAGGGTCCCAGTTTCGATTCCCCGCTGGGTCACTGTCTGTGCGGAGTCTGCACGTTCCCCCCGTGTCTGCGTGGGTTTCCTCCGGGTGCTCCGGTTTCCTCCCGCAGTCCAAAGATGTGCAGGTTAGGTGGATTGGCCCTGATAAATTGCCCTTAGTATAAAAAAAAAAGATTAGGCGAGGTTACTGGCTTACGGAGATAGGGTGGAGGTGTGGGCTTGGGTAGGGTGCTCTTTCCAAGGGCCGGTGCAGACGCGATGGGCCGAATGGCCTCCTTCTGCACTGTAAATTCTATGATTCTATGAAGCCGAGTGGTTCTCCCTGAGCTTACGTTTCAGGCGAGATGCTAGACAGTTAGAACATAGAACATACAACATAGAACATACAGTGCAGAAGGAGGCCATTCGGCCCATCGAGCCTGCACCGACCCACTTAAGCCCTCACTTCCACCCTATCCCCGTAACCCGATAATCCCTCCTAACCATTTTGGACACTAAGGACCATTTATCATGGCCAATCCACCTAACCTGCACATCTTTGGACTGTGGGAGGAAACCGGAGCACCCGGAGGAAACCCACGCACACACGGGGGGAACGTGCAGACTCTGCACAGACAGTGACCCAAGCGGGGAATCGAACCTGGGACCCTGGCGCTGTGAAGCCACAGTGCTAACCACTGTGCTGTGGACCAGGGGCTGAATGGCACATTTTTCGCAGGGATTCAGGGAGATTTCGCAGTCTGGATCAGAAATTGGCTAGCTGGAAGAAGACAAAGGGTGGTGGTTGATGGGAAATGTCCAGACTGGAGTCCAGTTACTCGTGGTGTACCACAAGGATCTGTTTTGGGGCCACTGCTGTTTGTCATTTTTATAAATGGCCTGGAGGAGGGCGTAGAAAGATGGGTGAGTAAATTTGCAGATGACACTAAAGTCGGTGGAGTTGTGGACAGTGCGGAAGGATGTTACAAGTTACAGAGGGACATAGATAAGCTGCAGAGCTGGGCTGAGAGGTGGCAAATGGAGTTTAATGCAGAAAAGTGTGAGGTGATTCATTTTGGAAGGAATAACAGGAAGACAGAGTACTGGGCTAATGGTAAGATTCTTGGCAGTGCGGATGAGCAGAGAGATCTCGGTGTCCATGTACATAGATCCCTGAAAGTTGCCACCCAGGTTGAGAGGGTTGTTAAGAAGGCGTACGGTGTGTTAGCTTTTATTGGTTGAGGGATTGAGTTTCGGAGCCATGAGGTCATGTTGCAGCTGTACAAAACTCTGGTGCGGCCGCATTTGGAGTATTGCGTGCAATTCTGGTCGCCGCATTATAGGAAAGATGTGGAAGCATTGGAAAGGGTGTAGAGGTGATTTACCAGAATGTTGCCTGGTATGGAGGGAAGAGCTTATGAGGAAAGGCTGAGGGACTTGAGGCTGATTTCGTTAGAGGGAAGAAGGTTAAGAGGTGACTTAATTGAGGCATACAAGATGATCAGAGGATTGGATAGGGTGGACAGTGAGAGCCTTTTTCCTCAGATGGTGATGTCTAGCACGAGGGGACATAGCCTTAAATTGAGGGGAGATCGATATAAGACCGATGTCAGAGGTAGGTTCTTTACTCAGAGAGTAGTAAGGTTGTGGAATGCCCTGCCTGCAACAGTAGTGGACTCGCCAACACTAAGGGCATTCAAATGGTCATTGGATAGACATATGGACGATAAGGGAATAGTGTAGATGGGCTTTAGAGTGGTTTCACAGGTCGGCGCAACATCGAGGGCCGAAGGGCCTGCACTGCGCTGTAATGTTCTATGTTCTATGTTCACAGAATCGGCACGGGTGCAGGAGGAGCCATTTTGGCCCATCATGTCTGATCCCCCTGAGGTGAATGTGTTGTTCGTGAATATTCGTGAAACCACCATGTCCAGACCAGCTTCATGAACACTCGAGACCCGGACCGCTTGCGTTAGACGATAAATTAGTTCCACTCACTATTACCTCAAACGAATGTGCTGACAGCCGTGTACCTTCCCGATCTTAAAAGGCATAATTTATTAAAGAAATATGTATAATTCATTCCAGCATTATATCAGCACTCATAAATATTAACAAGTAATAAAGTATAATTGTTTGAGTCAATGTTTACATGGATTCTGACACAACGGAATGTAAATATTCCGATAATACCTGGGCAGTCGTATAAAACCATACCCCCCCGGTGCGGTGGTGAGTGGGCTGCGGGGTGCGGTGGTGAGTGGGCTGCGGGGTGCGGTGGTGAGTGGGCTGCGGGGTGCGGTGGTGAGTGGACTGCGGGGTGCGGTGGTGAGTGGGCTGCGGGGTGCGGTGGTGAGTGGGCTGCAGGGTGCGGTGGTGAGTGGACTGCGGGGTGCGGTGGTGAGTGGGCTGCGGGGTGCGGTGGTGAGTGGGCTGCGGGGTGCGGTGGTGAGTGGGCTGCGGGGTGCGGTGGTGAGTGGGCTGCGGGGTGCGGTGGTGAGTGGGCTGCGGGGTGCGGTGGTGAGTGGGCTGCGGGGTGCGGTGGTGAGTGGGCTGCGGGGTGTGGTGGTGAGTGGGCTGCGGGGTGCGGTGGTGAGTGGGCTGCGGGGTGCGGTGGTGAGTGGGCTGCGGGGTGCGGTGGTGAGTGGGCTGCGGGGTGCGGTGGTGAGTGGGCTGCGGGGTGCGGTGGTGAGTGGGCTGCGGGGTGCGGTGGTGAGTGGGCTGCGGGGTGCGGTGGTGAGTGGGCTGCGGGGTGTGGTGGTGAGTGGGCTGCGGGGTGCGGTGGTGAGTGGGCTGCGGGGTGCGGTGGTGAGTGGGCTGCGGGGTGCGGTGGTGAGTGGGCTGCGGGGTCTGGCATTCCTCGTGCTGGATGTGACAGACCAAGCCCACTGCTCAGCCCCAGACAAACTCCATCTTTTCCACCTCGAGGGTTGGAATCCGTGTCGGAGTGAGATGTCAGGAAGGGTGGGTGAGTCCAGGGTGGAAGGTTAGAGTTAGAAAGACAAGGTCGCAACTTGGGATCGAGGGACTTCTTCCTCCAAACCCACCCCGTCAGCTGGTGGGGAACTCTCCTCTTGACTCCAGCCTCCAACGTGCATCCCTCTGCCGTTCCCTCTTCCTGTCTCTCCCCTTCTCTCTTCTATCTCCCCCCCTCCATCACTTCCCCCCTCTCTCCCATTTCTCCCTCGCTTTCCTGCACTGTAATGGGGGGAGATTCAGGAATTTAGGGGGTGGGGGAGGGGTGGTGTGGTATACGGGATTAATCCTGACTGTGTGAAATGCGAATGAAGCACAGATTGAGATTTTCCAACCCACTCCGTGTTTCCCAGCGTCGGAGGCGGATAGCTATTGGCTCCCGATGGGATCCTCCTGTGCCACCGAGGTCGATGGCGTTTTGTACGGCTGGACTGTCACTCTGCCAGGGAACCTGCCCCAGGTGCGTGGGCTTGGGCAGGACTGGAAGATCCCACCGGTAGGACTGGAAGATCCCCCCGGCAGGACAGGAAGATCCCACTGGCAGGACTGGAAGATACCACTGGCAGGACTGGAACATACCACTGGCAGGACTGGAAGCTCCCGTTGGCAGGACTGGAAGATCCCACCGGCAGGACTGGAAGATCCCCCGGCAGGACTGGAAGCTCCCACCGGCAGGACTGGAAGATCCCACCGGCAGGACTGGGAGATCCCCCGGCAGGACTGGAAGATCCCACCGGCAGGACTGGAAGATCCCACTGGCAGGACTGGAAGATCCCACTGGCAGGACTGGAAGATCCCACCGGCAGGACTGGAAGATCCCCTGGCAGGACTGGAAGCTCCCACCGGCAGGACTGGAAGATCCCACCGGCAGGACTGGAAGCTCCCACCGGCAGGACTGGAAGATCCCACCAGCAGGACTGGAAGATCCCCTGGCAGGATTGGAAGATGCCACTGACAGGATTGAAAGATCCCCCGGCAGGACTGGAAGCTCCCACCGGCAGGACTGGAAGATCCCCCGGCAGGACTGGAAGCTCCCACCGGCAGGACTGGAAGATCCCACCGGCAGGACTGGAAGATCCCCTGGCAGGATTGGAAGATGCTACTGGCAGGATTGGAAGATACCACTGGCAGGACTGGAAGATGCCACAGGCAGGACTGGAAGATCCCACTGGTAGGACTGGAAGATCCCTTGGCAGGACTGGAAGATCCCACTGGCAGGACTGGAAGATCCCACCGGCAGGACTGGAAGATCCCCCGGCAGGACTGGAAGCTCCCACCGGCAGGACTGGAAGATCCCATCGGCAGGACTGGGAGATCCCCCGGCAGGACTGGAAGATCCCACCGGCAGGACTGGAATATCCCACCGGCAGGACTGGAAGATCCCCTGGCAGGGCGGGAAGATCCCACCGGCAGGACTGGAAGATCCCCTGGCAGGACTGGAAGCTCCCACCGGCAGGACTGGAAGATCCCACCGGCAGGACTGGAAGCTGCCACCGGCAGGACTGGAAGATCCCACCGGCAGGACTGGAAGATCCCCTGGCAGGATTGGAAGATGCCACTGACAGGATTGGAAGATCCCCCGGCAGGACTGGAAGCTCCCACCGGCAGGACTGGAAGATCCCACCGGCAGGACTGGAAGATCCCCTGGCAGGATTGGAAGATGCTACTGGCAGGATTGGAAGATACCACTGGCAGGACTGGAAGATGCCACAGGCAGGACTGGAAGATCCCACTGGTAGGACTGGAAGATCCCTTGGCAGGACTGGAAGATCCCACTGGCAGGATTGGAAGATACCACTGGCAGGACTGGAAGACGCCACTGGCAGGACTGGAAGATGCCACGGCAGGACTGGAAAATCCCGCCGGCAAGACTGGAAGTTCCTCAGGCAGGACTGGAAGATCCACTGGCAGGACTGGAAACTCCCACCGGCAAGAAGGACCAAAAGATCCTGCCCATTATTATAGGAAGTGATGTAATATCTCATGATCTTGCTCTCTCTCGTGTACAACCTGCTGAGTAAGATGTAGACAGTGCAGGTGTGTTCCAGTTATCATGATCCCAGACCAGACCCCAACAGTTGCTAGGATACCGGACAGAAACCCCAATATTTTATTTAATTTGTAAGGCTGTGTGGAAAGGATACTTCATTCCAGGGGTCATTCCACGCACAAATAAGGATATAGTATACTAAAACAAACTTTATTACTAACAGTTACTAATTTGAACATCATAAATAAATTAGCTTTCAATTACCAGTCACACAAATGTTTAAAATGACAATGAAACACTAGCTTCAAACTGCTATATTTTATCTCCACTCAGGCAAATCCTATCTCAGGTCAAAATCCACTTTTAAATAAAATTAGTCAACTCAGGAATACTTGCTGTAAAGAGATGTCCTTATCCTTGGTAAGTGACTGGTAAGTAGTTTTTTTTCCATTGTCTAATTTATTTATTTTTGCTTTCGTTTTTTGGAATTGTAGTTGTATAAGTTTACCTGAGGTTTAAGACATGGCAGGAGATCCCAGACCCGTGTCATGCTCCTCGTGTGCGATGTGGGAGCTCAGGGACTCGTCCACTGTCCCTGGCTCCTTCATATGCAAGAAGTGTCTCCAGTTGCAGCTCCTGTTAGACCACTTGATGGCTCTGGAGCTGTGGATGGACTCACTTTGGAGCATCCGCGATGCTGAGGGCATCGTGGATAGCACGTTTAGCGAGTTGGTCACACCGCAGGTGAAAGTTACTGAGGGCGATAGAAAATGGGTGACCAAAAGACAGAGCAAGAGTAGGAAGGCAGTGCAGGTGTCCCCTGCGGTCATCTCCCTGCAAAACAGATATACAGCTTTGGATACTGTTGAGGGAGATGGCTCACCAGGGGAAGGCAGCAGCAGCCAGGTTCATGGCACCGTGGCTGGTTCTGCTGCGCAGCTGGGCAGGAAGATGAATGGCAGGGCTATAGTGATAGGGGACTCAATTGTAAGGGGAATAGACAGGCGGTTCTGCGTACGCAATCGAGACTCCAGGATGGTATGTTGCCTCCCTGGTGCAAGGATCAAGGATGTCTCGGAACGGCTGCAGGACGTTCTGTGGAGGGGGAGGGTGAACAGCCAGCTGTCGTGGTGCACATAGGCACCAACGATATAGGTAAAATATGGGACGAGGTCTACAAGCTGAATTCAGGGAGTTAGGAGTTAAACTAAAAAGTAGGACCTCAAAGGTAGTATTCTCAGGATTGCTACCAGTGCCACGAGCTAGTCAGAGTAGGAATGTCAGGATAGATAGGATGAATGATTGGCTCGAGAGATGGTGCAAGAGGGAGGGATTCAAATTCCAGGGGCATTGGAACCGGTTCTGGGGGAGGTGGGACCAGTACAAACCGGACGGCAGGACTGGAACCAATGTCCTGGGGGGGGGGGGGGGGTTGCTAGAGCTGTTGGGGAGGGTTTAAACTAATGTGGCAGGGGGATGGGAACCGATGCAGGAAGTTGGAAGGTAATAAAACAGGGACAGAAACAAAAGGCAGCAAGGAGGAAAGTGTAAGGCAGAGAAGCCATAGTCAAAAATCAAAAAGGGCGACAGTACAAGGTACAGTGACTGAGGGGAGCTCAGTGAATAGGACCAGTAATACTAAAAGGAATAAAACGGGAAGTAAAAACATTAATGGTAAGCGACGCGGCAGGTTGTTACATGCAGATATGGGTTCAACGACAAGGAAAATTAGGAGAAAAGAGAAGAGAAAATATAACTTAGGAGAGGTTACTGATCGAGGTGCTAAGATGCAGAACAGAGGTAAAAAAGCCAACATAAGTGTACTTTACCTGAATGCTCGTAGTATTCGGACTAAGGTAAATGAGTTGATGGTGCAAATCATCGTGAATGACTATGATTGAGTGGCCATTACTGAAACATGGTTAAAGGATGGTCACGACTGGGAGTTAAATATCCAAGGGTATCAAACTATTCGGAAGGACAGAGTGGATGGTAAGGGTAGCTCTGTTATTTAAGGATGACATCCGGGCAATAGTAAGGAATGACATCGGTGCTATGGAGGATAAGGTTGAATCCATTTGGGTGGAAATCAGGAATAGTAAGGTGAAAAAGTCACTGATAGGAGTAGTCTATAGGCCACCAAATAGTAACATTATGGTGGGGCAAGCAATAAACAAAGAAATAACGGATGCATGTAGAAATGGTACAGCAGTTATCATGGGGGATTTTAATCTACATGTCGATTGGTTTAACCAGGTCGGTCAAGGCAGCCTTGAGGAGGAGTTTATAGAATGTATCCACAATAGTTTCCTAGAACAGTATGTAATGGAACCTACGAGGGAACAAGTGGTCCTAGATCTGGTCCTGTGTAATGAGACAGGATTGATTCATGATCTCATAGTTCGGGATCCTCTCGGAAGGAGCGATCACAATATGGTGGAATTTAAAATACAGATGGAGGGTGAGAAGGTAAAATCAAACACTAGTGTTTTGTGCTAAAACAAAGGAGATTACAATGGGATGAGAGAAGAACCAGCTAAGGTAGACTGGGAGCAAAGACTTTATGGTGAAACAGTTGAGGAACAGTGGAGAACCTTCCAAGCAATTTTTCACAGTGCTCAGCAAAGGTTTATACTAACAAAAAGGAAGGACGGTAGAAAGAGGGAAAATCGACCGTGAATATCTAAGCAAATAAAGGAGAGTATCAAATTGAAGGAAAAAGAATACAAAGTGGCAAATATTAGTGGGAGACTAAAGGACTGGGAAATCTTGAGGGGGCAACAGAAAGCTACTAAAAAAGCTATAAAGAAGAGTAAAATAGATTATGAGAGTAAACTTGCTCAGAATATAAAAACAGATAGTAAAAGTTTCTACAAATATATAAAACAAAAAAGAGTGGCTAAGGTAAATATTGGTCCTTTAGAGGATGAGAAGGGAGATTTAGTAATGGGAGATGAGGAAATGGCTGAGGAACTGAACAGGTTTTTTGGGTCGGTCTTGTGAAAGACACAAATAACATGCCAGTGACTGATAGAAATGAGGCTATGACAGGTGAGGACCTTGAAAAGATTATTATCACTAAGGAGGTAGTGATGGGCAAGCTAATGGGGCTAAAGGTAGACAAGTCTCCTGGCCCTGATGGACTGCATCCCAGAGTGCTAAAAAAGATGGCATGGGAAATTGCAAATGCACGAGTGATAATTTACCCAAATTCACTAGACTCTGGGGTGGTCCCGGCAGATTGGAAATTAGTAAACATGACACCACTGTTTAAAAAAGGAGGTAGGCAGAAAGCGGGTAATTATAGGCCAGTGAGCTTAACTTCGGTAGTAGGGAAGATGCTGGAATCTATCATCAAGGAAGGAATGGATGGAAATTGTCCCATTGGGCAGACGCAGCATGGGTTCATAAAGGGCAGGTCGTGCTTAACTAATTTAGTGGAATTTTTTGAGGACATTACCAGTGCGGTATATAACGGGGAGCCAATGGATGTGGTATATCTGGATTTCCAGAAAGCCTTTGACAAGGTGCCACATAAAAGGTTGCTGCATAAGATAAAGATGCATGGCATTAAGGGTAAAGTAGTAGCATGGATAGATGATTGGTTAATTAATAGAAAGCAAAGAGTGGGGATTAATGGGTGTTTCTCTGGTTGGCAATCAGTAGCTAGTGGTGTCCCTCAGGGATCAGCGTTAGGCCCACAATTGTTCACAATTTACATAGATGATTTGGAGTTGGGGACCAAGGGCAATGTGTCCAAGTTTGCAGACGACACTAAGATGAGTGGGAAAGCAAAAAGTGCAGAGGATACTGGAAGTCTGCAGAGGGATTTGGATAGGCTAAGTGAATGGGCTAGGGTCTGGCAGATGGAATACAATGTTGACAAATGTGAGGTTATCCATTTTGGTAGGAATAACAGCAAAAGGGATTATTATTTAAATGATAAAATATTAAAACATGCGGCTGTGCAGAGAGACCTGGGTGTGCTAGTGCATGAGTCGCAAAAAGTTGGTTTACAGGTGCAACAGGTGATTAAGAAGGCAAATGGAATTTTGTCCTTCATTGTTAGAGGGATGGAGTTTAAGACTAGGGAGGTTATGCTGCAATTGTATAAGGTGTTAGTGAGGCCACACCTGGAGTATTGTGTTCAGTTTTGGTCTCCTTACTTGAGAAAGGACGTACTGGCACTGGAGGGTGTGCAGAGGAGATTCACCATGTTAATCCCAGAGCTGAAGGGGTTGGATTATGAGGAGAGGTTGAGTCGACTGGGATTGTACTCATTGGAATTTAGAAGGATGAGGGGGGATCTTATAGAAACATATAAAATTATGAAGGGAATAGATAGGATAGATGCGGGCAGGTTGTTTCCACTGGCGGGTGAAAGCAGAACTAGGGGGCATAGCCTCAAAATAAGGGGAGGTAGATTTAGGTCTGAGTTTAGGAGGAACTTCTTCACCCAAAGGGTTGTAAATTCATGGAATTCCCTGCCCAGTGAAGCAGTTGAGGTTCCTTCATTAAATGTTTTTAAGATAAAGATAGATAGTTTTTTGAAGAATAAAGGGATTAAGGGTTGTGGTGTTCGGGCCGGAAAGTGGAGCTGAGTCCACAAAAGATCAGCCATGATCCCATTGAATGGTGGAGCAGGCTCGAGGGGCCAGATGGCCGACTCCTGCTCCTAGTTCTTATGTTCTTATGTTCTTATGTCTTGGATAGAAACATAGAAATTTAGAAAATAACGGTAGGAGGCCATTCGGCCCTTCGAGCCTGCTCCGTCATTCATTATGATCATGGCTGATCATTCAACTCAACAGCCTGATCCTGCCTTCCCCCCATATCCTTTAATCCCCTTCACCCCAAGTGCTATCTCTTACTGCTTCTTGAGAACAAACAATGGTTTGGCCTGACTTACTTTCTGTGACAGGACATTCCACAGGCCGACCACTTTCTGGATGAAGAAATGTCCCCTCATCTCTGTCCTAAATGGTCTCCCCCGTATCCTCAGACTGTGACCCCTGGATCTGGACACACCCACCTTCAGGAACATCCTTCCTGCGTCTACCCTGTCCAGCCCTGTTAGAATTTTCTAGGTGTGTGTGAGATTCCCCCCTCATTCTTCTGAACTCCAGGGAATAAAATGCTAACCGACTCAACCTCTCCTCATACGTCTGTCCCGCCATCCCAGGAATCAGTCTGGTAAACCTTTGCTGCACTCCCTCTGCAGCTGGAACATCCTTCCTCAGATAAGGAGACCAAAACTGCCCACAATATTCCAAGTGTGGCCTCACCAAGGCCCTGTATAATTGCAGCAACACATCCCCGCTCCTGTACTCGAATCCTCTCGCTGTGAGGGCCAACATACCATTTGCCTTCTTTACTGCCTGCTGCCCCTGCATGCTTACCTTCAGCGACTGGTGGACGAGTACACCCAGGTCTTGTTGTACACTCCCCTCTCCTAATTTATGGCCATTCAGATAATAATCTGTCTTCTCATTTTTGCTACCAAAGTGGATAAACTCGCATTTCTCCAAATTAAACTGCATCCGCCATTCATTTGCCCACTCACTCAACTTGTCTAAATCACACTGAAGGGTCTCTGCATCCTCCTCACAGCTCACCCTCCCACCCAACTTGGTATCATCTGCAAATTTGGAGATATTACATTTTGTTCCCTCATCTAAATCATTAATATATATTGTGAATAGCTCCCAGCACCGATCCCTGCGGTACCCCACTAATCACTGCCCACCATTTGGAAAAAGACCCGTTAATTCGTACTCTTTGTTTCCTGTCTGCCAACCAGTTTTCTATCCATCTCAATACATTGTCCCTAATCCCATGTGCTTTAATTTCACACACTAATCTCTTATGTGGGACTTTGTCAAAAACCTTTTGAAAGTCCCAATATACCATATCCGCTGGCTCCCCCCTCATCAATACTACTGGTTACATCCTTGAAGAATTCCAGTAGATTTGTCAAACCTGATTTCCGCATCATAAATCCATGCTGACTCTGTCCGATCCTGCCACTATTTTCTAAGTGCTCTGCTATAAATCCTATGGTAATGGATTCCAGAATTTTTCTCCACTCCCGACGTGAGGCTCACTGCTCTGTAATTCCCTGTTTTCTCTCCACCCCCTTTTTACATAGTGGAGTTGCATTAGCCACCCTCCAACCTGCAGGAACTGTTCCAGAGTCTATAGAATCCTGGAAGATGACCATCAATGCATCCACTATTTCCAGTGCCACTTCCTTAAGCACTCTGGGATGTGGATTATCAGGCCCTGGGGATTTATCCGCCTCCGATCCCATCAATTTCCTCAATACAATTTCTCTACTATTATCAATCTCCTTCAGTTCCTCCCTCTCACTATACCCTGCATTCCCTAACATTTCTGGTATCTTATTTGTGTACTCATTTGTGAAGACAGAATCAAAGTATGCATTTAGTTGCTTAAAATTATAACGAAAGGGATAAAAGTCTTTTTTGAGGCGTTCACTACAGCCCCATTCATTCAGTTTCTCTGTAGGTTCAGAACTACAGCAGCTCACAGCAGCGAGAGACAGAGAGACAGAGACAGAGAGATAGAGAGATAGAACAGAGAGAGAAAGGCAGAGAGACAGGACAGAGAGAAAAAGAGATATATATATATATAGAGAGAGAGACAGAGAGAGAGAGAGACAGAGAGATAGAGAGAGAGAGATAATTAGAGAGAGAGAGACAGAGTTAGAGAGAGAGACAAAGAGAGAAACAGAGAGACATTGCACAACAGGATCACACAGATAGCAAATCAATACTTTTGGGGGTTCTGATCTCTCTGTATGATATATTTCTACAGATTAACTTGAGTCTCTGCGCATGTGGCACTTGACATCTGAATACTGCCGATTTGAACATTGTGGAATTAGCTTGACGGGCTGAATCTCTTGCACCTGTTCCTGTGTTCAATATGGCTGTTTCAGAAACCACTCATTTCTCACTGGAGGAGATAGGAAGTGACACAAATTAAAATTGGGGTTTAGGTGTTGGAGGATGTGAGCTTTGTTTTTTTCTACATCATTGGGGTTGAATGAGATTTGAGATGGTGGGTGTTGGACTTGAAATTTACATTAATCTTTCCTATTGCAGACAGGAGAGAGGGGCAAGACTGAACGCCTTTATTCTCTTGTCATCTGCCTGTAAGAAGATGCATTTTGCTTATTCCTTTTTCATTGTGACTCACGGGAAGCTCTCAGAAGTTAAATTCAAAATTTAATTTATTCACACATTCAGACCTGGGGGAGTGATCACAACTTCATATACGCACACTTTACAGCTATGAACAATTTAGCCTTAAAAAGAACCACAGAAGTGGATATCATTTTACATGATTTCCAGAGTCCAGAAAGTCCAAATCCAGAGGGCGTTTCTGCATGGAGATTTGGTCTGCTGGGCAGGTGATGGCCAAAAATGTCCAGAGAAACAGGCTTCGAAGAGGCTCAGACTTGTAGCTGACTACTTGGTTAGCCTGGAGTCCTGCGGGGTTGTGGTGTTTGCAGATCGGAGCTAAATCAACAGACTGACTAGCTTCTGAGTTCGCAACTGAATATAGAGATTTGAAAATGGTGACTCGAGTCATGTGATTTGCTGCCGCCACAATGATTTTGAAGGGATGTTTGTCTGGTGTCTGTATTTGGATTTTGTTTGGTGGTTTATATTGTCCCCGCCATTAGCGTCTGAAAGAGTAATTATCCATATCGATACCTTTGTTCCAGGTAGCCATTGATTAGAATTTCCCAGCTCCCCCCTCCACCCTGCCAAAGTCAATGACAATTTGCTTGACTCGTCTGTGCAGTCACCAGACAACTCTCACACATTCTAACTACTCTGAGTAAAGAAATCTCTGCTGATTTTCCTATCGGCTTTATTAGTAACTATCCTGTACATATGCAATTATGGCCTCAGACTCCGTTAGAGGGGTAAGCTTTTAAAGATGCAAATGATATCAACTTCCTTTCAATCATTCTTTTTTTAAAAAAATGTTCCACGGCAGCTCCAGGTGTGAGATTCCATGAGTAACATGTCAGGGCATGTCCCCAGCACAATCCATGGACTGCCTGAGTGGTCATCTTACAATTCCAGACATCAGGTGACTTGTGGCAGCCATCTTGTGGTTCAGCAAAGTACATTTTTGAATGAGCAAAAGAAATTAAAGTTTGATGTGCATAGTTTCTGATTCATTTCATGTCTTAGGGACATGTCATTGCTTTGTATTGTGTATGAGGTTCAACACATATGATTGATCAGGTTAAGATCGATCTTCACTCCATGCTGAAGTTTACGCTCGACAGAATGATTGACCTTGACTTGACATTGGCTTATGTGGACAAATTTGAAGGTGAAGATGTGGGGATAGAGACAGAAAGCTCTGTGAGAGACAAACATTATCCTCTGGTTTCTTTAGATGTGCAGATTCTTTAACTTCTGCTCATTAAGTTATTCATAGGATTTACAGTGCAGAAGGAGGCCATTTGGCCCATCGACTCTGCACCGACTCTTGGAAAGAGCAACTCCACCCAACACTCAGGGCGATTTTGGACACTAAGGGCAATTTATCATGGCCAATCCACCTAACCTGCACATCTTTGGACTGTGGGAGGAAACCGGAGCACCCGGAGGAAACCCACGCAGACACGGGAAGAACGTGCAGACTCCGCACAGACAGTGACCCAAGCCGGGAATCGAACCTGGGACGTTGGAACTGTGAAGCAATTGTGCTATCCACAATGCTACCGTGCTACCGTATTGCTAATCAACTCTGCTTTCTGCAACATTTGAAATTCCTCTTTGTTCACTTTGTCAACTTGGCAAACTTGCTTGAGTGGGTAATTTTTCAGAGGCCATAAAACAGGAATACAGCTATCTGTTACTACTGAAGCCTCTTAATTGAGAATGTCTGGGATTGAAATAGTCTCATTTATCATTAATCAGAAGCCATCTGTAGCTGTTCGGCTACCTTGGGGATCGATAGGTATTTGAGAAACCTGTTCCACTGCTGGCCATGGTCCCACTGCATTACGTGCAACTTAGACAAACCACTAAGACACAAGTCTGGGATTACCTACCTGTGACAGATGTTACCCGAACACAGGCTTCTATGAACCACATGGAGGGGCAGGGCAAAACCAAACAACTTCATTTAGACATACTTTCCTGGACAATTCTCATTTGCAGCAGCCCCTGTTCGTGGATGGGCACTAGCGAAAGAGGGAGACAGGCATTTGTACAGGGGAAAAAAGAAAGGGGCAAGGGTTTGTTCAGAGGCACCAGTGAGAATGAGAGCCAAGACTGAGTGAGGAGAAAATAAATGAGTGTAATTAAAGTCTGGGGAATATGAGGGAGAGTGGGAAGGTGGGGGGTGGGGGGGGGGGGGGGGGGGGATGTGTGTGTGGAAATGGAAGCATTGTTGGAAATTTGAAACAGAGCAAAAAATGCAAAACTAGAGGGCAAACCCTCAAAATAAGGGGGAGCAGATTTAGGACTGAGTTGAGGAGGAACTTCTTTACTCTGTGGAATCCCCTTCAGTACAGGAGGAGGCCATTTGGCCCATCGAGTCTGCACCGACCCTCTGAAAGACCACCCTATCCAGGCCCATTCCCCCACCCTATCCCTGTAACCCCACCTAACCTTTGGACACCAAGGGACAATATATAATGGCCAATCCACCTAACCTGCACATCTTTGGACTGTGGGAGGAAACCGGAGCACCTGGAGGAAACCCACGCACACACGGGGAGAACGTGCAAACTCCACAGGGTCCACGTTACATCAATCTTGCTTTCCAAGTCACTGAAGTCGATGGGGTTGGGTTGAAGTTAAGATTTTCATTCTGCAATCTAACCGATCTTTTGTCTGATTTCCCTTTGAAACTGCAGCAGCTGCAATGCCGGCTCCGCAACCCATTCCCTACTCTCCGGACAAAATTATTCTCTTGTCCGGTATTTCTAATGTCCAAAGCTTGCTGTCCATTGATAATTAGGCCCCAGAAACAGCAGAGGGATCAGTCGCCCTCCGGATGGGCATCCTGAATCACATCCCATTGGGCTTCCGTTTGGGATTTCCCCCGGAACAGGATGTGTCAGCAGAGGGGTTGAAATGTGAAAATGTTCCGTTGCGAACTCCCGAAACTCCACGGGGAAAGTAAAGGGGATTGAAAGTGAACACGGAGGTTAATGGGGAACAAAAACCATCTCGAACCCTCTATAAACTTTACCATTGACTTAAACACCCTTGCATAGTGATGAATGTGCTTTGTTTAACTGTTGCTGGTTAAAACACCCATTCCATTGGGTAATAAGTTTGCTTTGCTGCTGCTATGGGAACCACGTTTACTCTTGACAAAGAAGAGCCTTGACTTGACTTTTTCAATTGCAGCAGGAAGTGGGGAAGGCTGATAGAAAGATATAGTTTGTTGACGCCCTTGGTGGTGTTTCAGAGAAGTCATTGCGTGCTGTACAGAGGCCCCTGGCATGAAGGGGTTTAGCTGCTCAGTATCTGATGCTCCATCGCAGTTGGATGGGAAGTTTGTTGTGACTGGCTTGGGATTATTCGGACGATTTGGGATTTCCAAAGCATCGCACAGAATTGGTGACATGCGCTGGACAGAGATGGGGGCTCCCAGTGGGAGAATTTGGCCAATTCCGTCCACTGTGCTGATGGGCAACACTTCATAAAGATGTCAGTCACACTCATGGGATGAAAAAAGCAGCCATTGGCTCCGATTGAGATACCAACTCTGAAAGGCACCAGGCTATCTGTTCACCATCCTGAGAACTGGATGGTCAGAAATAAACCCTTTCTGCCCAATGCCAGCAGCTGGGGGGGGAATAGACAGAGAACATACAGTGCAGAAGGAGGCCATTCGGCCCATCCAGTCTGCACCGACCCACTTAAGCCCTCACTTCCACCCTATCCCTGTAACCCAATAACCCCATCTAACTATTTTGGACACTAAAGGCAATTTATCTTGGCCAATCCACCTAACCTGCACGTCTTTGGACAGTGGGAGGAAACCGGAGCACTCGGAGGAAACCCGCGCAGACACAGGGACAGCGTGCAGACTCCGCACAGACAGTGACCCAAGCAGGAATCGAACCTGGGTCCTGGTGCCGTGAAACCACCGTGCTAACCACTGTGCTACCGTGCTGCCCCTAATGTGACTGGTCTAAAGACCTTGGGTGGGATTCTCCCCTACCCGGCAGGACGGGCGGTCCTGGCGCCGCGGAGTGGCGTGGCCCACTCCGGCGTCGGGCCCCCTAGAAGGTGCGGAATCCTCCGCACCTTCAGGGGCTAGGCCGGTGCTGGTGGGATTGGCGGCGCGCCAACTGGCGCGGAAGGGTCTTGGCTCCGCGTCAATCGGCGCAGAAGGGCTTCCGCCGGCCAGCGAGAGTTGGCACATGCGCGGGAGCGGCAGCATGTGTTGGCGTCACCCCAGTGCATGCGCGGGGGGGGGGGGGGTTCGTCTCTGCACCGGCCATGACGGAGGTCCACAGCAGCCAGTGCGGAGGGAAAGAGTGCCCCCCCGGCACAGGCCCGCCCGCTGATCGGTGGGCCCCGATCGCGGGCCAGGCCACTGTGGGGGCACCCCCTGGGGCCAGATCCCCCCGCGACCCCCCCCCCGAGGACCCCGGAGGCCACCCGCAGAGCCAGCTGCCGCCGGTAAGTACCTGGTCTAATTTACGCCGGCGGGACCGGCCTAAAACGGGCGGCCGTTCGGCCCATCGCGGGCCGGAGAATCGCCGGGGGGGGGGGGGGCCGTTGCTAGCGGCCGCCGACCGGAGCGGCGCGATTCCTGCTCCCGCCAAAACCCCGGCGCCGGAGAATTCGGCAGCCGGCGGGGGCGGGATCACGCTGCCCCCCGGCGATTCTCCGGCCCGGTGGGGGGGCGGAGAATCCCACCCCTTATGGTCTTATGTTGCGATGAACATCTCGCGATATCGAGGAATTATCAGAAAGAAGAGTATTAACCTATACAGAGTGTCGGACCCGCTGATACAAGCAACCGAGAAGCAGATTAACCAGTCCTACAGCTCTTTCCCATTGGTGGGATCTTCCTCTGTTTATCCTGGCGGATGACACAACCAGCACCAGATCCAGGAAATCCCAACAAAGCAGCCACGAAAACATAAATATTGAAATAGGATTGAGTTGCTGATGACAGGGGCTTGAGATTCAGAATATACCAGGTCCCAAATTCAGGATTTGAGCACCGTTTCGATTCAGCCGCGAGCAGACCCGATGGACCGATTGGCCTCTTCTGCACTGTCAGAATTCTACGGACTCTATGAACACAAACGCCACGCGGGTTACACCCCTCCCGGTCCTGGGAGGCACTCACATCGATGTATTGCGAGAGTTTGAGGTTAGACAGAGTCTGGAGGGTTGAAGCAAGGGAGCCGAGACTAACATTCCATTCAGCCGCTTTGACTGAGAGAGAGGTTCCGAGAGTGAGCGACCTGACATTAGAAGAGGTCAAACGTGCCTGAGTCTAAACTGGATGGAAATGTCAAAGTGAAGGAACAATAAGAAAAAAATGGTTTTCTTCTGAAGAGAACAAATACCATTGTTTAATACAATACACGGGATAAAATGTCACAAAGCCTCAGGACTGATTCCGGGCTCCGTTAGATTCGCTGTTGGTTCCTGATATTATTGAAGGAGCCTTGAATAATATTGCATCAAATTCTTCTCACAGGTAACTGGATTACAGCCTCCATTGATAGAGGGAGAGAGGGAGGGAGGGAGAGAGAGAAAGGCAGGGAGAGAGAGAGAGGGGGGGGGGGGAAGAAGAGAGAAAGGGAGGGAGGAAGAGATAGACAGCGGGGGAGAGTGAGTGAGAGAGCAAAAGAGGAGCGAGGGGGAGACAGAGAGGATGGGAGGGCGAGAGAGAGAGAAAAGGAGGAGAGAGAAAGGGAGGGAAAAGGAGAAAGAGCGAAAGAGAGTGAGGTAGAGGGAGAGAGTGAGGGAGAGAGAGAGAGGGGAGGGCGCGAGAGAGGGCAAAAGAGAAGGAGAGGGAGGGAGATAGCGAGAGAGATAGAGGAAGAGAGAGGGAGGGAGAGGGAGAGAGAGAGAGTGAGGATGGGGAGGGAGAGAGAGGGGGAGAGAACGAGAAGCATTGAGTTTGGTGCCCTAACATCTCAGAGATTTTGGGAATGTTGAAAGCTCATTCAGTACAACCTCTCCGCCAGCTCTTCGGCGATGGAAAGGAAGGTCAGTAATTGAAGCCCCCACAATGGGCTCTTTCAGGTTAAAATGTTTTTTTACACCATTTCACCCCCCCCACATCTATGTACCTCCATTTACCCCCCAACTGATCTTCCCAAGTACAGGTGTCTTCCACCAATACGACCCCCCCACTCATGCTCCCCGCTTTAGGCATGAATTTTTAATTGTCCCTCATGCAAGCTGCACCTCTGAAATTATAACTAGACCAATCCAAATTGACTCCCCTATTCAAGAAAGGAGGGAGACAGAAAGCAAGAAGCTACAGGCCGGCTAGCTTAGCGTCTGAAATAGGAAATGAACTGGAATTTATTATGGAGGAGGTTACAGTGGGGCACTTAGAAAATCTCAGTGAAATTGGGGAGAGTCACCATGGTGTTGTGAAAGGGAAATCAAGTTTGACTAATTTATTGAGGAAGTAACAAACAACATGGATAAAGGGGAACATGTGCTGGACTAGGATTTCCAGAAGGCATTTGACAAGGTGCCACATCAAAGATTACTATGCAAAGATTGAGCTTGTGGCTTTGGGGCTAACATATTAGCATGGACAGGAGATTAGAAAAGGAGAGGAGGCATAAATGGGTTATTTTCTGGTTGGCAGGATGTGGTGAGTGATGTGCCACCCGGATCAGCGCTGGGACCTCAACTGTTTACAAATGATATCAATAGCTTTGGTGGCATTGTCACTGGACTAGTAATCAGGAGACCCAGGGTGATTCTCTGGGGGCCCAGGGTCGAATCTCACCACGGCAGATGTCTAATGATGACCATGAAACCATTGTCGATTTGTTGTGTCCTTTAGAGAAGGAAATCTGCCGTCCTTACCCGGTCTGGCCTACATGTGACTCCAGACCCACGGCGACGTGCTCGACACTTAACTGCCCCTCAGGGATGGGCAATAAATGCCGGTCCCGCCAGCGACACCCACATCCCATGGGCGAGTAAGGAAAAAAGTGAATAGGCAAAGATTTGGCAGATAATGTTAGAGCTTGTCCACTTCGGCAAGAAGAATAAAAAAGCGTTTAAATGTGTTTTAGTGTTTAAATAGAGAGGGGTTGCAGAGGGATCTGGTACATGAGGTTCCGCTGACTGATTCCTGGGATGAGCGAGTTATCTAATGAGGACAGAATGGGCCTGTGTCCACTGGAGATCAGAAGATTGAGTGGTATTCTTCTGGAATTGAACGGTTCTGAGAGACTCCTGAGGTCCGAATCTCTGGGACTCTTTTTCCCCAAGGGAGTGGCGGAGGCAGGATCATTGGATGTTTTTAAGACAGAGGTGGATAGATTCTAGGGGAGCCAAGGTTATCAGGGGTCAGGCGTGGAGGGGAGTCAAGGCCACAATCAGATCAGCATGGGCATATTGAGTGGCGGAACAGACACACAGACACATGTAATGTTCTTGGTATGCATGAATGGCGAGGTCTTTGTAGTTGAAGTGCTCAGAGAACATGCGGCTTTGTAAATGAACAAAACTGTTTATTAATTAACTAAAACACGAAAGGGTTTCTATGATGTTTACTGAGATTAGAGTTGGATGTGATGGCTAGATACAAACAACTATGATTAACTATTATTAATCACTGTTGACTCAGGAGCTGCTCGATCTGTGACTGTAGTCTGTGCCCAGTTGTGTCTTTGTGCTGTCCAGGTTCTGTGTCTGACATGTGGGTGTCTTCCAGTGATGTCCTCCTGTCGCCACACCACCTGTGGTCGGATGCTAGAATACATCCTGTCTCCCATGTGGGTGTCTTCCTGTGACGTCCTACTGTCACCACACCACCTGTGGTCGGATGCTAGAATACATCCTGTCTCCCATGTGGGTGTCTTCCAGTGACTTCCTCCTGTAGCCATACCACGTGTGGTTGGATGCTAGAATTGTAATCTATGCATGCAGGCACTAATGTTTATATACAGTTTGGTTATTATGTTATATACACAAATGATATTCCACATATTATTACAACACACACACACACACATGCACTGAATACGTTATATATTCTTGGAATTTGAATACGTTTTTTAAAAGCCTCACTAATGAGAGGTTTTAATACCTAACTAAAGTCATCAGCACAGGGCGGCAAATCCCAGTGCCAGAATTGTGTTTCCCCCAAAGTGCCAACTTTGCCTCTCTCATTTGGTCCGTCTTCTGTCTCTCTCACCACGGGAACTTATAAAAAGCTTTTATTTTCCGTTGTTATTGTTTTACAGGAACACAGAGCTGAGCGAGCCTTTGCGCTGTACGTTTGGAACTTAGACAGCAACGAATTGAGACGACATTTACTGACGTAACGATGGTCACCACAATCTCGATGCAATCTAAGTGTCCACAACACACTTTAGGACCCCGTGCATTTGCTGTTTAAGACAGGCCTCATGGATCGATTTTATTTTATTTTTAAAGGAGACATTTTTTAATTTAAAAAATAAATTTAGAGTACCCAATTCATTTTTTCCAATTAAGGGGCAATTTAGCGAGGCCAATCCACCTGCCCTGCACATCTTTGGGTTGTGGGGGCGAAACCCACGCAGACACGGGGAGAATGTGCAAACTCCACACGGACAGTGACCCAGAGCCGGGATCGAACCTGGGACCTCGGCGCCGTGATGCAGCAGTGCTAACCACTGCGCCACTGTGCTGCCCGATGGATTGATGGTACTTCTATTGACGTAACGAGTTTAGACAGTGATTGATAGGCACTGCATCCCAGATCTACAAAACTCACTCAAGTGGTAGATTAATAGGATCAATGATTTGATTTGACGAACAAAAGCTTGACTCTGTTGATGCAACTTGCAGCTCACGGGCTGTGGGTTCAATGCCCGAGGCCAGGACTTGGAGCTCAGAATCTGAGTTGATATTTCATTCTGGTCCCCTGTGAATGTTTTGTGGATGGAGATGGTGTTGCTTCGATGGGATGTTAAACAACGGCTTTGGGGTATGTGTGTGTGTGGGGGGGGGGGGGGGGGGGAACAAACTTCCAAGCTATTAATTTTGTGGAAATGATTTGAGATATTTTTTTTATTTAATGTGATAAATGCAGCTCTGGCCCTTTAATAGAAGAACAGAAATTTTTTCAGGCACGGGAAAGGATGAGCAAAGCCCACCCACTCCTCTTTCCCATCTCATACAGAGGGCAGTAGAGCGGAGCTTCTGACTGGCTGTTGCGGGGGGAATTTGCATACCTCCGTTGTGGTCACCCTAACTTGAAGGTGTACCTGAGTAAGAGATCCTAGCTGTTCAAGTGAAGACAAGCACCCAGCAGAGGGCAAGTAGAGCAGAGCTGCTGATTGGCTGTTGTGGGGGGAATTTGCATACCTCCGTTGTGGTCACCCTAACTTGAACAAGAGACCCTAGCTGTTCAAGTGAAGACAAGCGTTCACCAGAGGGCAGTAGGGCGGAGCTGCTGATTGGCTGGTGTGGGGGAAATTTGCATACCTCCATTGTGGTCACCCTAACTTGAAGGTGGTTTGTGGAGGAGCTGTTGTCAAGTGACACTTAAACCCGAAACACTCCTTCAGTGTTTCCCTCCCTACCCTCTCCTCTAACCAAAAAAAACAACCACTGTAAAGATCAAGAGGAAAGCTCGAGGGCAGGTAGAAGTAGAAAGAAGTTGGACCGTGATGTCACAGCCTTCAGGTAAGGGATTGGCTGGTGACTGGTAAGTAGTTATTCTTTTATTTTCCCTCAGGTGTTATCGTGCGGGGCACAGAGTTTGCTGAGTGAGTGCTTGCTGAGAAGGGGAGTGAATAACAGGTAAGCTCTTTCTTTTTCTTTTTTTATCAAGAGAGGATGGCAGGGAAGGTAGTGCAATGTTCCTCCTGCAGAATGTTTGAGGTGAGGGACGCCGTCAGTGTCCCTGCTGATTTCATCTGTGGGAAGTGCACCCATCTCCAGCTCCTCAGAAACCGCGTTAGGGAACTGGAGCTGGAGCTGGGTGAACGTCGGATCATTCGGGAGGCAGAGGTGGTCATAGATAGAAGCTTCAGGGATGTAGTTACTCTGAAGAATAAAGATAGATGGGTGACAGTGAGAGGGGCTGGGAGGAAGCAGTCAGTACAGGGATCCCCTGTGGTCATTCCCCTTAGTAACAAGTCTACCGTTTTGGATACTGATGGGGGGTGGGGACCTACCAGGGGTAAGCCATGGGGTACAGGTCTCTGGCACAGAGTCTGTCCCTGTTGCTCCGAAGGGAAGGGGGGAGAGGAGTAGAGCATTAGTCATTGGAGACTCCATAGTTAGGGGGATAGATAGGAGATTCTGAGGGAACGAGAGAGACTCGCGGTTGGTGTGTTGCCTCCCAGGTGCCAGGTGTGTGATGTCTCAGATCATGTGTTTGGGATCCTTAAGGGGGAGCAGCCCCAAGTTGTGGTCCACATAGGTACCAACGACATAGGTAGGAAAAGGGATAGGGATGTAAGACAGGAATTCAGGGAGCTAGGGTGGAAACTTACATCTAGGACAAACAGAGTTATTATCTCTGGGTTGTTACCCGTGCCACGTGATAGCGAGACGAGGAAAAGGGAGAGAGAGGAGTTGAACACGTGGCTACAGGGATGGTGCAGGAGGGAGGGTTCCAGACTTCTGGATAATTGGGGCTCATTCTGGGGTCGGTGGGACCTCTACAAACGGGATGTTCTACACCTGAACCAGAGGGGTACCAATATCCTGGGGGGGGGGGGGGGGAAATTTGCTAATGCTCTTCGGGAGGGTTTAAACTAGTTCAGCGGGGGCTTGGGAACCTGAATTGTAGCTCCAGTATACAGGAGGTTGAGAGTAGTGAGGTCATGAGTAAGGTTTCAAAGTTGCAGGAGTGTACCGGCAGGCAGGAAGGTGGTTTAAAGTGTGTCTTCTTCAATGCCAGGAGCATCCGGAATAAGGTGGGTGAACTTGCGGCATGGGTTGGTACCTGGGACTTCGATGTTGTGGCCATTTCGGAGACATGGATAGAGCAGGGACAGGAATGGTTGTTGCAGGTGCCAGGGTTTAGATATTTCAGTAAGCTCAGGGAAGGTGGTAAAAGAGGGGGACGGGTGGCATTGTTAGTCAAGGACAGTATTACGGTGGCAGAAAGGACGTTTGATGAGGACTCGTCCACTGAGGTAGTATGGGCTGAGGTTAGAAACAGGAAAGGAGAGGTCACCCTGTTAGGGGTTTTCTATAGGCCTCCAAAAAGTTCCAGAGATGTAGAGGACAGGATTGCAAAGATGATTCTGGATAGGAGCGAAAGCAACAGGGTAGTTGTTATGGGGGACTTTAACTTTCCAAATATTGACTGGAAACGCTATAGTTCGAGTACTTTAAATGGGTCCGCTTTTGTCCAATGTGTGCAGGAGGGTTTCCTGACACAGTATGTAGATAGGCCAACGAGGGGCGAGGCCATATTGGATTTGGTAATGAACCAGGACAGGTGTTAGATTTGGAGGTAGGTGAGCACTTTGGTGATAGTGACCACAATTCGATTACGTTTACTTTAGTGATGGACTGGGATAGATATATACCGCAGGGCAAGAGTTATATCTGGGGGAAAGGCAATTATGATGCGATGAGGCAAGGCTTACGATGCATCGGATGGAGAGGAAAACTGCAGGGGATGGGCACAATGGAAATGTGGAGCTTGTTCAAGGAACAGCTACTGCGTGTCCTTGATAAGTATGTACCTGTTAGGCAGGGAGGAAGTGGTCGAGCAAGGGAACCGTGGTTTACTAAAGCAGTCAAAACACTTGTCAAGAGGAAGAAGGAGGCTTATGTAAAGATGAGACATGAAGGTTCAGTTAGGGCGTTCGAGAGTTACACGTTAGCTAGGAAGGACCTAAAGAGAGAGCTAAGAAGAGCCAGGAGGGGACATGAGAAGTCTTTGGCAGGTAGGGTCAAGGATAACCCTGAAGCTTTCTATATTTATGTCAGGAATAAAAGAATGACTAGGGTAAGAGCAGGGCCAGTCAAGGACAGTAGTGGGAAGTTGTACTTGGAGTCCGAGGAGATAGGAGAGGTGCTAAATGAATATTTTTCATCAGTATTCACACAGGAAAAAGACAATGTTGTCGAGGAGAATACTGAGATTCAGGCTACTAGACTAGAAGGGCTTGAGGTTCATAAGGAGGAAGTGTTAGCAATTCTGGAAAGTGTGAAAATAGATAAGTCCCCAGGGCCGGATGGGATTTATCCTAGGATTCTCTGGGAAGCTAGGGAGGAGATTGCTGAGCCTTTGGCTTTGATCTTTAAGTCATCTTTGTCTACAGGAATAGTCCCAGAAGACTGGAGGATAGCAAATGTTGTCCCCTTGTTCAAGAAGGGGAGTAGAGACAACCCCGGTAACTGTAGACCAGTGAGCCTTACTTCTGTTGTGGGCAAAATCTTGGAAAGGTTTATAAGAGATAGGGTGTATAATTATCTGGAAAGGAATAATTTGATTAGGGATAGTCAACACGGTTTTGTGAAGGGTGGGTCGTGCCTCACAAGCCTTATTCAGTTCTTTGAGAAGGTGACCAAACAGGTGGATGAGGGTAAAGCAGTTGATGTGGTGTATATGGATTTCAGTAAAGTGTTTGATAACGTTCCCCACGGTGGGCTACTGCAGAAAATACGGAGGCATGGGATTCAGGGTGATTTCGCAGTTTGGATCAGAAATTGGCTAGCTGGAAGAAGACAAAGGGTGATGGTTGATGGGAAATGTTCAGACTGGAGTCCAGTTACTCGTGGTGTACCACAAGGATCTGTTTTGGGGCCACTGCTGTTTGTCATTTTTATAAATGACCTGGAGGAGGGCGTAGAAGGATGGGTGAGTAAATTTGTAGATGACACTAAAGTCGGTGGAGTTGTGGGCAGTGCGGAAGGATGTTACATGTTACAGAGGGACATAGATAAGCTGCAGCGCTGGGCTGAGAGGTGGCAAATGGAGTTTAATGCAGAAAAGTGTGAGGTGATTCATTTTGGAAGGAATAACAGGAAGACAGAGTACTGGGCTAATGGTAATATTCTTGGCAGTGTGGATGAGCAGAGAGATCTCGTTGTCCATGTACGTAGATCTCTGAAAGTTGCCACCCAGGTTGAGAGGGTTGTTAAGAAGACGTACGGTGTGTTAGCTTTTATTGGTAGAGGGATTGAGTTTCGGAGCCATGAGGTCATGTTGCAGCTGTTCAAAACTCTGGTGCGGCCGCATTTGGAGTATTGCGTGCAATTCTGGTCGCCGCATTATAGGAAGGATGTGGAAGCATTGGAAAGGGTGCAGAGGAGATTTACCAGAATGTTGCCTGGTATGGAGGGAAGATCTTATGAGGAAAGGCTGAGGGACTTGAGGCTGTTTTCGTTAGAGGGAAGAAGGTTAAGAGGTGACTTAATTGAGGCATACAAGATGTTCAGAGGATTGGATAGGGTGGACAATGAGAGCCTATTCCCTCGGATGGTGATGTCTAGCACGAGGGGACATAGTTTTAAATTGAGGGGAGATAGATACCGGACAGATGTCAGAGGTAGGTTCTTTACTCAGAGAGTAGTAAGGGCGTGGAATGCCCTGCCTGCAACAGTAGTGGACTCGCCAACACTAAGGGCATTCAGATGGTCATTGGATAGACATATGGACGATAAGGGAATAGTGTAGATGGGCTTTAGAGTGGTTTCACAGGTCGGCGCAACATCGAGGACCGAAGGGCCTGTAGTGCGCTGTAACGTTCTATGTTCTATGTTCATACATTCATCTGCCCTCCAAAAACACCTCCGCCAGTCTTGTCGTACCATATATCTCTACCATCCGCTGCGGCTTCAGTATTAGTCCCATTTCTTATTGTTCAGGCTGTATGTTCAGTTATCACTCCCAGGACAGGTACAGCACGGGGCTAGATACAGAGAAAAGCTCCCTCTACACTGTCCCCATCAAATACTCCCAGGACAGGTACAGCACGGGGCTAGATACAGAGAAAAGCTCCCTCTACACTGTCCCCATCAAACACTCCCAGGACAGGTACAGCACAGGGTTAGATACAGAGTAAAGCTCCCTCTACACTGTCCCCATGAAACACTCCCAGGACAGGTACAGCACGGGGTTAGATACAGAGTAAAGCACCATCTACACTGTTCCCATCAAACACTCCCAGGACAGGTACAGCGTGGGGTTAGATACAGAGTAAAGCTTCCTCTACACTGTCCCCATCAAACACTCCCAGGACAGGTACAGCGCGGGGTTAGATACAGAGAAAAGCTCCCTCTACACTGTCCCCATCAAACACTCCCAGGACAGATACAGCACGGGGTTAGATACAGAGTAAAGCTCGCTCTACACTGTCCCCATCAAACACTCCCAGGACAGGTACAGCGCGGGGTTAGATACAGAGTAAAGGTCCCTCTACACTGTCCCCATCAAACACTCCCAGGACAGGTACAGCGCGGGGTTAGATACAGAGTAAAGCTCCCTCTACACTGTCCCCATCAAACACTCCCAGGACAGGTACAGCACGGGGTTAGATACAGGCTAAAGCTCCCGCTACACTGTCCCCATCAAACACTCCCAGGACAGGTACAGCACGTGGTTAGATACAGAGTAAAGCTCCCTCTACACAGTCCCCATCAAACACTCCCAGGACAAGTACAGCACGGGGTTAGATACAGAGTAAAGCTTCCTCTACACTGTCCCCATCAAACACTCCCAGGACAGGTACAGCACGGGGTTAGATACAGAGTAAAGCTCCCTCTACACTGTCCCCATCAAACACTCCCAGGACAGGTACAGCACGGGGTTAGATACAGAGTAAAGCTCCCTCTACAGTCTTCCCGTCAAACACTCCCAGGACAGGTACAGCACGGGGTTAGATACAGAGTAAAGCTTCCTCTACACTGTCCCCATCAAACACTCCCAGGACAGGTACAGCACGGGGTTAGATACAGAGTAAAGCTTCCTCTACACTGTCCGTATAGAGGCGGAATTTTCCACAAAAGTGACAAAGTGTTGTTATCAGTGAGAAAACCGCTTGATGGTGATCAGCCCCGTTGTTCGGATCCTGGCTGCAATTTCCAGGCACTTTATAATTTTTTTTCCAGATGACAAACTTTGCGCCTGCACAGCGAAGTGTCTAATTCACTAGCCCAGGGGTTGTCCGAGCATTTCAATGAGGGGATGTGGTGGTGTAGCGAGATTGTCACTGGGCTAGTAATCCAGGGACCCAGGGTACTCTGGGGTCCCAGGTTCAACTCCCACCACTGCAGATTGTGAAATTTGAGATGCTTTATCGATTAAATGTGATAACTGCAGCTCTGCCTTTTAATAGAAGATTAGAACTGTTTTCAGGCACGGGAAAGGATGAGCAAAGCCCACCCGTTCAATAAAAATCTGGAACTAAAAGTCTAAAAATGACCATGAAACCATTGTCGATTGTTGTAAAAACCCATCTGATTCACTAATGTCCTTTAGGGAGGGAAATCTGCCGTCCTTACCCGGTCTGGCCCACGTGTGACTCCAGGCCGGCAGCAAAGTGGTTGACTGTTAAATGTCCCTCAGGGGCAATTAGGAATGGGTAATAAATGCTGGCACAGCCTGCATCATCCATATCCCATTAATGAATTAAAAAGAACCACATTTACACGGCTACTCAGCATGGGTGTCAGCGAGGAGAGGGCCCTCAGCTGTTTGCTGGTTGCCGTGGAGGAAGGAAGTGAATGATCTACTCCAGTGAGACAGGGTAAATGCTCTCTGTCTCCTCTCTGCACTCCACCCTTCCGTCACCCCCCGAATGTTGCCTCGATCCCACATGCTGCCACCTCGTAGGGCCTCAGGACCCGGCTCCTCCCAGCATCCTCAAACTCGCCCCCCCTCCACCCCCCCAGGCTCTCCTCATCCGAACCCCTCCCTGCTTCGGTGCGGCGCCCACACAAACCAGGTGTCATAGACCTCTAACCGGCCAGGCGTCCAGCTCACATTATCCCAATTTGTGTTCCTGGCGGAGAACAGCATCTTCAGGTGGCCGATGCAACGTTCACCACAGACCAGGTCACACTGTGAGCCTGGTTGTATCGGGGTTTTGCTGTAGTCTCTGGCCTCTGCACTGACATCATCAGCCAAAATGTTCCCCTTCGAGCCACCCCTGCAGCCTGGGGTCACCCTCAGAAATGCCGAGGATCTGCGATTGCCGAGGATGTAGCGATCACACACGCTCCCCCGGAAAGGTGCACTCACGTTCAGGATTCACATCCAGCGTTCGCACACCAGCTGCACGCTGAGGGAGTGGAACCCCTCCCTGTTTAGGCAACTCCCTCAAGCCAGAGGGTGCTGGGAGCAACATGTGTGCAGTCACCCGCCCCCCCTGTGGCAGACCAGCTATGGTACCGAATCCCGTGCCCCTCTCCTCGTGGTGGGCCTGGTCCAGCTGGAAATGAATAAATCCCAAAGCTGCTGCATAGACTGCATCCGTGTCCTCACAGACCTAGAAACAGCCGACCCCACACCTTGCTCGACGGCTAACGCTGACTCACAGATCAGGGGCCCTCCCCTCTCCATTGTATGACTGACTCAGGCCTCTGGCCTCGCCCAATCAGAGCCGCCTTGGCCTCCCGTCTGGTTCCAGCCTCGCTTATTCTCGATATCACTGGGGGTTCTGACAGGGGTTTATGTGCCGGCACACCCCTAATGGACAGGGTCAACTGGACGGTGATGTCCGCCTTGTGGACTGATGGATCCTCACTGGAAGTCGCTGGAGTCTGGCGAGTCCAGTGCCCCTCGATCCCGTGTATCCTAACGTTTAGCTTTGAGCCCTGAGTATTCATCCCATTCCTTGACTTTGAGACTGTGGACAGCTGACATTGTTGCTGGTTAACTTCTGATGGCCGATTAGTTTGATACACCTCTGTCTCAGGAATGTTCGATTTTGCAATTGCTCTCTGCTTTCGGGATAGGGCAAAGGTCACAGGTTGCTTCATTCCGAGATCTCATTGTTGCCAGGCCTCTGCAGTTAGGACTCCTGGTCAGTCGCTCCACAGGCTCTTCCACCGCTCAGCTGGACATTGTGTCACATCCACCCAGCCCATTAGGACTGTGCCCCTGAGTCTCATCGCACCCCACCCCCTGCCCCATGTGGTCCGCCGCTGCCCCATACCCCCTAAGACAGCCCTCTGACAACTTTTAAACAACACAGGCAGCAGACTTCAGAACCACCCACCCCAGCTGCAGTCCCCACTCCGGAAATCCCCAAGGCCCCCCCTCCCTCCCCGACATCCCTGAGCGCCCCCCGCTCCCGCCACTCTGGATCCGCCCAGTGGGCTCTGTCCCCGAGGACTCCCGGGTGCTCAGTGGAGACAGTGATGCTCTCCTCCTTCCTCCCTCTCGGAGACCATGGTGCCTGGCTCCCGTTTTTTCAAAGCAGTGGTAACCCGTGCCAACGTGACATCACTACCTGGTGGGTGGGAAGATGCAACGAGGACTGAAGAAGTGATGTTAACCACGCTAATTATAATATAATGGATTCAAATTCATGCAAATCAGATTCAAGCCCTTCCTGGGTGTGAACCTGATCGCGTCATCGGGGCAGGCCCTGGAAGATTGCATTCCGAAATATTGCTGCCGCAAATCCAGTTTTTAGTCTCTCGCGAGAATTAGCGGCCATTAAAGGATTCGGCCCAGCGCCCAGAGTAAAGCTCCCACTGCACCATCCCCATCAACCAGACTTCCTGCGTTGTAATTTCCATCGAATTTGACGAAATAGGGCGGCACTGCGGCGCAGTGGTTAGCACTGCTGCCTCACGGCGCCGAGGACCCGGGTTCGATCCCGGCCCCGGGTCACTGTCCGTGTGGAGTTTCCACATTCTCCCCCGTGTCTGCGTGGGTCTCGCCCCCACAACCCAAAGATGTGCAGGGTAGGTGGATTGGCCGCGCTAAATTGCCCCTTAATCGGAAAAAAATAATTGGGTACTCTAAATTTATGTAAAAAAAAAAATAATATGGCGTAATATCACCTGATAGCCATGATAATGACAGTCCAGTGCCTGTGAACCAGATTAAATGACTATTACGCTGGCAAATCTACCTCTGTGAAGAGAAAATTCATCACTTTGCGCTGTGACCTTGGACTGTGCATGTTTCGATTAGTAGGAGTGTGGAAATAACCTGCTGTTGAAGATTAATCCATTTCTTCATGCTGAGTATCGGTGGTTATTCGGAGCTGCACTCACACAGACGATATATTCTGTGCTGGGGATCAAGGTTTGTTTGGATCCTGTGGATACACAACTGAAAGTTAATTGTTCCATCAACAGCCTGCCTCTCAAAGGCTGCCAGAGTCATGTTCTATTTCTGTTCATTTGACCAAAAATGCGCCAATTTTATGAGACGCTTTCCTGGGTTTTATCGACATTCAATCAGAACTGATAATTTCGAACCCCGGGCAAGGTGAAAAGTTTCAGAGAGAGAGAGATGGGACAGGCGTGGAGCAGGCACTGGTTGTTCGCCAGTTGATGCCTTTACAACGAAGCTGATTGATATCTGTTGCGACGAGGACATTGTGGGACTGAGACAAATTAACAGCTCTGGCTGATTCTTAAGGGGAGGGAGGAAAAAGGAATTAGAAATCCCTCCAATGGAACTGCAAAGGTCAAGAAAAACTCAAATAAAACTTTTATTAGATTCATTTACGGGATGTGGGCGTCGCTGGTTAGGCCAGCATTTATTGCCCATCCCTAATTGCCCTTCAGAAGATGGTGGGTGAGCCGCCTTCTTGAACCGCTGCAGTCCCCGAGGTGTAGGTACACCCACTGTGCTGTTAGGGAGGGAGTTCCAGGATGTTGCCCCAGCGAGAGTGAAGGAACGGCCGATATATTTCCAAGTCGAGGTGGTGAGTGACTTGGAGGGGAACCTCCAGGTGGTGGGGTTCCCAGGTATCTGCTGTTCTTGTCCTTCTAGATGGTAGAGGTCGTGGGTTTGGAAGGTGCTGCCTAAGGAACCTTGGTGAGTTCCTGCAGTGCATCTTGTAGATGGTACACATGGCTGCCACTGTTCGTCGGTGGTGGAGGGAGTGAATGTTTGTGGAAGGGGAGCAATCAAGCAGGGCTGCTTTGTCCTGGATGGTGTTGAGCTTCTTGAGAGTTGTTGGAGCTGCGCTCATCCAGGCAAGTGGGGAGTATTCCATCACACTCCTGACTTGTGCCTTGTAGACGGTGGACAGGCTTTGGGGAACAAGGAGGTGAGTTACTTAAACAAAGAACAAAGAAAATTTCAGCACAGGAACAGGCCCTTCGGCCCTCCCAGCCTGCGCCGATCCAGATCCTTTATCTAAACCTGTCGCCTATTTTCCAAGGATCTACTTCCCTCTGTTCCCCGCCCGTTCATATATCTGTCTAGATGCATCTCAAATGATTCTATCATGCCCGTCTCTACCACCTCCGCTGGCAAAGCGTTCCAGGCACCCACCACCCTCTGCGTAAAAAACTTGTCATAGGATTCATGGCCTTTGACCTGCCCCGGTAGCTACAGTATTAATGTGGCTGGGTCCAGTTCAGTTTCTGATCAATGGTAACCCCCAGGATGTTGATTGTGGGGGATTCAGCGATGGTGATGCCATCTTCCTTTGTGCCGGGTATTAATCCACCCAGCTGAGAGTTTTCCCCCTGATTCCCATTGACTCCAGTTTAGCTCGGGCTCCTTGATTCCATACTCGGTGAAATGCTGCCTTGATGTCGAGGGCAGTCACTCTCACCTCACCTCTGGCATTCAGCTCTTTTGTCCATGTTTGAACCAAGGCTGTGAAGAGATCAGGAACAGAGTGACCCTGGCGGAACCCAAACTGAGCGTCCGTGAGCAGGTTATTGCTGAGCAAGTGCCGCTCGATAGCACTGTTGATGACTCCTTCCTTCACTTTGCTGATGGTGAAGAGAAGACTGATAGGGCGGTAATTGGCTGGGTTGGATTTGTCCTGTTTCTTGTACACAGGACTGTAGAATCCGCTAAAGCAGAACGCATTGTCCAAGCAGATAGGAAGCAACGGTTAGGTTGGGCTCCCCAACCCCCGAAGGGTCTCTCTCCCTGGCCCGCACCCAGGTTGGGGTATTCTAACCCCCTGTTGAGGGGATGCCCACCCCCTTGTTACCAGTGGAGTTCATATTGAGTGGAGGTCACGGGGAATCAGATGGTCCTGATGCAGTGACCTTCATGAGGGTTACAACGAGGACACACCTGGACAATTGTCCACATTGCCGGGTAGATGCCAGTGTTGTAGCTGTACTGGAACAGCTTGGCTAGGAGTGCGGCAAGTTCTGGAGCACAAGCCTTCAGTATTATTGCCAGAATGTTATAAGGACCCATAACCTTTGTAGCATCCAGTGCCTCCAGCCGTTTCTTTATATTTCGTGGAGTGAATTGTAATGACTGAAAACTGACATCTGTAATGCTGGGGACCTGTGGAGGAGACCGAGATGGATCACTTGGTTGAAGATTGTTGTGAATGCGTCTGCCTTTTCTTTTGTACAGATGTGCTGGGCTCCTCCATTATTGAGGATGTGGGTATTTGTGCTGAAGGTTTGTGAGAGGATGTTCAATGTGAACCTGATGTGGGGCAGGGTTTGGTTTGCCTCAGCATTTATCTTTGAATAATCTGCCAAAAGTGACTTCCCAATGCCGAATAGTAAGGGTATAACACCAAACTAAAACTGCCTGAATCTTCCCCCTTCTGCCCGCTCCCCCATGTTCATTTGACAGATGGAGTTGGTTAACCATGCCCTGTGGCCGTGTGATTGGATTATCCTCAGTCCAAACAAGGGGCTGTTAAATTATAAGCTTCCTGTCCACTTTCCTGACAGCCTCACAGTGTTCCCCTGGGGGGGGGGGGGGGGGGTCCCCCAGTCTGTTTCGGCCTCTACGCTGTAACTGCAACAGAATAAGATCTTCACCACTTCGTAAACCTTGTCCATCCTAAAAGACAACAAGATTCGTACCATCAACTGTAGCATTCAGGCTAAAAGAATGAGTCAAATTTACTGACAAACACGCTAATTATTCAGAAGGGAAAGGATATCAATAATAAAGATAAACAATGAAAATCTGCAGAATTGTGAAATCAGAAATGTGAACAGAGAATGTTGGAAATGCCCAGCAGGTGTGATTGTGCTGTGTTTCCCTGTTACACGTACAATGCCTTTATTCCTGTTCCTATGTTTCTGATGCTTCACTTCAAATCTTCAAAGGCTGACAACATTGTTTAGTTGCGTATTTTATGAATGCGGCTGAACAAGGCGCCTGCCCCCCTGTATCGCTGCACAGGGCACTGAACATCCACAGGCTGTTGCTCAGGAATAGCTCGTTCCTTTGTTGGAAGAATTGCTGGTGAATCTCAAGGTTTGATCCACGCTGTAAATCTACAAGTTGAATACGTTGCAGCCTCTCCAGTCCAGTATCTATTAGTCAGAAATACTGGTCACCCAGAGTTTTCCGGAGCAGAACCCAAGCAACGCGATAACTCATCTATTCTTCCAACAAAGGAGTGGCCATGGGACCTTTTACACCCACTTTACAGAGGAAATGTTGCCTCTCTGATTAATTGTCTTATCAGAAAGAATTCCGACAGTGCAGCACTCCCTCAGTACTGACCCTCTGACAGTGCAGCACTCCCTCAGTAATGACCCTCTGACAGTGCAGCACTCCCTCAGTACTGACCCTCTGACAGTGCGGCACCCCCTCAGCACTGACCCTCTGACAGTGCGGCACTCCCTCAGTACTGACCTCTGACAGTGCAGCACTCCCTCAGTACTGACCCTCTGACAGTGCAGCACTCCCTCAGTTCTGACCCTCTGACAGTGCGGCACCCTTTCAGTACTGACCCTCTGACAGTGCAGCACTCCCTCAGTACTGACCCTCTGACAGTGCGGCACCCCCTCAGTACTGACCCTCTGACAGTGCAGCACTCCCTCAGCATTGACCCTCTGACAGTGCGGCACTCCCCCAGTACTGACCCTCTGACAGTGCAGCACTCCCTCAGTACTGACCCTCTGACAGTGCGGCACTCCCTCAGTACTGACCCTCTGACAGTGCGGCACTCCCTCAGTACTGACCCTCTGACAGTGCGGCACTCCCTCAGTATTGACACTCTGACAGTGCAGCACTCCCTCAGCATTGACCCTCTGACAGTGCAGCACTCCCTCAGTACAGACCCTCTGACAGTGCAGCACTCCCTCAGTACTGACCCTCTGACAGTGCGGCACTCCCTCAGTGCTGACCCTCTGACAGTGCGGCACTCCCTCAGTACTGACCCTCTGACAGTGCAGCACTCCCTCAGTACTGACCCTCTGACAGTGCAGCACTGCCTCAGTACTGACCCTCTGACAGTGCGGCACTCCCTCAGTACTGACCCTCTGACGGTGCAGCACTCCCTCAGTACTGACCCTCTGACAGTGCAGCACTCCCTCAGTACTGACCCACTGACAGTGCAGCACTCCCTCAGTACTGACCCACTGACAGTGCAGCACTCCCTCAGTACTGACCCTCTGACAGTGCGGCACTGCCTCAGTACTAACCCACTGACAGTGCGGCGCTCCTTCAGTACTGACCCTCTGACAGTGCGGCACTCCCTCAGTACTAACCCTCTGACACTGCAGCACACCCTCAGCACTGACCCTCTGACAGTGCAACACTCCCTCAGTACTGACCCTCTGACAGTGCAGCACTCCCTCAGTACTGACCCTCTGACAGTGCAGCACTCCCTCAGTACTGACCCTCTGACAGTGCAGCACTCCCTCAGTACTGACCCTCTGACAGTGCGGCACCCCCTCAGTACTGACCCTCTGACAGTGCGGCACCCCCTCAGTACTGACCCTCTGACAGTGTGGCACTCCCTCAGTACTGACCTCTGACAGTGCAGCACTCCCTCAGTACTGACCCTCTGACAGTGCGGCACCCCCTCAGCACTGACCCTCTGACAGTGCGGCACTCCCTCAGTACTGACCTCTGACAGTGCAGCACTCCCTCAGTACTGACCCTCTGACAGTGCAGCACTCCCTCAGTACTGACCCTCTGACAGTGCGGCACCCTCTCAGTACTGACCCTCTGACAGTGCAGCACTCCCTCAGTACTGACCCTCTGACAGTGCGGCACCCCCTCAGTACTGACCCTCTGACAGTGCAGCACTCCCTCAGCATTGACCCTCTGACAGTGCGGCACTCCCCCAGTACTGACCCTCTGACAGTGCAGCACTCCCTCAGTACTGACCCTCTGAAAGTGCGGCACTCCCTCAGTACTGACCCTCTGACAGTGCGGCACTCCCTCAGTACTGACCCTCTGACAGTGCGGCACTCCCTCAGTACTGACCCTCTGACAGTGCGGCACTCCCTCAGTATTGACACTCTGACAGTGCAGCACTCCCTCAGCATTGACCCTCTGACAGTGCAGCACTCCCTCAGTACTGACCCTCTGACAGTGCAGCACTCCCTCAGTACTGACCCTCTGACAGTGCGGCACTCCCTCAGTACTGACCCTCTGACAGTGCAGCACTCCCTCAGTACTGACCCTCTGACAGTGCAGCACTGCCTCAGTACTGACCCTCTGACAGTGCGGCACTCCCTCAGTACTGACCCTCTGACGGTGCAGCACTCCCTCAGTACTGACCCTCTGACAGTGCAGCACTCCCTCAGTACTGACCCACTGACAGTGCAGCACTCCCTCAGTACTGACCCACTGACAGTGCAGCACTCCCTCAGTACTGACCCTCTGACAGTGCGGCACTGCCTCAGTACTAACCCACTGACAGTGCGGCGCTCCTTCATTACTGACCCTCTGACAGTGCGGCACTCCCTCAGTACTAACCCTCTGACACTGCAGCACACCCTCAGCACTGACCCTCTGACAGTGCAACACTCCCTCAGTACTGACCCTCTGACAGTGCAGCACTCCCTCAGTACTGACCCTCTGACAGTGCAGCACTCCCTCAGTACTGACCCTCTGACAGTGCAGCACTCCCTCAGTACTGACCCTCTGACAGTGCGGCACCCCCTCAGTACTGACCCTCTGACAGTGCGGCACCCCCTCAGTACTGACCCTCTGACAGTGTGGCACTCCCTCAGTACTGACCTCTGACAGTGCAGCACTCCCTCAGTACTGACCCTCTGACAGTGCGGCACCCCCTCAGCACTGACCCTCTGACAGTGCGGCACTCCCTCAGTACTGACCTCTGACAGTGCAGCACTCCCTCAGTACTGACCCTCTGACAGTGCAGCACTCCCTCAGTACTGACCCTCTGACAGTGCGGCACCCTCTCAGTACTGACCCTCTGACAGTGCGGCACTCCCTCAGTACTGACCCTCTGACAGTGCGGCACTCCCTCAGTATTGACACTCTGACAGTGCAGCACTCCCTCAGCATTGACCCTCTGACAGTGCAGCACTCCCTCAGTACTGACCCTCTGACAGTGCAGCACTCCCTCAGTACTGACCCTCTGACAGTGCGGCACTCCCTCAGTGCTGACCCTCTGACAGTGCGGCACTCCCTCAGTACTGACCCTCTGACAGTGCAGCACTCCCTCAGTACTGACCCTCTGACAGTGCAGCACTGCCTCAGTACTGACCCTCTGACAGTGCGGCACTCCCTCAGTACTGACCCTCTGACGGTGCAGCACTCCCTCAGTACTGACCCTCTGACAGTGCAGCACTCCCTCAGTACTGACCCACTGACAGTGCAGCACTCCCTCAGTACTGACCCACTGACAGTGCAGCACTCCCTCAGTACTGACCCTCTGACAGTGCGGCACTGCCTCAGTACTAACCCACTGACAGTGCGGCGCTCCTTCAGTACTGACCCTCTGACAGTGCGGCACTCCCTCAGTACTAACCCTCTGACACTGCAGCACACCCTCAGCACTGACCCTCTGACAGTGCAACACTCCCTCAGTACTGACCCTCTGACAGTGCAGCACTCCCTCAGTACTGACCCTCTGACAGTGCAGCACTCCCTCAATACTTACCCACTGACAGTGCGGCACTCCCTCAGTACTAACCCTCTGACACTGCAGCACACCCTCAGTACTGACCCTCTGACAGTGCAGGACTCCCTCAGTACTGACCCTCTGACAGTGCAGCACTCCCTCAGTACTGGCCCTCTGACAGTGCGGCACTCCCTCAGTACTGACCCTCTGACAGTGCGGCACTCCCTCAGTACTGACCCTCTGACAGTGCGGCACTCCCTCAGCACTGACCCTCTGACAGTGCAGCACACCCTCAGTACTGACCGTCTGACAGTGCGGCACTCCCTCAATACTGACCCTCTGACAGTGCAGCACTCCCTCAGTACTGACCCTCTGACAGTGCAGCACTCCCTCAGCACTGACCCTCTGACAGTGCGGCACTCCCTCAGTACTGACCCTCTGACAGTGCAGCACTCCCTCAGTATGGACCTTCTGACAGTGCAGCAGTCCCTCAGTACTGACCCTCTGACAGTGCAGCACTCCCTCAGTACTGACCCTCTGACAGTGCAGCAGTCCCTCAGTACTGACCCTCTGACAGTGCAGCACTCCCTCAGTACTGACCCTCTGACAGTGCAGCACTCCCTCAGCACTGACCCTCTGACAGTGCAGCACACCCTCAGTACTGACCACCTGACAGTGCGGCACTCCCTCAGTACTGACCCTCTGACAGTGCAGCACTCCCTCAGTACTGACCCTTTGACAGTGCAGCACTCCCTCAGCACTGACCCTCTGACAGTGCGGCACTCCCTCAGTACTGACCCTCTGACAGTGCAGCACTCCCTCAGTATGGACCCTCTGACAGTGCAGCACTCCCTCAGTACTGACCCTCTGACAGTGCAGCACTCCCTCAGTACTGACCCTCTGACTGTGCGGCACTCCCTCAGTACTGACCCTCTGACAGTGCAGCACTCCCTCAGTACTGACCCTCTGACAGTGCGGCACTCCCTCAGTACTGACCCTCTGACAGTGCGGCACTCCCTCAGTACTGACCCTCTGACAGTGCGGCACTCCCTCAGTACTGACCCTCTGACAGTGTGGCACTCCCTCAGTACTGACCCTCTGACAGTGCGGCACTCCCTCAGTACTGACCCTCTGACAGTGCGGCACTCCCTCAGTACTGACCCTCTGACAGTTACGGACTGAGGTTCAGTTACTGACTAAAGTCTTTGGTTCTGGTGAAGGACCAAAGTTACATTTGAAACCGATAACAAACTTGGCATCTACAGGAACAGAGAGCAAGGAAAATCCAGGCGAAAGACGGGAGGAACGGGTGAAGCGGAGGTGAACGCGAGATGACAACGGCAGTGAAACCCGTCCGGGAGAAGCAAGCGACAACACCAATACCAGCCCCATTCGAGTATCGCCCTCTGTAATTTAATCTCCAGCACCCAAATGTATATCTACCTCCCCAGTTCCCCCCCCCCTCTTCACAAACAGATGCCTACTTATGTGTTGTAAATAATATTGCCAATTGTACAGAGTTGCTGCTGCTAAGCTGGTGCGTAATACCTTACCAGTTATTTTATTTTATTTTTTATTTCTCCATTATTATTATTTTTTTTTGTCGTATGTTTGTGTGTGCCCTTCTCTTCTATATATATATATATTTGTTATTCTGTGTCCATAACGGTAAATATACTTTGTTCAAAAACCCAATAAAAAACATTTATAAAAGAAAAAGTGACCGGTGAAGCTCCCAGTGGCATATCAGTTTCTTCCCAATCCTTATTCCTGGAGATATTTCTTGTCTTGTCTTCCTGCAATTTCATCACTGTCTAAACGTCTCTGTGAAATGTGCCTTGTTTCGCTGCACCTTGCTGCAAATTCCCTGACCATGGTTTGGTTTGCTCATTGTTGCTGAAGCACTTTATTGTTCGCGACGCCGCACTTTCAGCTGGAGAACCTGAACTCGAATCCAACACAGTGTGAAGATGGATGTTATTTTGAAAACAGTTTTGTGTGATTCTGTGAAGAAGGCTGCGTGTGTCAATGATTTAATTGTCTGCGAGGACTGAGAGACGGAAGGGAGGAGGGGTGCTAAATGCAAGCATTTGCCACTGTCCAAGTTTTATAAGAAAACAAGTAATGTTTAGAAATTTGCATTAAAAGATAGATAGGGATTTAGTCTTTTCAGCTGTTAAATTCCAAAGGGGCTTAAAAGGTTTGAAAATATTTCACAGATAAATGAGGGAAGGTTCATTCATGTTATCTGATCCTGAAAATGGGGGCAATAAAAAAGACATGAAATACTTTTACATTTTGGAAAAGTTAGGTTCAAAGAAGTGCTGAGAACAATGGTATTAATGAAGAAAGGGGGGACAAAGTATATTTAATAAGAGTTGCGGTTGACTTTGTAGGGAAGACCTCCTGGAAACCGGGCTGGGCTGGGAGAAGGTGGAGTTTGACTCAGCCAGCCTGTCAGACCAGAAAGTAATCTTGTTCTGAGGTTTCCTGGATTTCCACAGCAGAGTGGAAGTGAGTTTAAGAGGTGATCTTTATTAAAGCAAGAGCAGTTTTGACTTGGGTAATATTGTTGTATTTTTATTGTTAAACATCTACAAGATAGTTTTGCCTGGAAGGTGTTTATTTGTGTGTCGAATCAAGTTGGGAGTCTTTTAAGGGGAATGATTTGTAAGACTAAGTTTAACCTTGTAACTGTAATCTTGTGTGTTTTAGTTTTCTTTTCTTCTTGTGAATGAATCTTTTACTTGCAATTTTTTAAATCCCAAAAGTATTAATGGAGTTCCTGCTGCTGAGGTCACTACTTTTCTTCTTGTTTCCAGAATACAAAAGGGTATGGCCATTAGGTCATGCTTTCCTCTAGTTTGCTCAACAAGTTACCTTGCATAACAATGGACTAATGGGATGAGAGTTTCCTTTCTATCTCGGATTTAAGGGGTCCTTTATTCCCCAATTTATGCTCAAACTCAGCTTCATGAGCAGTCAAAACTTTCTGGGAACTTTTCATATGCATCATTAAATAGTGAGTATTGGGCAAGATATTTGACTGTGAGAGCATCGTAACTGGGCCTGTTGCTCCACCGGCCATACGCAGACTCAGGTACACATTTCATCCAGAGGTCACACAATAATAGTCTGGAGCAGGGAACTGGGCAAAGGTACAGAGGGAAGGGGCAAAGCTGCTGTGATCTTTCTGGCTGCGATCATCGGATTATCACAGGAAATGTATTTAGTCTGGGCCAGGGAGAAATTATTTACTTTTCTTTCAAACATCCTCATGCCAGAAAGGTTGTGAGATAAAAATGCTTCATCAGGCAATCAGATATTCAAGAATCTATACTGGCCCAGTGTCTCCCTGCATTTACAGTTTCCTCGTGTACTGAAAATATTGGCTTATCTCTAACAGCAGATACAGAATGGATAGATTGACTAAACTGGCGCCAGGGCGGGCTGCCAGTTCAAGAACAAAATTCCAATGGACATATTTCAGCTTCTTTGATCACAGCCAATTTATGCTGATTTTATGAAAGAAATCTGTAATGAAACCATTCATCCATGTCTATCTCTATAAATACCTGACTATCTGTCTCTCTGCCTGTCTGTCTGATTATCTGGCTTAGTGTTCCATTGTGTACCCGTCTGCCTGTCTGTCTGCCTGTCTGCCTGTCAGTCTGTCTGTCTGTCTGCCTGTCTGTCTGCCTGTCTGCCTGTCAGTCTGTCTGTCTGTCTGCCTGTCTGCCTGTCAGTCTGTCTGTCTGTCTGCCTGTCTGTCTGCCTGTCTGCCTGTCAGTCTGTCTGTCTGTCTGCCTGTCTGCCTGTCAGTCTGTCTGTCTGCCTGTCTGCCTGTCAGTCTGTCTGTCTGTCTGCCTGTCTGTCTGCCTGTCAGTCTGTCTGTCTGCCTGTCTATCTGTCTGCCTGTCAGTCTGCCTGTCTGTCTGTCTGTCAGTCAGTCTGTCAGTCTGTCTGTCTGCCTGTCTGTCTGTCTGCCTGTCTGTCTGTCTGTCAGTCTGTCAGTCTGTCTGTCTGTCTGTCTGTCAGTCTGCCTGTCTGTCTGCCTGTCTGCCTGTCTGTCTGTCTGTCTGTCTGCCTGTCTGTCTGTCTGTCTGTCAGTCTGTCTGTCTGTCTGTCTGTCTGTCTGTCTGTCTGCCTGTCTGTCTGTGTGTCTGTCTGTCTGCCTGTCTGTCTGTCTGTCTGTCAGTCTGTCTGTCTGTCTGTCTGTCTGTGTGTCTGTCTGTCTGCCTGTCTGTCTGTCTGTCTGTCTGTCTGTGTGTCTGGGAGCACCTCCTCTCACAGCTTTGGCCATATTTATTATTCTTTTACATAGAGCAGAAACAAGACTTGTAGATGGTAAATGTAGGTTAACATTACCCTGGGGCAGCTTCAAATACGTTGCTAGGATGACAAGTAAAAGCAGCAGGTGAAGAAACAGCTAATTTTTACAGAATTGTGCTCAAAAGCCCCTCAGAAGCAATGCGGATACAAAATTGGCTGAATAATAGAAAGTAGTGAGTGATGGTCAATGGATATTTTCCGGGCTGGAGGAAGGTTTGTAGTGGTGTTCCCCAGGGGTTCGTATTGGGACCCTTGCTTTTACTGATATATATTAAAGATTTAGATTGGTGACTCAAAACATGGAAACATTGTAAACTGTGAAGTGGACAGTGTAGAACTTCAAAAGGACAGAGACAAGTGGGTGGAGTGGGCAGAGAGGGGGCAGATGAAGTTCAATGCGGAGAAGTGTGAGGTGATGCATTTTGGTTAGAAGACTATGAAGAGACAATGGGCGGGGTTCTGTGGCCTCCTGACCGCCTGTTTCTTGGGGTTCAGGAACAGAGGGACCTGGGTGTATTTTTGTTTTAAAGGATCGTCCCTTTAGTCTGAGATGGTGTCCTCTGGTTCTAGTTTTTCCTACAAGTAGAAACATCCGCTCCACGTCCACTCTATCCAGGCCTCGCAGTTTCCTGTAAATTTCAATAAGATCTCCCCTCATCCTTCTAAACTCCAACGAGTACAGACTCAGAGTCCTCAACCGTTCCTCATACGACAAGCTCTTCATTCCAGGGATCATTCTTGTGAACCTCCTCTGGACCCTTTCCAAGGCCAGCACATCCTTCCTTAGATACGGGGCCCAAAACTGCTCACAATACTCCACATGGGGTCTGACCAGAGCCTTATACAGCCTCAGAAGTACATCCCTGGTCTTGTATTCTAGCCCACTCAAAATGAATGCTAACATTGCATTTGCCTTCCTCACTGCCGACTGAACCTGCACGTTAACCTTAAGAGAATCGTGAACAAGGACTCCCAAGTCCCTTTGTGCTTCTGATTTCCTAAACATCTCCCCATTTAGAAAATTGTCTGTGCCTCCATTTCCCCTTCCAAAGTGCATAACCTCACACTTTTCCACATTGTATTCCATCTGCTACTTCTTTGCCCACTTCCTTTGCCTGTCCAAGCCCTTCTGAAGCCCACCTGCTTTCTCAATACTACTTGCCGCTCTACAGATTTTTGTATCACCTGTACCTTCTTCCATACCATTAATGTATATTGTAAAAAGTTTGTGGTCCCAGCACGACCCCTGAGGCACACCACTAGTCACCGGCTGCCATCCTGAAAAAGCCTCCTTTTTCCGCACTCTCTGCCTTCTGCCAGTCAGCCAATCCTCTATCCATGCCAGGATCTTACCCTGAACACCATGGGCTCTTAACTTATTTAACAGTCTCTTATGCGGCATCTTGTCAAAGGCCTTCTGGAAATCTAAATAAATCACACCCACTGGTTCTCCTTTGTCTAACTTTCGTGTTACCTCCTCAAAGAACTCGAACAGATTTGTCAGACACGACCTCCCTTTGACAAAGCCGTGCTGACTCAGTCCTATTTTATGCACTTCCAAGTGCTTCGCGATCTCATCTTTAATAACAGACTCTAAAATCTTACCAATGACCGAAGTCAGGCTAACCGGCCTATAATTTCCCATCTTCTGCCTCCCTCCCTTCTTAAACAGCGGTGTTACATTAGCCACCTTCCAGTCCTCTGGGACCCTCCCTGCCTCCAGTGATTCCTGAAAGATCATCACTAATGCCTCCACAATTTCCTCAGCTGGTTAGAGCTTCAATGTCAATTAAAACTTTCCAAAAAGATCTGGAGGAAAAGGGAAGGATGTGATCGCACTGGAGGGGATGCCGAGGAGATTTACCAGGATGTTGTGCCTGGGATGGTGAAGAGAGGTTGGATCGGCTTGGGTTGTTTTCTCTGGAGCAGAGAAAACTGAGGGGTGACCTGATCGAGGTGGACAAGATTCTGAGGGGCATGGACAGGGTGGAGAGGGAACAGCTGTTCCCCTTAGTTGAAGGGTCAGTTACGAGAGGGACACAAGTTCAAGGTGAGGGGCGGGAAGTTTAGGAGGGCTGTGAGGAAAAACCTTTTTACCCAGAGGGTGGTGACAGTCTGGAACGCACTGTCTGGGAGGGGGGGGGGAGAGGCGGGTCTGGGACGCACTGTCTGGGAGGGGGGGGAAGAGGCGGGTCTGGAACGCTCTGCCTGGGAGGGGGAGAGGTGGGTCTGGGACGCACTGTCTGGGAGGGGGGGGGAGAGGCGGGTCTGGGACGCACTGTCTGGGAGGGTGGGGGAGAGGCGGGTCTGGGACGCACTGTCTGGGAGGGGGGGGGAGAGGCGGGTCTGGAACGCACTGCCTGGGAGGGGGGGGAAGAGGCGGGTCTGGAACGCTCTGCCTGGGAGGGGGGGAGGTGGGTCTGGGATGCACTGTCTAGGAGGGGGGGGGGGGAGAGGCGGGTCTGGGACGCACTGTCTGGGAGGGGGGGGAGAGGCGGGTCTGGGACGCACTGTCTGGGAGGGGGGGGGAGAGGCGGGTCTGGGACGCGCTGCCTGGGAGGGGGGAGAGGCGGGACTGGAACGCACTGCCTGGGAGGGTGGGAGGTGGGTCTGGGACGCACTGTCTGGGAGGGGGGGGGGGAGAGGCGGGTCTGGAACGCTCTGCCTGGGAGGGTGGGAGGTGGGTCTGGAACGCACTGTCTAGGAGGGTGGGAGAGGCGGGTCTGGGACGCGCTGCCTGGGAGGGGGGAGAGGCGGGACTGGAACGCACTGTCTGGGAGGGTGGGAGAGGCGGGTCTGGAACGCACTGTCTGGGAGGGTGGGAGAGGTGGGTCTGGAACGCACTGTCTGGGAGGGTGGGAGAGGCGGGTCTGGAACGCACTGTCTGGGAGGGTGGGAGAGGCGGGTCTGGAACGCACTGTCTGGGAGGGGGGAGAGGCGGGACTGGAACGCACTGTCTGGGAGGGGGGGAGAGGCGGGTCTGGAACGCACTGTCTGGGAGGGGGGGGAGGCGGGTCTGGAACGCACTGTCTGGGAGGGGGGGGAGAGGCGGGTCTGGGACGCACTGTCTGGGAGGGTGGGAGAGGCGGGTCTGGAACGCACTGTCTGGGAGGGTGGGAGAGGCGGGTCTGGAACGCACTGTCTGGGAGGGTGGGAGAGGCGGGTCTGGAACGCACTGTCTGGGAGGGTGGGAGAGGCGGGTCTGGAACGCACTGTCTGGGAGGGGGGAGAGGCGGGACTGGAACGCACTGTCTGGGAGGGGGGGAGAGGCGGGTCTGGAACGCACTGTCTGGGAGGGGGGGGAGGCGGGTCTGGAACGCACTGTCTGGGAGGGGGGGAGAGGCGGGTCTGGGACGCACTGTCTGGGAGGGGGGAGAGGCGGGACTGGAACGCACTGTCTGGGAGGGTGGGAGAGGCGGGTCTGGGACGCACTGTCTGGGAGGGTGGGAGAGGCGGGTCTGGAACGCACTGTCTGGGAGGGTGGGAGAGGCGGGTCTGGAACGCACTGTCTGGGAGGGGGGGAGAGGCGGGTCTGGGACGCACTGTCTGGGAGGGTGGGAGAGGCGGGTCTGGGACGCACTGTCTGGGAGGGTGGGAGAGGCGGGTCTGGAACGCACTGTCTGGGAGGGTGGGAGAGGCGGGTCTGGAACGCACTGTCTGGGAGGGGGGGAGAGGCGGGTCTGGGACGCACTGTCTGGGAGGGTGGGAGAGGTGGGTCTGGGACGCTCTGTCTGGGAGGGTGGGAGAGGCGGGACTGGAACGCACTGTCTGGGAGGGTGGGAGAGGCGGGTCTGGAACGCACTGTCTGGGAGGGGGGGAGAGGCGGGTCTGGGACGCACTGCCTGGGAGGGGGGAGAGGCGGGACTGGAACGCTCTGTCTGGGAGGGTGGGAGAGGCGGGTCTGGAACACGCTGTCTGGGAGGGTGGGAGAGGCGGGACTGGAACGCACTGTCTGGGAGGGTGGGAGAGGCGGGTCTGGAACGCACTGTCTGGGAGGGGGGGGAGAGGCGGGTCTGGAACGCGCTGCCTGGGAGGGTGGTAGAGGCGGGTCTGGAACGCACTGTTTGGGAGGGTGGTAGAGGCGGGTCTGGAACGCACTGTCTGGGAGGGGGGGAGAGGCGGGTCTGGGACGCACTGCCTGGGAGGGGGGAGAGGCGGGTCTGGGACGCACTGCCTGGGAGGGGGGGGAGAGGCGGGTCTGGAACACACTGTCTGGGAGGGTGGGAGAGGCGGGTCTGGGAAGAACTGTCTGGGAGGGTGGGAGAGGCGGGTCTGGGAAGAACTGTCTGGGAGGGTGGGAGAGGCGGGTCTGGAACGCACTGTCTGGGAGGGTGGGAGAGGCGGGTCTGGAACGCTCTGTCTGGGAGGGTGGGAGAGGCGGGTCTGGAACGCTCTGTCTGGGAGGGTGGGAGAGGCGGGTCTGGAACGCACTGTCTGGGAGGGTGGGAGAGGCGGGTCTGGAACGCTCTGTCTGGGAGGGGGGGGAGAGGCGGGTCTGGCACGCACTGTCTGGGAGGGTGGGAGAGGCGGGTCTGGAACGCTCTGTTTGGGAGGGTGGGAGAGGCGGGTCTGGAACGCTCTGTCTGGGAGGGGGGAGAGGCGGGTCTGGGACGCACTGTCTGGGAGGGGGGGGGGGAGAGAGGCGGGTCTGGAACGCACTGTCTGGGAGGGGGGGGGGAGAGGCGGGTCTGGAACGCACTGTCTGGGAGGGTGGGAGAGGCGGGTCTGGAACGCTCTGTCTGGGAGGGGGGGGAGAGGCGGGTCTGGAACGCTCTGTCTGGGAGGGGGGGGAGAGGCGGGTCTGGCACGCACTGTCTGGGAGGGTGGGAGAGGCGGGTCTGGAACGCTCTGTTTGGGAGGGTGGGAGAGGCGGGTCTGGGACGCACTGTCTGGGAGGGTGGGAGAGGCGGGACTGGAACGCACTGTCTGGGAGGGTGGGAGAGGCGGGTCTGGAACGCGCTGTCTGGGAGGGTGGGAGAGCCGGGTCTGGGACGCACTGCCTGGGAGGGGGGAGAGGCGGGACTGGAACGCACTGTCTGGGAGGGTGGTGACGGTCTGGAACGCACTGTCTGGGAGGGTGGGAGAGGCGGGTCTGGGACGCACTGTCTGGGAGGGGGGGAGAGGCGGGTCTGGAACGCACTGTCTGGGAGGGGGGGAGAGGCGGGTCTGGGACGCACTGCCTGGGAGGGGGGAGAGGCGGGACTGGAACGCACTGTCTGGGAGGGTGGGAGAGGCGGGTCTGGAACGCACTGTCTGGGAGGGGGGGGAGAGGCGGGTCTGGAACGCGCTGCCTGGGAGGGTGGTAGAGGCGGGTCTGGAACGCACTGTCTGGGAGGGTGGGAAAGGCGGGTCTGGGACGCACTGTCTGGGAGGGGGAGAGGCGGGTCTGGAACGCACTGTCTGGGAGGGGGGGAGAGGCGGGTCTGGAACGCACTGTCTGGGAGGGGGGGGAGAGGCGGGTCTGGAACGCGCTGCCTGGGAGGGTGGTAGAGGCGGGTCTGGGACGCACTGTCTGGGAGGGGGGAGAAGCGGGACTGGAACGCACTGTCTGGGAGGGTGGGATGGAGAGGCGGGTCTGGAACGCACTGTCTGGGAGGGGGGGGGAGAGGCGGGTTGCCTCACATCCTTTAAAAAGTACCTGGATGAGCACTTGGCCGTCATAACATTGAAGGTATGGGCCAAGGGCTGGCCAATGGGATTAGGTAGGTAGGTCAGGTGCCTTTCATGTGGCGATGCAGGCTCGATGGGCCGAATGGCCTTTTCTGCACTGAATGTTTCTGTGAATCTGTGACACATTGCTCAAAGATGGCAGCAAATATGTTATCTTTGTAACTGGTCACAAACGACAGCCCACATTAGGTGTATCTCTGGCCTAGTAGCCAGGACACAGACAGCAAGGATGTCACGTGGAAACTGTGGTCTGCTGCATCAATGCAAAGCTATTCTGCGTTGCACGATCTTTGTCATTTACGCTGTGTGAAAGGAATGTGCAAGAAATCTGGTTCCGGAGGTGTGACCAGAGAAGATCCAACCAAACAAAACCTCTGTCCAGTGAACTGGCAGTATTAACAGGGGGTGCAGCAGAGATCAACGTAAACACAAGATTACAGGTAAGACAGACCAGGACTAAGACACAGAGCAGAAAGATCTCCAACTGGAAAACAAACGGATTCTCCGAACCGTCTATCTGAAAAGCAGCAAATACAGACTCACAGCCAACGTTGATATGGGAGTGTGTGTGACATCTTACTAGTCAGAATCCTGAAGGATATCGATCCGGATTGTTGGAAGTCATCGCTACAACTTACGACAGTCCAACTAACTGCACACAATGGGCCACCTATTCATTGAGTGGATACATAGACGTTGAAACATAGCTTCGACAAGTCTTCAGAGGAACCACATATATTGTACCTGGTGGACACAAATGGACCAGCAATAATAGGGATACCGGTGTGAACGGAACTGAACATTGTGACCACACACGAGAGAAACAAAATACCAATCGGAGCAGAGGAGGCCAAGAACAATCAGACTGAATCAGCCCGTGACCTACAACAGACAATCCCAGTCAGATTCACTGCCAATAGGAACTTCAGAGGCGATAGTGCACTCAGAGAAGGTGCAATTATATCGATCGACCCTCCTAGACAAGGAGCACATGGACATTATCCATCATGGCCAAAATGCCAAAGTGTTTCATGGAATTAATTATTTTGAAAGAGTGATAAGGGCCCCAATGATCACTCATTGTAGAGGGAGCTTTACTCTGTACCTAACACCGTGCTGTACCTGTCCTGGGAGTGTTTGATGGGGACAGTGTAGAGGGAGCTTTACTCTGTATCTAACCCCGTGCTGTACCTGTCCTGGGAGTGTTTGATGGGGACAGTGTAGAGGGAGCTTTACTCTGTATCTAACCCGTGCTGTACCTGTTCTGGGAGTGTTTGATGGGGACAGTGTAGAGGGAGCTTTACTCTGTATCTAACCCCGTGCTGTACCTGCCCTGGGAGTGTTTGTTGGGGGATAGTGTAGAGGGAGCTTTACTCTGTATCTAACCCCGTGCTGTACCTGTCCTGGGAGTGTTTGATGGGGACAGTGGAGAGGGAGCTTTACTCTGTATCTAACCCTGTGCTGTACCTGTCCTGGGAGTGTTTGATGGGGACAGTGTAGAGGGAGCTTTACCCTGTACCTAACACCGTGCTGTACCTGTCCTGGGAGTGTTTGATGGGGACAGTGTAGAGGGAGCTTTACTCTGTACCTAACCCCGTGCTGTACCTGTCCTGGGAGTGTTTGATGGGGACAGTGTAGAGGGAGCTTTACTCTGTATCTAACCCCGTGCTGTACCTGCCCTGGGAGTGTTTGATGGGGACAGTGTAGAGGGAGCTTTACTCTGTATCTAACCCCGTGCTGTACCTGCCCTGGGAGTGTTTGATGGGGACAGTGTAGAGGGAGCTTTACTCTGTATTTAACCCTGCGCTATACCTGTCCTGGGAGCTTGTGACACTTAGTGTTTGACATTCCTCCGCTTGATGAGCACAACATTCACGAAAAGGCTTAAAAAGCTGCTGTTGACGGGATGTTGCTGAGGACACCTTTTAACAACCAAATGTAACATATCAGACTGATGGTCAATGGACATACTGTCAACTCTCTCCACTTACTATTAACTTTGACGATTAAATAACCTCCCAATTTCACAGCCCATTATCTTGATGCCCTTAGACTATCAGTGCCATTAAATTGCTTTCAGTGTCTCGGATTACATGTCAAAACAGAACTCCCATTGCAAATTCCTCCTTCGACAGCACAATTTTTCACATAGCTTCCATTCTGAGTTTGTTATCTCGCGCTGTTTATTCCTCTCATCTCCGACATCCTTAATCATTCTTTTACTTTTGTACATGGCCGAGGAAATTGACATGGTTTTAGAGTTAATGGAGGAAATGTTAGAGTTTGTTAGTCTCCTCCTCGGATGACGGTAACTCTTACGGGGGACCATTGCATGGCAGGTCGCAGAGATAAAATGGCATGGTGTCACAGTGGTTAGCACTGCTGCCTCACAGCGCCAGGGACCTGGGTCGGCATGGTGGCACAGTCGTTAGCACTGCTGCCTCACAGTGCCAGGGATCCCGGTTCAAATCCAGCCTCGGGTGACTGTCCGTGCGGAGTCTGCACGTTCTCCCCGTGTCTGCGTGGGTTTCCTCCGGATGCTCCGGCTTCCCACCACAGTCCAAAGATGTGTAGGTTAGGTGGATTGGTCATGCTAAATAGCCCCTTAGTGTCCAAAAAAGGGCAGGTGTGGTTACGGAGATGGAGCGGGGGGAGAGGGTCTAGTTGGGTGCTTTTTCAGAGGGTCGGTGCAGACTCGATGGGCCAAATGGTCCCCATCTGTACCGCAGTGATTCTATGATTTGTGTTGATGGATGAACTGTTAGGGTGAGAATTTTAAAATCAAGTCTTTGCCAGACTCTTGGAATAGACGAGTTTAGTTTTCCCAAGCCAAGATGTTATTCCACCCGGTACAATGATTGGACTGAGCTTCGGAAGAGGAAGTGAGGACGGAGAAATAGCTGACTCAAGGTTTTTCAGACTGTGCTCTGTTATAGCATTGTCATGGTTTCCGGGTGAAATATGTCAGAGGCAATAATGGAGTTATTTCTGGTTAACCCATTTCATATATGCTTCAATTGTATTAAAATATTATCCTTGAGGTCATATCAGCAGCATCCTTAAAAGCACAATTAAATTATTCACTGCGGATTCTAAATTACACAAAGTATATGTGTTGGGAATGTAGCCTGCAGGTATCTACCAGCAGTAAACTCTCAATCTGCTCCAGGCAGTGACGGGTCACTGCTCCTGGTATTTTAGATCCATATAGAATTACCACGTTAATTGGGATATCTAGTGCCTTAAAGACTGCCCGTGGGAATGGCGTATTCTGCTGCCTCATTCATTTTTCATCGGTAAGATCCCTGTTTTTGGTTTGTTTTCACAATCCCTGGAATCCACCACCAGGTTTACCCATCGAGCATCAGATTGGCACAGGATTGGGGGTGGGTCGGGGTTCCGGGGTGGGGGGTGAGAGGGAACCTCAGTAACTGCAGTCGGCTCAACAGTTTTATTGACGTTGTTCAAAGGCAAAAGCCGACTGACAATGCCCCCAGAGTTCGAAGCTGCGCTGGAAGAGGAGGTGTAAGGGTTCACAGTCCATGGTTGTTGTCACGTACTGAACAGCCAGGGGCTGTCTCACGAGCTACGTGCTGTTCCCTGTCGTGTTGGGTGTTCCGATGCACAAATGATCCAACACGGCTGTAGATGGTACAACTCTGTTTTATTGTCTTAAACAATAACAACTACTAACTGCTGGCTGAGGTTCGTGCTTCACCAGATAACCTGTGGACCCAGCCCTAGCACTATCTTGGTGAGGCACTCAGCACATGGTGTATGTCTGAGTGGCACGCTGTGAGCTCTGTGCTCTGAGCTGTCTCCTGATAGAATGAGCGGGAACTGTGGTGTTCCCTGTTTTATAGTGCGCGTGCTCTCACTGGTGATTGGCTGCGATGTTGTGTGTTTGTTGATTGGTCCAACTACCTGTCCATCAGTGTGTGTGTGATTGCACCATGATATGCTGATGTGGATATCATGACATTCCCGTCTGGTTAGAAAGGCAGACATGTAGCTTCTTTCTTGCCTGAATTTCGGCTTTAATTGTTGCCGGCATTCATCCGATAGATCCTGCTATTTCTACTCTGACTCTGATTATTACTCGCGGCACTGGTAATAATAAAAGGATGTAGATAGATTGGAGACTTGGGCACAGAAATGGCAGATGGAGTTTAATCCGGACAAATGTGAGGTGATGCATTTTGAAGGATCAAATCTCGGTATGATTTATACTGTAAATGGCAGAACCCATAGGAGCGTTAACATACAGAGGGATCTGAGTGAGCAGGTCCACAGTTCCCTAAAAGTGGCAACACAGATAGCCAAGGTGATTAAGAAAGCCTATGGCATGTGTCATGTGAGGGTACCTTTAAAACATGGATGTTTAAGCAATGTACCTTTAGGAAAACAGTGATGTCAGAGAGTGGGTGGGCTGAGGTCAGGTCAGCCATTTTGCAGTTTAGTTTTGCAGTTGGAAAAAGCAGTTTGTGTGTGTCTGTGTGTTTCCAGAGAGCTGCAGGAAGAAAGCAAGGTGCTGGAGCTGAAGTCAATCAAGCTAATATATCTCTGCCCTTCCAGAGAAAATATATATATCCTTTAACCTGATGTGATACTGTTGAAAGGTGCTGTCTCTTGGAAGTTTGAAGGAACATTTTAAGGAATTATTTACTGTTGCAATATTTTCTGAGTTATCTTTGAAGTAAGGGGTGTTAAGAGATCCAATGTTTATTTAAGATGTTAAGTTGAGTTCATGGAATAAACAGTGTTTTGTGTTTAAAAACCCACGTGTCCATAATTGTAATCCACACCTAGGGAAAAAGCCGTGAACTAGGAAAAGCAACAAATCCATTAAAGGGAGAGGTTGGTTGAACTCCATGATACATTTTGGGGTTCTGAAAACGCCTCGCCCATAACAATTGGGGGCTCAAGGGGGATAAAAGTCTATCTATTGGATTGGCTTTTGTGAACTTAAAGACAGTGAAGGATTGTTACTTTTCCGGTGTGGTATTTTAGTTTAGGTGGGGAGAGTGTTGTGAACAATGGCTCTTTCAGAGGCTCAGAGGTTTTTGGGGTGGGGATTGTCACACGTAGTACTTTACGGACAGAAACGAAAAGCAGACTGTTAGATTTGGCAAGAACATTGCAGTTAACATTACCTGACAAAATGCGAAAAGATGAGGTAATTATGGCGTTGGTTAAGCATTTAAAGTTGCCTGAGATAATGCTTGACTCATTGGAAATGGCAAAAGTTCAGTTGCAAATTAAACAAATGGAACATGAGAAAAAATTAAAGCGGCTTGAATACGAGACTGAGAGAGAGGAAAAAGAAAGAGAAAGAGAGAGAGAGGAAAGAGAAAGAGAGAGAGGGGAAAAAGAAAAGGAGAGAGAAGAAAGGAGAAAAGAAAGAATAGCTCTAGCAGAACAAAAAGAAAAAGAAAGGGAGATACAGATCAGGGAAAAAGATAAAGAGAGGGAGTTTGAACTTCAGAAAATGACCATGAAACTTGACAATCAGTTAAAATTGGCAGACGTAAAGGGAAATGTGCAGCTGGATGATAGTGATGAGGATAGTGAGAAAGAGCGTCACAGTCGAAGGCTTGGTGGGAATCTATTTAAATATGTCCAAGCATTGCCAAGGTTTGACGAGAAGGAAGTGGAAGTCTTTTTCATTTCATTTGAGAAGGTAGCTAAACAAATGAAATGGCCACAGGACATGTGGGTGATACTGATTCAAACAAAGCTGGTAGGTAGAGCTAGTGAAATGTTTGCATCACTACCGGAGGAGGTATCTGGAACGTATGAGGAGGTGAAGAAACCCGTCTTAAGTGCATATGAACTAGTGCCTGAAGCTTGCAGACAAAGGTTTAGAAATTTAAGGAAAGAATTTGGTCAAACATACATGGAGTTTGAAAGGCTCAAACAGAGTAATTTTGATAGGTGGATAAGGGCTTTGAAAATAGACCAAACGTACGAAGCTCTCAGAGAAATTATACTTTTGGAGGAGTTTAAAAATTCAATTCCTGATGTAGTGAGAACTCATGTGGAAGAACAGAGGGTTAAAACTGCGAGATTAGCAGCGGAAATGGCAGATGATTATGAATTAGTTCATAAATCAAAGGTTGGTTTCCGACATCAGTTTCAGCCGGTGAGGGATAGAAACTGGGGACATGAGAAATACTCAAGTGGTAAAGGTAAAGGTGATCTGGTGGGAGACAATAAAGAGAGTGTACCTCAGATTGAAAAAGAAATCCAGGAGGGTGGAAAAGAAATGAAAAGTTTCAGATGTTTTCACTGTAATAAACTAGGCCATGTAAAGTCACAGTGTTGGTGATTGAAGAAAAGCACTGGGAAGGCTGATGTGGTAAAACAGGATAAGACAGTGGGGCTTGTTAGAGTGGTAAAGGAAAGCCTAAGAGAAGCGAAGGAGGTGCAAACAATTGTACAGCCTGAAATGAAAATCGCTTATTGTCACAAGTAGGCTTCAAATGAAGTTACTGTGAAAAGCCCCTAGTCGCCACATTCCGGCGCCTGTTCAGGGAGGCTGGTACAGGAATTGAACCATGCTGCTGGCCTGCCTTGGTCTGCTTTCAAAGCCAGCAATTTAGCCCTGTGCTAAACAGCCTGTTCAAGAAGTAATTGTTCAGAAGGTGCCAGATGTCTGTAAAGAATTTACTTGTGTGGGTAAAGTTTACTCATGTGGAGCAGGTAAAGAAGTCGTAATTTTAAGAGATACAGGGGCTAGTCAATCTTTAATGGTAAGAGATGAGGAATTATATAGTTTGGGAAGAATGTTGTCAGAAAAGGTGGTGATATGTGGAATTCAGGGTGAGAGGAGTCGCGTTCCATTATATAAGGTAAGGTTGGAAAGTCCAGTGAAAGTGGTGAAGTGGTAGTAGGAGCAATAGATAAACTATCTTGTCCAGGAATACAGTTTATCTTGGGTAATGATATAGCTGGATCACAGGTGGGAGTGATACCTACTGTGGTAGATAAGTCAGTGGAAAATCAGATAACTGAAGTGATGAAGGACGAATATCCTGGGATTTTTCCGGATTGTGTAGTAACAAGGTTGCAAAGTCGCAGGTTAAGACAAGAGGATAAATCAAAGAGTGAAGATGAAGTTGAAGTGCAATTATCAGAAATGATTTTTGATCAGATGGTTGAAAAAGAACAAGAACAGGTGGTGGATGAGGCAGATATTTTTAGTTCAGGAAAATTGGTGGAGTTACAACAGAAAGATGTAGAAATAAAACGGATATATCAGAAAGCATATACGGAAGAGGAATCTGAGAGTATATCAGTGTTATTACCGTAAAAATGATGTCTTGATGAGAAAATGGAGACCTGTACATATGCAGGCAGATGAAAAGTGGGCAGATGTTCATCAAGTAGTATTGCCGGTAAGGTATAGAAAGGAGGTATTGCGAGTTGCACATGAGGTACCAGTGGGAGATCATTTGGGAATAAGGAAAACTCAAGCTAAAATCCAGAAATATTTTTATTGGCCTGGACTACATAAAGATGTAGTTAAATTTTGTCAATCATGTCACACATGTCAAGTGATAGGGAAACCTCAAGCAGTGATAAAACCAGCGCTCTTAATACCCATTCCAGCATTTGAGGAACCTTTTACAAGGGTCCTAATCGATTGTGTAGGACCGCTCCCTAAAACAAAAAGTGGGAATCAATATCTTTTGACTATAATGGATGTGTCTACTAGGTATCCAGAGGCCATTCCAGTACGTAATATTACAGCTAAAAGGATTGTGGAGAAGTTACTTAAAGTATTTACTAGATATGGACTACCCACAGAAATTCAATCGGATCAAGGAACAAATTTTACTTCAAAGTTATTCAAAGAAGTTATGGATAGCGTAGGAATAAAACAATTTAAATCAACTGCGTACCATCCAGAATCGCAGGGAGCGTTAGAAAGGTGGCATCAGACATTAAAGACAATGTTGAGGGCGTATTGTCAAGATTATCCAGAGGATTGGGATAAAGGAATTCCATTCGTATTGTTTGCAATTAGGGACGCACCTAATGAGTCTACCAAATTTAGTCCTTTTGAACTAATTTTTGGTCATGAGGTAAGAGGACCACTTAAAATGATTAAGGAAAAATTGGTGGGTGAGAATTCGGAAATTACACTGTTGGATTACGTGTCAAATTTTAGGGAACGATTAAATAGAGCAGGTGAATTGGCTAGACAACATTTGAAAGTTGCACAAAATGTGATGAAACGGGTAGCGGACAAGAAATCCAAAGTTCGTAGTTTTGCCAGTAGGGATAAAGTTTTAGTGTTGCTCCCAGTGGTAGGGGAGCCTCTAAAAGCTAGGTTTTGTGGACCGTATCAGATTGAAAGGAAATTAAGTGAGGTGAATTATGTGGTAAAAACACCAGATAGAAGGAACTCACCGAGTGTGTCATGTGAATATGCTTAAAAGGTACTTTGAAAGGGAAGGAGAGAAAAAGGAGGTTTTAATGATTCTAACTCAAAGTGATGAACCAAATCCAGATGACTGTGAATTTGTCATACCTCAAATTAAATTGGAAAATGAGGATGTTCTTAAAAATTGGGATGAGTTGTTAAGTTACCTTCCAGAAGAAAAATGAACTGACCTGAAAGAGTTATTGATATCACATGGGCAAGTTTGTAGAGATAAATTGGGAAGTACTAAAATGGCTATACATGATGTAGATGTGGGAAATGCTGTTCCTATCAAACACCATCCATATAGACTTAATCCTTTAAAATTGGCACAGGTTACCAAAGAGATTGAGAGTATGCTTAAAAATGGCATAATTGAAGTGGGTTTCAGCCAATGGAGCTCACCCATAGTGATGGTACCTAAACCAGACGGTACCCAATGGTTGTGTGTGGACTATCGAAAGGTGAATGCAGTTACAAGAACGGACTCTTATCCTATCCCACCATTGAAGGATTGCATGGAGAAAGTGGGACAATCTGCTTTTATTTCCAACTTCCAGACATGGGAAGAACATTTGAAACATCGTATGGAGTTCTTCGATCGACTTCAGGTGGCGGGTTTGGTGATGAACCTAGCCGAAAGTGAATTTGGAGAAGCCCGAATCACTTTCCTTGAGGAGTTTCCGATACCCTCAAGATGAAGGGAGGCAACGCGATCTCTTAACATGAATGAATTTGATCGAACCTTTGTGCAAAGGTTTTGTGGCGTGATTACTCCACTGATGGACTTGCTAAAGAAACCTAAAAAATTTCAATGGACAGCGGACTTTCAACAGGCATTTGACTGCCTGAAAGCTGTGATCACCAATGTTCCTGTATTGGAGAATTGCAAGGGACTCTGTGGTCAGATTGAACTATAAGTATCTGATTCTAAAGAGAAATGCCGAGGAGTAGAGGAATGGATGGATCGTGCAGAGACTTTGTTCAAAGAGACTGTCAATCGAGAAGGATTTTGGTTAGAGGAAGAAGAACAAAGAAAAATGGACTATATTATTATACCTGTCTGCATGTGTTGTTTTTTTTTAAAAACAAAAAGGTATATTTACTGTGTACATTTCTTAGTGGGTGGTGCAAAAGTGAAAAATGAAACCATCTTGAAGTTGATGGATTTTTTTTCTTGGGGGGAGGTACCATGTGAGGGTACCTTTAAGACATGGATGTTTAAGCAATGTACCTTTAAGAAAACAGTGATGTCAGAGAGTGGGTGGAGCTGAGGTCAGGTCAGCCATTTTGCAGTTTAGTTTTGCAGTTGGAAAAAGCACTTTGTGTGTGTCTGGGTGTTTCCAGAGAGCTGCAAGAAGAAATCAAGGTGCTGGAGCTGAAGTCAACCAAGCTAATATATCTCTGCGCTTCTCCAGAAAAAATATATATCCTTTAACCTGATGTGATACTGTTTAAAGGTGTTAAGTCTCTTGGAAGTTTGAAGGAACATTTTAAGGAATTATTTACTGTTGCAATATTTTCTGAGTTATCTTTGAAGTAAGGGGTGTTAAGAGATCCAATGTTTATTTAAGATGTTAAGTGGAGTTCATGGAATAAACAGTGTTTTGTGTTTAAAAACCCACGTGTCCATGATTGTAATCCCACACCTAGGGAAAAAGCCGTGTGCTAGGAAAAGCAACAAATCCATTAAAGGGAGAGGTTGGTTGAACTCCATGATACATTTTGGGGTTCTGAAAACGCCTCGCCCATAACACATGCTTGCCTTCATCAGCCGGGGCATTGAGGACAGTTGTTCGGAAATCATGTTGCAGCTGTATAAAACCTTGGTTAGGCTGCATTTGGAATATTGGGTGCAGTTCTGGTCACCACATTGTCAGAAGGATGTGGAAGCTTTGGAGAGAGGGCAAAGAAGGTTCACCAGGATGTTGCCTGGTCTCGAGGGTGATGGCAATGAGGAGGTTGAATAAACTAGGATTGTTTTCACTGGAAAGACGGAGGCTGAGGGGAGACCTGATAGAGGTCTACAAAATCATGAGAGGCATAGACAGGGTGGATAGTCAGAGGCTTTTTCCAAGGGTGGAAGTGTCAATTACAGGGGGCAGAGGTTCAAGGTGAGAGGGGGAAAGTTTAAGGGAGGTGTGCGGGGTAAGTTTTCACACCGAGAGTGGGTGGGTGCCTGGAACGCGCTGCCAGAGGATGTGGTGGAAGCAGCACATTAGCAACATTTCAGAGGCATCTGGATGGGTCATGAATAGGGAGGAAATAGAGGGATACGGACCGAGTAAGGGCAGAAGGTTTTTTTTTTTTAGTTAGGGCAACATGATCGGCACAGGCTTGGAGGGCCGAACGGCCTTTCCTGTGCTGTACTTTTCTTTGTTCTTTGTTCTAATCCTGAGATCACTACCTTTGGGATGGCGTGGGCTGTGTTCAATAGGAAATCCCATTGACCGTGGCGGGACCAGAGAATCACACCCCATGGGGGACCAGAGAATCACACCTCATGTTTGACAAACCTGTTGCCATTTTTTGAGGATGTTACTGGCAGAATAGATAAGGGGGAACCAGTGAATGTGATGTATTTAGATTTTCTTAAGGTTTTCGAATAGGTCCCACACAGGAGGTTAGTAAACAAAATCAGAGCGCATGGGATTGGGGGAAATATAGTGACACGGATTGAGGATTGGTTAATGGACAGAAAACGGAGAGTAGGAATAAATGGATCATTCTCAGGATGGCACTGAAACGGGGCATTTTCAGGATGGCACTGAAACGGGGCATTCTCAGGCTGTGACCAGTGGGGGTAACGCAAGGAGCGGGTTGGGGCCCCAGCTGTTCACAATCTATATCAATGATTTGGACCTGGGGATCAAATGTAATATTTCCAAGTCTGCTGATGACACAAAAGCAAGCGGGATGTGAGTTGTGGGTTGGGTACAAGGAGGCTTCAAGGGGATTTTGACTGAGCGAGTGGGCAAGAACTTGGCAGATGGAATAGAATGAGGAAAAATGTGAGATTATCCACTTTGGTCAGTGATGCACGATCAAAGACCACTAAAGCGAGGTTGTAGTCCAACTGAAGGCTTTAATAAGCTAGATGTTTCCTCCAGCAGCTCAGGTACAGAATGAAGGCTGCTGGGGCGGCACGGGCTCTTATACCCCGCCTTGCAGGGCGGAGCTACCATACAGCTTGACCAATAGGAAACATACAATATCTACCAATGGTGTTCCAGCATTACCAGGTACCGTAATACCTCTACACAGACTACCATAGTCAGAAAAACAGTCATCTAAAGTACTTCTTAAATGGTAAGAGATTGAGAAATGTTGAAGTCCGAGAGGATCTGGGTGTTCCGGTGTGAAAGCTAATAGCTGGGCGCAGCAATCAGAAAGGTGAATGTAACGTTGGCGTCGATTGCAAGGAGATTTCAGTACAAGACTTAGGAAGTTTTGCTGCACTAATATAGAGGTTGGTGAGACTGAACCAACACTGCTGGAGTATTGGGTACAGTCAGGGTCTCCTTATAAGAACATAAGAACTAGCAGCAGGAGTCGGCCATCTGGCCCCTCGAGCCTGCTCCACCATTCAATGGGATCATGGCTGATCTTTTGTGGACTCAGCTCCACTTTCCGGCCCGAACACCACAACCCTTAATCCCTTTATTCTTCAAAAAATTATCTATCTTTATCTTAAAAACATTTAATGAAGGAACCTCAACTGCTTCACTGGGCAAGGAATTCACAGCCCTTTGGTTGAAGAAGTTCCTCCTAAACTCAGTCCTAAATCTACTTCCCCTTATTTTGAGGCTATGCCCCCTAGTTCTGCTTTCACCCGCCAGTGGAAACAACCTGCCCGCATCTATCCTATCTATTCCCTTCATAATCTTATATGTTTCTATAAGATCCCCCCTCATCCTTCTAAATTCCAACGAGTACAGTCCCAGTCTACTCAACCTCTTCTCGTAATCCAACCCCTTCAGCTCTGGGATTAACCTAGTGAATCTCCTCTGCACACCTTCCAGTGCCAGTACGTCCTTTCTCAGGTAAGGAGACCAAAACTGAACACAATACTCCAGGTGTGGCCTCACTAACACCTTATACAATTGCAGCAGAACCTCCCTAGTCTTAAACTCCATCCCTCTAGCAATGAAGGACAAAATTCCATTTGCCTTCTTAATCACCTGTTGCACCTGAAAACCAACTTTTTGCGACTCATGCACTAGCACACCCAGCTCTCTCTGCACAGCAGCATGTTTTAATATTTTATCATTTAAATAATAACCCCTTTTGCTGTTATTCCTACCAAAATGGATAACCTCACATTTGTCAACATTGCATTCCATCTGCCAGACCCTAGCCCATTCACTTAGCCTATCCAAATTCCTCTGCAGACTTCCAGTATCCTCTGCACTTTTTGCTTTACCACTTATCTTAGTGTCGTCTGCAAACTTGGACACATTGCCCTTGGTCCCCAACTCCAAATCATCTATGTAAATTGTGAACAGTTGTGGGCCCAACACTGATCCCTGAGGGACACCACTAGCTACTGATTGCCAACCAGAGAAACGCCCATTAATCCCCACTCTTTGCTTTCTATTAATTAACCAATCCTCTATCCATGCTACTACTTTCCCCTTAATGCCATGCATCTTTATCTTATGCAACAACCTTTTGTGTGGCACCTTGTCAAAGACTTTCTGGAAATCCAGATATACCACATCCATTGGCTCCCCGTTATCTACCGCACTGTTAATGTCCTCAAAAAATTCCACTAAATTAGTTCGGCACGACCTGCCCTTTATGAACCCATGCTGCGTCTGTCCAATGGGACAATTTCCATCCAGATGCCTCGCTATTTCTTCCTTGATGATAGATTCCAGCATCTTCCCTACTACCAAAGTTAAGCTCATTGGCCTATAATTACTCGCTTTCTGCCTACCTCCTTTTTTAAACAGTGGTGTCACGTTTGCTAATTTCCAATCCGCCGGGACCACCCCAGAGTCTAGTGAATTTTGGTAAATTATCACTAGTGCATTTTCAATTTCCCTAGCCATCTCTTTTAGCACTCTGGGATGCATTCCATCAGGTCCAGGAGGCTTGTCTACCTTTAGCCCCATTAGCCTGCCCATCACTACTACCTCCTTGGTGATAACAATCCTCTCAAGGTCCTCACCTGTCATAGCCTCATTTCCATCAGTCACTGGCATGTTATTTGTGTATTCCACTGTGAAGACCGACCCAAAAAACCTGTTCAATTCCTCAGCCATTTCCTCATCTCCCATTACTAAATCTCCCTTCTCATCCTCTAAAGGACCAATATTTACCTTAGCCACTCTTTTTTGTTTTATGTATTTGTAGAAACTTTTACTATCTGTTTTTATATTCTGAGCAAGTTTACTCTCATAATCTATCTTACTCTTCTTTATAGCTTTTTTAGTAGCTTTCTGTTGCCCCCTAAAGATTTCCCAGTCCTCTAGTCTCCCACTGATCTTTGCTACTTTGTATGTTTTTTCCTTCAATTTGATACTCTCCCTTATTTCCTGAGATATCCACGGTCGATTTTCCCTCTTTTTACCGCCCTTCCTTTTTGTTGGTATAAACCTTTGCTGGGCACTGTGAAAAATCACTTGGAAGGTTCTCCACTGTTTCTCAACTGTTTCACTATAAAGTCTTTGCTCCCAGTCTACCTTAGCTAGTTCATCTCTCATCCCATTGTAATCTCCTTTGTTTAAGCACAAAACTCTAGTGTTTGATTTTACCTTCTCACCCTCCATCTGTATTTTAAATTCCACCATATTGTGATCGCTCCTTCCGAGAGGATCCCTAACTATGAGATCCTGAATCAATCCTGTCTCATTACACAAGACCAGATCTAGGACCGCTTGTTCCCTCGTAGGTTCCATTACATACTGTTCTAGGAAACTATCGCGGATACATCCTATAAACTCCTCCTCAAGGCTGCCTTGACCGACCTGGTTAAACCAATCGACATGTAGATTAAAACCCCCCATGATAACTGCTGTACCATTTCTACATGCATCTGTTATTTCTTTGTTTATTGCCTGCCCCACCATAATGTTACTATTTGGTGGCCTATAGATTACTCCTATCAGTGACTTTTTCGCCTTACTATTCCTGATTTCCACCCAAATGGATTCAACCTTATCCTCCATAGCACCGATGTCATCCCTTACTATTGCCCGGATGTCAGCCTTAAATAACAGAGCTACCCTTACCATCCACTCTGTCCTTCCGAAAAGTTTGATACCCTCGGATATTTAACTCCCAGTCGTGATCATCCTTTAACCATGTTTCAGTAATGGCCACTAAATCATAGTCATTCACGATGATTTGCGCCATCAACTCATTTACCTTATTCCGAATACTACGAGCATTCAGGTAAAGTACACTTATGTTGGCTTTTTTTACCTCTGTTCTGAATCTTAACACCTCGATCAGTAACCTCTCCTAAGTTATATTTCCTCTTAACCTTTCTCCTAATTTTCCTTGTCGTCGAACCCATATCTTCCTGTAACAACCTGCCGCATCGCTTACCATTAATGTTTTCACTTCCCGTTTTATTTCTTTTAGTATTCCTGGTCCTATTCACTGAGCTCCCCTCAGTCACTGTACCTTGTACTGTCGCCCTTTTTGATTTTTGACTATGGCTTCTCTGCCTTACACTTTCCCCCTTACTGCCTTTTATTTCTGTCCCTGTTTTACTACCTTCCAACTTCCTGCATCGGTTCCCATCCCCCTGCCACATTAGTTTAAACTCTCCCCAACAGCTCTAGCAAACACCCCCCCCTAGGACATCGGTTCCAGTCCTGCCCAGGTGCAAACCGTCCGGTTTGTACTGGTCCCACCCCCCCAGAACCGGTTCCAATGTCCCAGGAATTTGAATCCCTCCCTCTTGCACCATCTCTCTGGCCACGTATTCATCCTCTCTATCCTGACATTCCTACTCTGACTAGCTCGTGGCACTGGTAGCAATCCTGAGATTACTACCTTTGAGGTCCTACTTTTTAGTTTAACTCCTAGCTCCCTAAATTCAGCTTGCAGGACCTCATCCCGTTTTTTACCTATATCGTTGGTGCCTACGTGCACCACGACAGCTGGCTGTTCACCCTCCCCCCCCAGAATGTCCTGCAGCCGCTTCGAGACATCCTTGACCCTTGCACCAGGGAGGCAACATACCATCCTGGAGTCTCAATTGCGTCCGCAGAACCGCCTGTCTATTCCCCTTACAATTGAGTCCCCTATCACTATAGCCCTGCCATTCTTCTTCCTGCCCAGCTGCGCAGCAGAGCCAGGGCAGCACAGTAGCATTGTGGATAGCACAATTGCTTCACAGCTCCAGGGTCCCAGGTTCGATTCTGGCTTGGGTCACTGTCTGTGCGGAGTCTGCACATCCTCCCCGTGTGTGCGTGGGTTTCCTCCGGGTGCTCCGGTTTCCTCCCACAGTCCAAAGATGTGCAGGTTAGGTGGATTGGCCATGATAAATTGCCCTTAGTGTCCAAAATTGCCCTTAGTGTTGGGTGGGGTTGCTGGGTTATGGGGATGGGGTGGAGGTGTTGACCTTGGGTGGGGTGCTCTTTCCACGAGCCGGTGCGGACTCGATGGGCCGAATGGCCTTCTTCTGCACTGTAAATTCTATGATAAAACCTGGCTGGTGCTGCCTTCCCCTGGTGAGCCATCTCCCCCAACAGTATCCAAAGCGGTATATCAGTTTTGCAGGGAGATGACCGCAGAGGACACCTGCACTGCCTTCCTACTCTTGCTCTGTCTTTTGGTCATCCATTTACTATCTCCCTCAGTACCTTTCACCTGTGGTGTGACCAACTCGCTAAACGTGCTATCCACGACGTCCTCAGCATCGCGGACGCTCCAAAGTGAGTCCATCCGCAGCTCCAGAGCCGTCAAGCGGTCTAACAGGAGCTGCAACTGGACACACTTCTTGCACGTGAAGGAACCAGGGACAGTGGACGTGTGTCTCACTCCTGGCTCTGTCTTCTCTCTGGCTCACTGGGAGAACTCACTGGGAGTGAGTTTACAAGTGGCTCTTTTTAAACTGTCCTGAATTGACTCCCCTCCCCCATCTAAGGAATACTGACCAGAGAGGGAGTGCAACGGAGGTTCACCAGGAGTGACGGGGTTTTCCTGGAAGGAAATATTGAGAGGAGACTGGATCTGTACCCCTAGAGTTTAGAAGATTGAGAGGCGATCTCATTGAAGTATTAAAAAATCCTAGAGGGTGTGCCAGGGTAGGTGCAGGAGGGACCTTTCCACTTGTCTGGGGCAGGGGGTGTGTGTCTAGAACCAGGGGGCACAGTCTCAGAATAAGGGGCCGGCCACTTAAGACCGCGATGAAGACCAGCTTCTTCATTCAGAGGGTGGAGAGTCTTTGGGACTCTCTACCCCACAGCGCTGTGGAAGCTCGATCATTGACCATCTTCAAATCAGAGATTTCTAGATTCCAATGACATTAAGGGACATGGAGATAGTGCAGGAAGATGGAGTTAAGGTAGAATTACAGCCACGATATAGTTAAATGGTGGAGCAGGCTCGAGGGGCCAAATGACCTTCTCCCTCTCCTATGTTCTTATGACTTGGAATCAACCTTTTACGACCGTATTTGGGGAATTGGTCAGGTGGTGAGAGGGGATCATGTGATGACCCTTCTTTTGTATTTCGGGAACTGTCCTTCGCTAGGCCACAGGGACTGAAGGAGCAGAACCCTTGAGTGGGATATTCTCTCTCCATCCAGACTATTGGTTCGATCATCCACATGCCGCAGGCAATGCTTTAAGATTCAACTTAGCAGCCGCTGCCTCAGATTTAAACCGTCCATCAATAACTTTTAAACAATCTCGATGTTAAATCCTCAGGGACCAACAAACCCAGTCTGAATGCAGGCAAGTCCTTAACCAAGAATCCGTACATCACTCACTATTACTAACTTGAAAAACTTATTGATCTACCCTCCCACTTTCTAACTTACTCATGTATGTGTGTGTGTGAGTGTGTATGCAGGTGCTGTGTTGAGTATGTGTAAGTATGTGTGTAAAAATAATAATCTTTATGTCACAAGTAGGCTTACATTAACACTGCGAAGTTAACACTAACAAAGTTACTGTGAAAATCCCCTAGTCGCCCCACTCCGGCGCCTGTTCAGGTACACAGAGGGAGAATTCAGAATGTCCAATTCACCTAACAGCACGTCTTTCGGGACTTGTGGGAGGAAACCGGAGCATCCGGAGGAAACCCACGCAGACACTGGGAGAAGGTGCAGACTCTGCACAGACAGTGACCCAAGCCGGGTATCGAACCTGGGTCCCTGGCGTTGTGAAACAACAGTGCTAACCACTGTGCTGCCCATGTGTATATATATATGAGTATATGTGTGTGTAGGTGAGTGTATGTGTGTGAATGTGTGTGTATGAGTGTGTGTATGTGTGTGAGTGAGTGGGTGTATGTGAATGTCTGTGTGTGAGTGAGTATGTGTGTGTGAGCGCGTGTGTATGAGTGTGTGTGGGTGTGAGTGTGTGTGAGCATGTGTCTGTGTGAGTGAGTGTGTGATTGAGTTTAACATGTTAGTATGTGTTTCTGACCATGTGTGTGAGTGTGTGCATAAGTGTGTGAATATGCATGTTTGTGTGCATGCGTTGTGTATGAATGCGTGTGTGAGTGACTGAGTGAGTGTATGTGTGCGTGAGTGAGTGTGTGTGTGTGAACATGTGTGTGTGTATGAGTGTGGGTTTGGGTGTGTGTGAGCATATGTCTGAGTGAGTGCATGTGTGTGTGTGTGTGTGTATGTGAGTGTGAATGTGTGTGTGCATGTATGAGATGTTATGAACCCTGGCGTGATCAATTCCAGCCTCACATGTCCTTGAGTCACAACACAAGTAACTTAACCACTGATTCTTAGAAAAATACCCCAAGCCTTTGACCCCTGGCTTCCCAATAATCACAGTAAAGTTTAAACATAATTACTATTTATTTATAACAAGAACTATCATGAAATATGCAGCAAATACAACTGGTTAATGACAAGATAATACCTACCGCACACTTTAACTGTCCCACGCTCTCCCGCACATACAAGACAGACAAACACAGAGGGGTGGAAAAGGGTAAAAATAATAATGACAAAGGTCAAAAGATAAGAGTCTTTGCTTCAGATGGTGGTTCTTTATCTCATGTTCTTCAGAGCAAGCTTGCTGATTAAAGTCTCTGGTTTTCAGCCTGAAATGCTCTTCTTTGTAGAATCCTTCATTCAGGTAGTTTAGAAAACAGACAATACTCAGGCAGCAGGCATTCTGGAGACACCTCTTATTTCTCATCAAACTGGGCCTTTAGCTTGAGGTTCGAATTCAGGCTTTTATCTTTCTGAAGAGACACATTATTTCACATCAAACATTACTTCCAGCTCATGGTTTGACTTCAGGCCTCTACAGCCTCAGGAGGGCAACACCTAGACTTGGTGGCGAGAGAGTCAGCTCTCACTGAGACCAAACTGGAACCTCAGAGCTGTGTGATTGTGTGTGTGTGTCTGAGTGAGTGTGAGTGAGTGTGTGTGTGTGAGTATGTGACTTTGTGTGGGTGTGTGTGAGTGAATGTGTGTGTGTGTGAGTGAGTGCGCGAGTGAGTGAGTGTGTGTATGAACAAGTGTCTGTGTTTGAGTGTGCGTGTGTGCGTGAGCATGTGCATGAATGTGTGTGTGTGCGCGTCTGAAAATGAATGTGTGTATTTGAGTGTGGGAGTGCATGAGTATGACTTTGTGTGACTGAGTGAGTGTGTAAACATGTGATGTGCGTGTCTTTGCACGTGTGTGTGTGTGTTTGTGCGTGTGAGTGCGTGAGTGTGTGAAAGTGTGTCTTTGTTTGTGTGTGAGAGAGTGTATGAGTGTGAATGAGTGTGTGAAAGTGCGTCTTGGCCTAGCCAGCGATACGCACATCCCGTAAATCAACAAAAACATTTTAAAAAAAAAATTATTCTGGGTATTAAATACAACAAACGTTATTCTCTCTTTTTTGAATAAAAAGCTCACAAGGAGAGCTGCCTGAGCGTGTCTTTCAGATGCAGTATGTAAACAGTGGAACACCCACTGAATTGACGAGCCTACCCTTCAAACATAACCCTTGCCGGCGATCATGAGGGGTGGGGAGAGAGAGAAACCATTCTTCCTCCTCAAACCTGATTGGAATCTGATCATAACATAATTAACATAAAATGCCTTTTATGTTAATTTTATATTCAATAATAAACCCGGCTGCTTTGCAATTGATTTGGTTGTTCGTCTGGCCCATCTTTTAAACGTTTGTTTTGTTTTATTCAAATGATATGCCAACACCGTCAAAAGACTTTAATTGTGATGAATGGCAAATTAAAGCTGATTGGAATCGGGACTGAGAGCAGGTTCCATCTCACTGTGCAGTGGAAATGATGTGAAATCAATGTTTCAGCTACTTTTAAGAGAAGCCTCTGATAGGAATATTTAATTTTCTCCAAACTGTTTTTTCCAGTCACAATGGAAAGGCCCTTTTTGATGTCAAAAAATGAATTAGCAGCAAACAGCAGGGCGATGAATTCAATCTGTGGCATGATCTGTCAGGCAGATTATCTGAAAGAGGTTAAAAGGTTAATGCAGCTGTTTAATTGTCTTGAGTATTGGGGGGAGCTGGAACATCTGTTGCAGTTTTTCACGTTTGGAACACGTGCAATTAACGGGCTTCGGGAAATTCTGCATCCCCCGTCCGGGTTTATGCTGTTCCCAGTCGTAACGCTCAGCCTGGAAGTGTGGGGGAGGCAGATTCAATCGCGGCATCGAAGAGAGAGATAGATGATCATTTGAACAGAAACAATTTGTAGGGATATTGGGGGGGGGAAGAGGCAGGGGAACGGCACTAAGTCATGATGCTCGTTTGGAGAGCTGTTGCAGACACGATGGGCCGAATGGCCTCCTTTGGCTGCGTCTGGTCTGGGGAGGGGCTTTGGTGCGGTGAAGGGGGAATTTTAATTCCGAAGGGAGGGAGCTCGGCGGGGCTCCCTGCACAGCTCATCGAAGTGTCCTCGGAGGTTTCGGCACAATTCGGAGCTGAGAATTCCGGCCTGGATTCTGTGCTGAGGCCCCCGGTGAAGAGAGCGTGAGGCCCAACATGATCTGAAGCCTGATGCAAATGGCAACTTTCCTTTCCAGTCTTGACACCTGTTACTGGATACAAATCAGTGAGGACGCAGCAGGTGCGATACCGACAGATCAGCATTATCAGCTGAGTGAAGTTAAAAGAATGAATGAACATAGAACATAGAACATTACAGCGCAGTACAGGCCCTTCGGCCCTCGATGTTGCGCCGACCTGTGAAACCACTCTAAAGCCCATCTGCACTATTCCCTTATCGTCCATATGTCTATCCAATGACCATTTGAATGCCCTTAGTGTTGGCGAGTCCACTACTGTTGCAGGCAGGGCATTCCACACCCTTACTACTCTCTGAGTAAAGAACCTACCTCTGACATCTGTCTTATATCTATCTCCCTTCAATTTAAAGCTATGTCCCCTCGGCTAGACATCACCATCCGAGGAAAAAGGCTCTCACTGTCCACCCTATCCAATCCTCTGATCATCTTGTATGCCTCAATTAAGTCACCTCTTAACTTTCTTCTCTCTAACGAAAACAGCCTCAAGTCCCTCAGCCTTTCCTCATAAGATCTTCCCTCCATACCAGGCACCATTCTGGTAAATCCTGGTATCTTTAACATCCGAATATCCACACATTGTACAATGTTACCCTGCCCTTGAGCCTTTATCTCTTACCCCACATTGCAGCTGTCACCCTGGCACTCTGTATTACCCTACAGCACTGCCTTGGCTGGCCAGGGAGTCTGACGTCAACGCACTTGGACTAGGTAGGTGAGAAAATCATCATTTTTCCCCGCCTCTTCGTTCAAAGTATGTGGGCGTCCTGGGTGGGCCGCCATTTATTGCCCAACCCTGATAACCCCTGGGACGGTGGTGGTGAGCTGCCATCTGGAACCGCTGCAGTCCCTGTGGTGAAGGTACACCCAGTGGCGGCCGCCGCCCTGGGGTGCCCCCAGTGACGGCTGCCAGCCAGTGCTCCTGTGGGCAGGGGCTGAGTGAGAGTAAACTCGGGCTGGATTGTGATGGATCACATGGTCGAATGGCCTGCTGACTTTGGCGGCTGGAGGCGACACTGCGGAGGCTCCTTATATAAGCAAAGGGGGTTTATTGAGAACAAGGAGAAGGCATAAAGGTCTCTGAGACAGATCTTCACTCCTTGCCCCCCCCCCTCCCAGGGCCCCGCGCTTTATCCCCATTGGTTGGAGTTCGGGTGTTCACACGTGATAGACCCCGAGCTGGTCACATGGGCCATGAGGGATCGCCCATTAAAGAGGTTGAGCCACCCCATCCCTTCCCTCTGTAATGTGAGTGTCTCTTTAAGAGCGGTTTATCACATGGTTTCAGGGATGTCATTTTTGTGGGTGGAGCTGGGCTGTGGCTGCGAGTTTTACTTTCGCTTTGCGTTTTTGGTCTGTTTTGAACTCCACGGGTTGAAAGACTTGTCGCTCTCTATCTTCATTTTAAAAGCTGTTTCCAGACTGCTTGGTAACGTAAAAGAGATAATTGCTCTCTGGCAGGAATTCAAACCTGCTGTTTGAAAAGGGGAACAGAGTATCAATAACAAGTCTTATACCAGTGAGAATGCCGTGTGCTGGGCCACGCCTTTGAAAAGAGGGTGCTAATTTTACTTGGATTTTGCTATTGAATTGGAACAGTTAAAGGGGGAATTCATTAAGGGTTATACATAGATTACTGTAGCTGTGTGGGGTCTTGATGTTCATAATTGATAAAAAATCTTACTGCGTGTGTTTATACAAATGTTAACGAAATTCTTAGAATAACGCATGTTTTTTTGATTAAAAGTGCCTAAGAACTCTCTTGAATAACCCCTGAAAGGCAGGGCCTTGTGCTCCCCACAGCTAAATTCAACAAAACTTTCTAGGTCAGGTGAACTCCATAATATACTTTGGAGTTTTCTAAACCCTGGCTCATAACTCCTCTGAAATCCCTCAGTGCAACATAGGCTATTTTCAATCAAATATATACAAGCAAACATTGAGACTATAAAAAGGACAGGGTCCATAGCAGTCCTTAATCGGGCTAATCTGTTGAGGCCTGGTGGTCTGCTTCAGTCCCGCACACGGCTCCTTCACCAATGAGGTAGTGTTGTTCGAACAGCAGGAGGCTTCCTTGAGAACCCGACCAGTACTTCGGGGTTTGTCAGTGGGGCCTCTATGGAATTCCCTTGGCTCTGGCTCTGCTGCGGAGGCACCGGTGATGCCTGGCGATTCCATTTGTTCCGCCTTTGGGGTTGTGATCTGTCCCGGCTCCTTGCATGCTTCCGAGCTAATCTTCCTGGAAAGGCTACTGTGTCAGACCGCCCCGGACTTCACCGTAATCCTGCCAGGTAACCACAGGTGGCCTGTTCCAGACGGAGACCGGGTCGCCAAGTTCAAATGACCGCCTTCCTTTCACCGAATCGTGCTTCTGCTTCTGGGAGGCCAACTGCTCCTGCAGCCCCCCCCCCCCCCACTCCCCCCCACTCCCCGTCACCGTCACCGCCACATTGAGGGAAACGAGGTATAAGCGAGCCCGGGGGCAACGGCAGATTAGTCACGTTGCCGACATGATTCCATATTGGTATGGGGGGTAGTGTTGCTCGCAAGAAGGGAGTTGGCCAACTTGAGGCGTAACGGTCTGTTAGGTCGATTCCTTATTGGACCCCTGAACCGCGCTCTCTGCTAATCCGTTCGAGGATGGCTGGTACAGGGCTGTTCGAATGCGGTGGATGCCGATTGTTTTGACAAAGTGCTGAAATTCCTCTGCAGTGCTGTTGTCAGACACCAATAGCTCAGGAAACTGCTGAGATTGTCGTTCCCCATCTCCTCGACGTCCAACCACGTGGAGTGGGCGTCCACTTGTATCAGGAACATTCTTCCCAGGAAAGGGCCTGCAAAATCAACATGTAACCTCGTCCTCGGATGACCAGGCCGTTCCCATGGGTACAGGTGGGCCGTGGGTGGCCAGGTTTGCTGGGCCTGACAGAAACCACATTGATGTTCTTCATCCTTACCAATGCCGGGCCATCGTATGTAGCTCCTGGCCAACGTTTTCACCTCAGTCTGGCCAGGGTGGGCAGTGTCCAACTCCTGCAGCAGTGGCTCTGTCGCCAAGGGTGGTACCATCACCCGGGACCCTCAGAGTAAAACTCCGTCCTCACGAGTGAGTTCACCTTTTCTGATGAGGTGGGGCCTCAGCTGATCTGATTGGGCATGGTGCCACCCAATCAGGCCCATTCGCTTCGCCTCGGAAAAGTCTGGATCACGTTGAGCCTGTTTTTTGACGTTGCTGACAGGACCGGCAGGGTGACTGGGAAATTTAACGGCAGGACAACCTCTCGCGGTGGTGCCAGATTTTGGGGTGAGTGGCAGCCGACTCGGGGCATCGGTGTTTGGGACCCGCGTTCCAGGCCGGTGCTGGAAAATGTAGATCTCGGCGGCCAACAACAAAGCCAACACTGTACCCTGGCAGACGGGATCGGAAGAATTGGCTCGTCCTCACCGAGGAGCCTGGCAGCGGCTTGTGGTCTGTTATAACGGTAAAACAGCGGCCGTACGCGTGCGGGTGGACGTTCTTCACACTGTAAATTACACCGCGGCCTTCTCCTTCAATCTGAACATACCTCCTTTCTACGCTGGTGCGCGTTCGGGAGGCGAAGGCGATGGGCCTCTCTGAGCCGGCCTCCATCGTATGGGACAGGACAGGCGCTAGACCATCGCAGGTCAAGATGATTTGTTGACTTGGATGGAAATGGAGCAACAAGGTGGATGACTTTAGGGCCTGTTCTTGTGGGTGGTGGAGTTGAGGGATACGGAGAGTGAGGGGATAAGGGGATGAGGGATGAGAAGGGTGAGGGGATTGAGGGACAAGGAGGGCGAGGGGATGAGGGATGATGGAGGGTGTGGGATTGAGGGACATGGAGGGTGTGGGGATGAGGGGATGAGGGATGAGGGACATGGAGGGTGTGGGGTTGAAGTGCTTGTTCACGAGCCTCACCAATTGGTTGAACAATTTTGTGTAGGGAGCCTCCGGGATGTCAAATATTTTATGAGGTTGAAGGTCTGGGGCCCACAAACCGTTAATAAAATAACTTTCTCTTTATCCTCGCCTATGATTTTATTGGCAATAAAGAAATATCGGAGCTGCTCGAGATTCAGGCTCCAATCCTGATCGAACGGATCGATTATCCCAATCAATTTTTCTCACTCATTGTTTTTCGATTTATCTCCTTCCCCTCAAAATCTGAGACGAGCAATGATTTGAGATCGTTATCCGATTTAGGCTCTTTGTCAATGTGGCGCCCTGAGACACAGCGGAGGCCTCGTGTTTAACCAAAAGGGGGTTTATTGAGAACAAGGAAGAGGTCAGCAATGCACAATCGCAGAGGTTTCTCACTCTGTGACACGCGGGTACGCACTGCCTGGGCCCCTGCTCCCAGGACCCTCCGCTTTTTACCCATTGGTCGGGGTCCGCGCACTCACACACGATAGGGCCCGAGCAGGTCACGTGGACCGTGAGGGGTTGCCCCTAACTGGGGGCGGAGCTTCCTCACTGACACGCACTGTCAAGGATCATAGATCATAGAATTTACAGTGCTGAAGGAGGCCATTCAGCCCATCGAGTCTGCACCGGCCCTTTGAAAGAGCACCCTACCCAAGCCCACACCTCCACCCTATCCCCATAACACAGCAACCCCACCCGACACTAAGGGCAATTTTGGACACTAAGGGCAATTTATCATGGCCAATCCACCTAACCTGCACATCTTTGGACTGTGGGAGGAAACCGGAGCACCCGGAGGAAACCCACGCAGACACGGGGAGGATGTGCAGACTCCGCACAGACAGTGACCCAAGCCGGGAATCGAACCTGGGACCCTGGAGCTGTGAAGCAATTGTGCTAACCACCATGCTACCGTGACACGTGAAATGTGTCTGGCTGGATGACCTAGTGTGCCCACTGGACAGAGCCCTAGACGGGGAAGGACTACCAGCTGCAGGTGATGGGGGTGTGGATGAAACTATGTTCAATGCAACATATTACAGGCTGAACGAGCTCGGGTTTGAGCTGATACTGCTCATGGCTTCGTAGACCCTGCTCCTACCTCATCTCCGAAACACTGACAGCCTACCAGGTACCACCCCTGCACCCGTGAGGAAAGCAGAAATCCCCAACTCTGGGATACTGTTGAGTATTCCACAGTCGTTGGTGCAGCCCCATTGCTCAGGGTGACTGCAGGCTACAGGCTGTTACTGCCTCAGAGTTCATTCGACCATCAGCAGCATAGCTCACCTTTACACTGAACTTTCAAACCCGCTTGATAGGAAAGGACTGCTCGATGAGGTTGTGGAAGCTTTCTAATGGCTGGGAGAGAGCGAGGGAGAGAGAGAGAGAGAGAGGGCAGATGGAGAGAGAGAGAGGGAGAGAATGTGGGACAAGCTGAGATAGATCCAACATTCCCTCAACTGTGGAGAAGTGACGTAGAATGAAATAGAATTGCCAGTGCAAAAACAGGCCACCCTCCCCAAGTAGCTCATGCTAGATTCCACACAACCTCCTCTCACTCCACCTCACCTCAGCCCATCAACACGCCCTTCCATTTCATTCTCCCACCCCAGGCCCTGACGGCCAAGGAAGGTCAGTTCATAACGCGGCCAAACAGCTTGAGTGTCAACCTGCAGAATCCTTCCAAACATCCCAATGGCGGTAAGAGTGGGAGAGACTCCTGGACAACCACACTTGAGTGGAGTGGCGCCCCTCAATCTATAATCTCCTGACGACAGGCCAGCGACCTGTTCCAGGAATAACTAACTATGGGAATGGACAAAAGTCCGCCTTAGCGCTCCAGCAAGTGTGGGAAGAGGGTTGGATAGAATGTAATTTATCCAGCTTCCATTTAAATATGTCAGTGTAGATCATCTCAACCACTCCCCATGGGAGCGAGTCCCACATTCTCCCCACTCCCTGTGGGAGCGAGTTTCATACTCTCCCCATGGGAGCGAGTCCCACATTTTCCCCATGGGAGCGAGTCCCACATTCTCCCCACTCCCTGTGGGAGCGAGTTTCATACTCTCCCCATGGGAGCGAGTCCCACATTCTCCCCACTCCCTGTGGGAGCGAGTTTCATACTCTCCCCATGGGAGCGAGTCCCACATTCTCCCCACTCCCTGTGGGAGCGAGTTCCACATTCTCCCCACTCCCCGTGGGAGCGAGTTCCACATTCTCCCCACTCCCCGTGAGAGCGAGTTCCCCATTCTCCCCACTCCCTGTGGGAGCGAGTCCCACATTCTCCCCACTCCCCGTGAGAGCGAGTTCCCCATTCTCCCCACTCCCTGTGGGAGTGAGTCCCACATTCTCCCCAATCCCTGTGGGAGTGATTCCCACATTCTCCCCATTCCCTGTGGGAGCGAGTCCCACATTCTCCCCACTCCCCTTGGGAGCGAGTTCCACATTCTCCCCATTCCCTGTGGGAGTGAGTCCCACATTCTCCCCACTCCCCATGGGAGCGAGTCCCACATTCTCCCCACTCCCTGTGGGAGTGATTCCCACATTCTCCCCATTCCCTGTGGGAGCGAGTCCCACATTCTCCCCACTCCCTGTGGGAGTGATTCCCACATTCTCCCCATTCCCTGTGGGAGCGAGTCCCACATTCTCCCCACTCCCCTTGGGAGCGAGTTCCACATTCTCCCCACTCCCCGTGGGAGCGAGTCCCACATTCTCCCCACTCCCCGTGGGAGCGAGTTCCACATTCTCCCCACTCCCCGTGGGAGCGAGTTCCACATTCTCCCCACTCCCCGTGGGAGCGAGTCCCACATTCTCCCCACTCCCTGTGGGAGCGAGTTCCACATTCTCCCCGCTCCCTGTGGGAGCGAGTCCCACATTCTCCCCACTCCCCGTGGGAGTGAGTTCCACATTCTCCCCACTCCCCGTGGGAGTGAGTCCCACATTCTCCCCATTCCCTGTGGAAGCGAGTTCCACATTCTCCCCACTCCCTGTGGGAGCGAGTCCCACATTCTCCCCACTCCCCGTGGGAGCGAGTTCCACATTCTCCCCACTCCCAATGGGAGCGAGTCCCACATTCTCCCCACTCCCCGTGGGAGCGAGTTCCACATTCTCCCCACTCCCTGTGGGAGCGAGTTCCACATTCTCCCCACTCCCCGTGGGAGCGAGTTCCACATTCTCCCCACTCCCTGTGGGAGCGAGTCCCACATTCTCCCCACTCCCTGTGGGAGCGAGTCCCACATTCTCCCCACTCCCTGTGGGAGCGAGTCCCACATTCTCCCCACTCCCTATGGGAGCAAGTTCCACATTCTCCCCACTCCCTGTGGGAGCAAGTTCCACATTCTCCCCACTCCCTGTGGGAGCGAGTCCCACATTCTCCCCACTCCCTGTGGGAGTGAGTTGCACCTTCCTCTCACTTCCTATATCAAGACATTTCTCCTGAATTCCCCATTGCGTTTATTAGTAACTGTCTTATATTAATGGCCCCCGAGTTCTGGTCACTTCTTGTGAGTTGAAAAATGTTCCCTATGTCTACCTTGCCAAGCCTCTTCATAGTCTTTGGATTTTGCTCCAAGCCACAAACCCCGTAATCTAGTGGCTTTTCACAGTAACTTCATTGAAGCCTAATTGTGACAATAAGTGATTATTATTATTATTATCTTATTGAATGGCGGAGTCAGCTCGAGGGGCGAGTGGCTTACTCCTGTTTCTAATTGCTATGTTCACCTTTCCCGCATTTTCTGTTTCTATTTTGGATTTACAGTATCTGCTGTGTTTTGTTTCGTTGGATAAGATGTAATTTCAATCCCTGCGCCATTGGCCGCTAAACCTTCCAGAGTCTTTGGCCCAAGCTCTGGAATTCCCTCCGCTAAACCTCTCTTTCCCTCTTTTAAGATAATTCTGAAAACCTACCGCCTATCCCCCCCCACCCCCTCCGCACTAATCCACAGACTAGTGTTGAACCATAGAATTTACAGTGCAGAAGGAGGCCACTCGGCACATCGAGTCTGCACCGGCTCCTGGAAAGAGCACCCCACCCACGGTCAACACCTCCACCCCATCCCCACAACCCAGCAACCCCACCCAACACCAAGGGAAACCCTGGATACTAAGGGCAATTTATCATGGCCAATCCACCTAACCCGCACATCTTTGGACTGTGGGAGGAAACCGGAGCACCCGGAGGAAACCCACGCACACACGGGGAGGAAGTGCAGACTCCGCACAGACAGTGACCCTAGCCAGAATCGAACCTGGGACCCTGGAGCTGTGAAGCAATTGTGCTATCCACAATGCTACCGTGAACCCTTGACAAATTCCCTCAATTTCTAAGAGGAGCAGCCTATGTAAACATGTCTTGCCGTAATTCCAGCTTCCCACCTATTGGGGTGAGGTTGCTGCAGAGACATGACTGATGGGAGGGTGTCATTGCAGCGTGACAGGTTTACATGGAGAATCTCAATTCTAAATGCGGGTTAACGATGGATTTGCAAATACAATTCGAAAATGTGTGAATTCAGGTGAATTAAATCCTCGTGCCCAGGCACAGCCAACAAATCATGCCTCAGCTGAATATCGCACTCGACCAACACTCCCTCTGAACAACATTGTGGGGGGGAGGACTCCTCAATTCATTTGATTCTTCTTGACCATGAAACGGGACAGTTGACAAACTGATTGCAACTCGGTGCATTTATTCTGATGTGGCCCAGATTGCAGGGGGAGTAATTAAAAACTGAACTAACCAATTTAAATTACAACATGGTTATCGTGAACTGTTGCAAATGGTTATTAAAATGTTGCAATTTTGTCTAATTAATTAAAATCTAATAAATCTAACTAATTAATGATGGGGTCTGCAGTAATAGGAAGTGTCACAACTTCAGAGCAAAACTAACATTCCTTTCATCTCATCTCCCTCTTGTTGTTTTTACAGCCGTGCTCTATGGTTCGATTTGTCTCAGTTACCATTGCAGTTCAAAAGAACGTAAATCTTTAGCATTGGTCTCAGAATTCTGTTCAGAGTTGAAATGCTAATGTTGTTGAGGAAGTCCACAGCTCGGTATGAAGATTGTAGAGTTGAGCTGAAGTCAATTGGGATTTAAGCGAGAATCATTCAACATCCTGGGAGCGACCATTGATCAGAAACTGAACTGGACCCAGCCACATTAATACTGTGGCTAACAAAGCAGGTCAGAGACTCGGAATCCTATAGCGAGCAACTCACCTCCTGACCCCCGCAAAGCCTGTCCACCATCTACAAGACACAAGTGTAGTGGAATGCTCTCCACTTGCCTGGATGAGTGCAGCTCCAACAACACTCAAGAAGCTCAACACCATCCAGGACAAAGCAGCCCCGCTTGATTACTCCCCTTCCACAAACACTCACTCGCTCCACCACCGACGCACAGTGGCAGCCGTTTGAACCATCCACACGATGCACTGCAGTAACTCACCAAAGTTCCTCAGACAGCACCTTCCAAACCCACGACCACTATGATCTAGAAGGACAAGAGCAGCAGATACCTGGAGATTCCCCTCAAAGTCACTCTCCACCGCGGCTTGGAAATATATCGGCCGTTCCGTCACTGTCGCTGGGGCAACATCCTGGAACTCCCTCTCTAATTGCATTGTGGAAGTGTCTACACATGAAGGATTGCAGCGGTTCAAGAAGGCAGCTCACCACCACCTTCTGAAGGGCCATTAAGAATGGGCAATAAATGCTGGGCTAACCAGCGACAATCCCGTAAATGAATTGAAAGAAATCTGTGTTCACCGCAGTGAGCAAGCGCAAGGTGAACTCCAAGAGTCTTGGCGAATCCTCTTCAAACCTCCATCAGTTTACTAATTGTACACCTGATTGGTGTTCCTGGGATCTTGCTGCTGGGTTTGTCTTTATGACAGTGACGTCACTGCTGTGATTTTAACCTTTCTTTGCCTTGAGTAACTTAGCAACTGCGAGTCGGAATCTCCCAGGTCCCAAGGCTGGGGGGGATTGACTTTTGCTCCAGTCTGTGCGAATCCCACCCCAATCCCACCCCAATCCCACCCCAATCCCACCCTCCCCTCCAAATCCCTGTTCCCAAGTTAAAATCACCCGTAAGACCACAAGACAGAGGAGTAGAATTAGGCCAGTCGGCCCATCGGGTCTGCTCAGCCATTCAATTGTGGCTGATATTTTCTCATCCCCATTCTCCTGCCTTCTCCCCATAACCCCTGGTCCCCTCATTAATCAAGGACCTATCTATCTCTGTCTTAAAGACACTCAGTGAATTGGCCTCCACAGCCTTCTGCGGCAAAGAGTTCCACAGATTCACCACCCTCTGGCTGAAGATATTCCACCTCATCTCTGTTTTAAAGGATCGTCCCTTTAGTCTGAGATGGTGTCCTCGGGTTCCAGTTTCTCCTACTAATGTAAACATCCTCTCCACGTCCACTCTATACAGGCCTTGCAGTATCCTGTAAGTTTCCATAAGATCCCCCCTCATCCTTCTAAACTCCAAAGAGTACAGACCCAGAGTCCTCAAATGCTCCTCACATGACAAGCCCTTCATTCCAGGGATCATTCTTGTCCCTGGTGAAGAATCAGTTTAAGGGGGACGTGGAATGGAGAATCATGTGGGGTCAATGTGCTCAGTTTACAGTGATCTCAATGTTTCGGTCATTAAACCTTCCTCCACAGGAAACATTTTGAGATACAAATGGCGGACTTTCCTTCCTTCCTTTCAGTGAGAGGAAATGCCAATCTATGTCTATCATATAAGTCTCAGCAGGAAGCTAGCCAGACACTTATCCAAGTTGCTGATCAGGATCACAAACATGAGGGGTGGGATCCTCTAAGGCCGGCGGCAAAATCGGGAAAGGCGATTGGACGGAGAATCGGTCCTGACGCCAAAACCTTGGTGGGCGTCAGCTTCACGCCAAATCACAATTCTCCGTCGCCTTGACCGTGGCGTCAGTGCGCTCCACTCCGCACGTATAGTAAACGGCGTTAGCATATCATCAGCGGGCCTTCCGACAACCTCTGCCCTATGACCCCCGATTGCTGCCAGCCATCTTGTAGTTTGGCTCTGGGATCATGGCCGTACCTTGCAAAGGCCATAGCCAGGCCAACGTGGCAACGTCAACTTGTGATTGGCACAAATACAAAAGCAAAATACCGAGGTTGCTGGAAAGCTGAAATAAAAACGGAAAATGCTGGAAGATCTGGGGAAGGTGAAACAGAGGTAAAGTTTCAGGTCTGAGACCTAATGGATTGGATTGGATTGGATTTGTTTATTGTCACGTGTACCGAGGTACAGTGAAAAGTATTTTTCTGCGAGCAGCTCAACAGATCATGAAGTACATGGGAAGAAAAGGGAATAAAAGAAAATACATAATAGGGCAACACAACATATACAATATAACTACATAAGCACTGGCATCGGGTGAAGCATACAGGGTGTAGTGTTAATGAGGTCAGTCCATAAGAGGGTCATTTAGGAGTCTGGTAACAGTGGGGAAGAAGCTGTTTTTGAGTCTGTTCGTGCGTGTTCTCAGATTTCTGTATCTCCTGCCCGATGGAAGAAGTTGGAAGAGTGAGTAAGCCGGGTGGGAGGGGTCTTTGATTATGCTGCCCGCTTTCCCCAGGCAGCGGGAGGTGCAGATGGAGTCAATGGATGGGAGGCAGGTTCGTGTGATGGACTGGGCGGTGTTCACGACTCTCTGAAGTTTCTTGCGGTCCTGGGCTGAGCAGTTGCCATACCAGGCTGTGATGCAGCCCAATAGGATGCTTTCTATGGTGCATCTGTAAAAGTTGGTAAGAGTTAATGTGGACATGCCGAATTTCCTTAGTTTCCTGAGGAAGTATAGGCGCTGTTGTGCTTTCTTGGTGGTAGCGTTGACGTGGGTGGACCAGGGCAGATCTTTGGAGATGTGCACCCCTAGGAATTTGAAACTGCTAACCATCTCCACCTCGGCCCCGTTGATGCTGACAGGGGTGTGTGTGTACAGTACTTTGCTTCCTGAAGTCAATTACCAGCTCTTTAGTTTTGCTGGCATTGAGGGAGAGATTGTTGTCGCTACACCACTCCACTTGGTTCTCTATCTCCCTCCTGTATTCGGACTCATCGTTATTCGAGATCCGGCCCACTATGGTCGTATCGTCAGCAAACTTGTAGATGGAGTTGGAACCAAGTTTTGCCACGCAGTCGTGTGTGTACAGGGAGTAGAGTAGGGGGCTAAGTACGCAGCCTTGCGGGGCCCCGGTATTGAGGACTATTGTGGGGGAGGTGTTGTTGTTATTGTCCTGAAACATTAATTCTGTTTCATTTTACAGATAATTGCCAACCTGCTGAGTATTTCCCCCATTTCCTGTTTTAATTTTGTCAATGGCAGACCTAAAAAAAGTAGCATTGATCGTGTGTGGGTGTTGCTGGTGCGGCCAGCATTTACTGCCCGTCCCGAGTATTCCAGCATTTACTGCCCGTCCCGAGTATTCCAGCATTTACTGCCCGTCCCGAGTATTCCAGCATTTACTGCCCGTCCCGAGTATTCCAGCATTTACTGCCCGTCCCGAGTATTCCAGCATTTACTGCCCGTCCCGAGTATTCCAGCATTTACTGCCCGTCCCGAGTATTCCAGCATTTACTGCCCGTCCCGAGTATTCCAGCATTTACTGCCCGTCCCGAGTATTCCAGCATTTACTGCCCGTCCCGAGTATTCCTTGAGAAGGTGGTGGTGGGCTGCCATCTGGAATTCAAATGAGTGTCTTGCAAGATCATTTCAGAGGGCAGTTAAAAGTTAGCCACATTGCTGTGGGTTTGGAGTCAAATATAGTAATAATAATAATCTTTATTACTGTCACAAGTAGGCTTACATTAACACCGCAATGAAGTTACTGTGAAAAGCCCCTAGTCGCCACATTCCGGCGCCTGTTCGGGTACACTGAGGGAGAATTCAGAATGTCCAACTCACCTAACAATCACGTCTTTTGGGACTTGTGGGAGGAAACCGGAGCACCCGGAGGAAACCCACGCAGACACGGGGAGAACGTGCAGACTCCGCACAGACAGTGACACAAGCCGGGAATCGAACCTGGGACCCGGGTGCTGTGAAGCAACAGTGCTGACCACTGTGCTACCGTGCCGCCGATATCATCCCTGTGTTAACTCACCCAGTATCTACAAAGGGAAGACCTCAGGAGCCATGCGGAGATGAGGTAAAATAAAGTTCGATGTATCTATTTACAGACTTCACTATGTATAAAAATACACTCTCATTGATAAAAGCCTCGTCAAAACAGTCAAGACGATTGCCTCGGATATTGGATATAGTTCCAGACAGAAGACATACAATAAATTTATCATCAGCTTTGAAAATCAACTTGGTCTCGCCACCCAGTTCGACGAACGCCTTAATGCTCCTGAGGCAGGATATATGTAAACACATTGAACTCCTGTTCCCGACTTTTCTTCGGTCTCTCATGACCTGTGCCCCACATCATTCACAAGGATCAATTGTACTTCCTTGTAACAAATAAGATTTATAGATGCTGAGACTCTCTCTCTCAGCTCCCAGGAACCTGGTGTTCCAGACACTGACAATCAATAAGGAACATTGTCAAGATTGAGGGGAATTAAAAACGAAGTTGTTTTGCTTTTCCATCCCAGTCGGTAATAACTGCATTTAGCTGCTGTTTCTTGCTGCAGCCAGCTTCTGCTGCAACAAGCTGTGACAGAGTGAGAGAGACGCAAGACTTTTGCTTATGAACCCTTGTGTAGCAGGCTGTGCCAATCAGAAAGGCCCCAGGACTGATCCTCTGCCGCGGCTGGGCTTACTGATTTCAGTCAGGCCACCGGGGACGGGTTTCAAACCATCCCAGTGTTCTCCATGACGATGATTTGTAAGGGCGGCATTCCCAGGGGGTGGGAAGAGGATGGCGTTCACCTCGGGGGGAAAGAGAGAGAAGATGTGGGGAGAGGGAAGATTAGCTTAGGTTGTGGCCCCCAGGGTGAACTGATGTTTGAGAGGATGATTGGCAAGGTGTTTGGACAAGATTAACATTTTGCCTCCAACAATTGAACATTCCTCGGCCTGGTACGAAACTCGACAAACACTGTGTCTCGGATAATTCTCAGATCCTACCTCCCTGTTCTGACATTGATGCGCGATCAATCACTACTGAAGCGAGATTGTCGTCCAATTGAAGGCTTTAATGAACAAGTAGTTACCCCAGCAGCTCCGCTACAGAATGACTGCTGTGGGTGAAACACAGACTCTTATGCTCCGCCTGCTGGGCGGAACTAGCAGGCAGGTTCCACCACTCATACTACAGTATAAGGTACATCCCACCTAGGCACCGCGATACCCCTAATAAAGACTACCACAGCCATTTCCTTCACATACAGCTCTATTGGTTAGTATTTCGTGCCACCTCATTGACACACTCAAGGGGGGGGGGGGGGAGAGTTAAGGGGGGAGTGTCCGCCCTACGGAGCAGGAGCAGGATTCCGGAGGAACAACCTTGAGAAATGGAAATGACGAGGGGGACTGTAGCAGAATGGTAACGTCGTTGGACTGGCAATGCAGAGATCTGGACTGTTGCTCCTGCGGTCGAGTACAAATTCCAGCACAGCGGCTGGAGAAATTATAATCTAACTCACCAGAAAGCATCGAAAACCATCAAGAAGCAACTGGCTTGCTGTAAGATCCCACCTTGTAAAAGTCCTTCAGGGGAGGAAATCATCCAGCCTGCATGAGACTCCAGGCCCACAGCAGTGTGTTTGATTCTTAATTACTCTCTGAAATGGCCCAACAAATCACTCAATTGCATGTGGCTTCCCACTGCGGTAAATGCTGAACTAAGAACAGAAAATGCTGGAAAGACACAGCAGGTCAGGCAGCATCTGTGGAGAGAGCAACAGAATTCACGCTTCGAGTCAGTAAATGCTGCCCTTGCCAGAGATGCTCAGGTCCAAGATTGAATGCAAAAATGATCTGTAATGCTTGTGACAATCACAGATGCAGCAGGGTGTTTTGGAGTATGGCACGTCCTGAGGTTTGTGGAGTGTCAGCCGGAACATTGTGGTCCCAGCCCATCCTTAGCTAAGATTATAGCCCAGCTTTCCCAGCGCACTTGTAGAAACAAAATTGTTTCCGAACCCGTTTCATCCCAGACCCTATTCGCTGTACAGAGAAGACTGCTGTACCATTCAGCTTGGCAACCCCCGGTCCCAGAGGGGAGGTGTTGTCCTCTCTCCAGTCCCAAATGCCTCTTTGAGAGTTCTCCCACAGAATGAGTTCCATTAAATTTCAATTTGCAGGCTTGATCAATTATTAACTAAAAACATTGAAAGGCTGGTTTAAACGCCTGCCCAATTATCATTATTGTAAGGTAATTGATAAGACACATGCAGCTACAGGCACACTGCTGTGAAAGATGGCCCAGTCTTTAAACACATAAGAAGCTCTAAAGCAGCTGCACTAATCCAGTCTGCTCCCTAAAGGTATTCTTTACAATGACAGAGGGTTTTCCATTCTGGGAAATAATGGGATGAAATGTCACCTTAATTCCGAGAGTGAGGAACACAGCACCCCCAGTGGCTGACAGACAAACTGCAGTGAACATTAGGCCATGGGTTGGCTTTGCTTATTTGTCTAAATGCACCAATTTAAGGGACTGCACCGCATCATTACTCTGCACAAGAGACAAGGGTCTCAGAGCAGTTGCGAGAGTTGACTCCATTCTCCCGGGCCAGGGAGAGGGCCTATCAAGGGGTTTTGACAACTGTTGTGTGTGTTGAAACCAAGCTGGGAACGCAGCCTGTTCCGATCACTTAACAACTCTATTTATGATGCCCAAGATCTTATATACTTTGCTAACCACTCTCTCAATATGTCCTGCCACCTTCAAAGGTCTATGCACCTGGACGACCAGGTCCTTCTGTCCCTGCACAGTCTGTACAACTCCCATTCAGTCTGTTTTGCCTCGCCCTATCCCTTCGACCAAAATGTATCATCTCACATTGCTGTATTAAATTCTATCTAACAATGGTCTTCCCTTTCTGCTAGACCCGTGTTTTTCAAACTTTTTTGTCCGAGACCCATGTTTATCAACCGGCCGACCTTCGCGACCCACACCGGCCGACCTTCGCGACCCACGCCGGCCGACCTTCGCTGCCCACGCCGGCCGACCTTCGCTGCCCACGCCGGCCGACCTTCGCGACCCATGCTGACCGACCTTCGCGGCCCACGCCGGCCGACCTTCGCGGCCCATGCTGACCGACCTTCGCAACCCACGCCGGCCGACCTTCGCAACCCACGCCGGCCGACCTTCGCAACCCACGCCGGCCGACCTACGCGGCCCATGCTGACCGACCTTCGCGACCCACGCCGGCCGACCTTCGCGGCCCACGCCGGCCGACCTTCGCGACTCACGCCGGCCGACCTTCGCGACCCACGCCGGCCGACCTTCGCTGCCCACGCCGGGCGACCTTCGCGGCCCATGCTGACCGACCTTCGCGACCCACGCCGCCTCAACTTCGCGACCCACGCCGGCCGACCTTCGCGACCCACGCCGGCCGTCCTTCGCGACCCACGCCGGCCGACCTTCGCGACCCACGCCGGCCGACCTTCGCTGCCCACGCCGGGCGACCTTCGCTGCCCACGCCGGGCGACCTTCGCGGCCCATGCTGACCGACCTTCGCGACCCACGCTGACCGACCTTCGCGGCCCACGCCGGCCGACCTTCGCGACCCATGCTGACCGACCTTCGCGACCCACGCCGCCTCACCTTCGCGACCCACGCCGGCCGACCTTCGCGACTCACGCCGGCCGACCTTCGCGACCCATGCTGACCGACCATCGCGACCCACGCCGCCTCACCTTCGCGACCCACGCCGGCCGACCTTTGCGACCTACGCCGGCCGACCTTCACTGCCCACGCTGACCGACCTTCGCGACTCACGCCGGCCGACCTTCGCGACTCACGCCGGCCGACCTTCACTGCCCACGCTGACCGACCTTCGCGACTCACGCCGGCCGACCTTCGCGACTCACGCCGCCTCACCTTCGCGGCCCACTCCGGCCGTACATCGCGGCCCACGCCGGCCGACCTTCGCGACTCACGCCGGCCGACCTTCGCGGCCCACGCCGGCCGACCTTCGCGACCCACGCCGGCCGACCTTCGCGACCCACGCCGGCCGACCTTCGCGACCCACGACGACCGACTTTTGCAACCCACGCCGGCCGACCTTGTGACCCACGCCGGCCGACCTTCGTGACCTACGCCGGCCGACCTTCGCGACCCACGCCGGCCGACCGTCGCGACCCACGCCGGCCGACCTTCGCGACCCACGCCGGCCGACCTTCCCGACCCACGCCGGCCGACCTTCATGACTCACGCCGGCCGACCTTCGCGACCCACGCCGGCCGACCTTCGCGGCCCATGCTGACCGACCTTCGCGACTCACGCCGGCCGACCTTCGCGGCCCACGCCGGCCGACCTTCGCGGCCCACGCCGGCCGACCTTCGCAACCCACGCCGGCCGACCTTCGCAACCCACGCCGGCCGACCTTCGCGACTCACGCCGGCCGACCTTCGCGACTCACGCCGGCCGACCTTCGCGGCCCACGCCGGCCGACCTTCGCGACCCACGCCGGCCGACCTTCGCGACTCACGCCGGCCGACCTTCGCGACCCACGCCGGCCGAACCTCGCGGCCCACGCCGGCCGACCTTCGCGGCCCACGCCGGCCGACCTTCGCGGCCCACGCCGGCCGACCTTCGCAACCCACGCCGGCCGACCTTCGCGACTCACGCCGGCCGACCTTCGCGACTCACGCCGGCCGACCTTCGCGGCCCACGCCGGCCGACCTTCGCGACTCACGCCGGCCGACCTTCGCGACTCACGCCGACCGACCTTCGCGACCCACGCCGGCCGACCTTCGCGGCCCACGCCGGCCGACCTTCGCGACCCACGCCGGCCGACCTTCGCGGCCCATGCTTACCGACCTTCGCGACTCACGCCGGCCGACCTTCGCGGCCCACGCCGGCCGTCCATCGCGGCCCACGCCGGCCGACCTTCGCGACCCACGCCGGCCGACCTTCGCGACTCACGCCGGCCGACCTTCGCGGCCCATGCTTACCGACCTTCGCGACTCACGCCGGCCGACCTTCGCGACCCACGCCGGCCGACCTTCGCGACCCACGCCGGCCGACCTTCGCGGCCCACGCCGGCCGGCCTTCGCGGCTCACGCCGGCCGACCTTCGCGGCCCACGCCGGCCGACCTTCGCGGCTCACGCCGGCCGACCTTCGCGGCCCATGCTTACCGACCTTCGCGACTCACGCCGGCCGACCTTCGCGGCCCACGCCGGCCGTCCATCGCGGCCCACGCCGGCCGACCTTCGCGACCCACGCCGGCCGACCTTCGCGACTCACGCCGGCCGACCTTCGCGGCCCATGCTTACCGACCTTCGCGACTCACGCCGGCCGACCTTCGCGACCCACGCCGGCCGACCTTCGCGACCCACGCCGGCCGACCTTCGCGGCCCACGCCGGCCGGCCTTCGCGGCTCACGCCGGCCGACCTTCGCGGCCCACGCCGGCCGACCTTCGCGGCTCACGCCGGCCGACCTTCGCGACCCACGCCGGCCGACCTTCGCGACTCACGCCGGCCGACCTTCGCGGCCCACGCCGGCCGACCTTCGCGACCCACGCCGGCCGACCTTCGCGACCCACGCCGGCCGACCTTCGCGGCCCACGCCGGCCGACCTTCGCGGCTCACGCCGGCCGACCTTCGCGACCCACGCCTGCCGACCTTCGCGACCCACGCCGGCCGACCTTCGCGCCCCACGCCGGCCGACCTTCGTGCCCCACGCCGGCCGACCTTCGCGACCCACGCCTGCCGACCTTCGCGACCCACGCCTGCCGACCTTCGCGACCCACGCCGGCCGACCTTCGCGCCCCACGCCGGCCGACCTTCGTGCCCCACGCCGGCCGACCTTCGCGACCCACGCCGGCCGACCTTCGCGCCCCACGCCGGCCGACCTTCGCGACCCACGCCGACCGACCTTCGCGACCCACGCCGGCCGACCTTCGCGACCCACGCCGGCCGACCTTCGCGACCCACGCCGGCCGACCTTGTGACCCACGCCGGCCGACCTTGGCGACCCACGCCGGCCGACCTTCGTGACCCACGCCGGCCGACCTTCGTGACCTACGCCGGCCGACCTTCGTGACCCACGCCGGCCGACCTTGTGACCCACGCCGACCGACCTTGGCGACCCACGCCGGCCGACCTTCGTGACCCACGCCGGCCGACCTTCGGGATCCACGCCGGCCGACCTTCGTGACCTACGCCGGCCGACCTTCGTGACCCACGCCGGCCGACCTTCGAGACCCACGCCAGCCGACCTTCGTGACCCACGCCGGCCGACCTTCGTGACCCACGCCGGCCGACCTTCGGGATCCACGCCGGCCGACCTTCGTGACCTACGCCGGCCGACCTTCGTGACCCACGCCGGCCGACCTCGTGACCCACGCCGGCCGACCTTGGCGACCCACGCCGGCCGACCTTGGCGACCCACGCCGGCCGACCTTCGTGACCCACGCCGGCCGACCTTCGTGACCTACGCCGGCCGACCTTGGCGACCCACGCCGGCCGACCTTCGTGACCCACGTCGGCCGACCTTCGTGACCTACGCCGGCCGACCTTGGCGACTCACGCCGGCCGACCTTGGCGACCCACGCTGGCCGACCTTGGCGACCCACGCCGGCCGACCTTCGTGACCTACGCCGGCCGACCTTCGCGACTCACGCCGGCCGACCTTCGCGACCCACGCCGGCCGACCTTCGCGACCCACGCCGGCCGACCTTCGCTGCCCATGCTGACCGACCTTCGGGACCCACGCCGGCCGACCTTCGCTGCCCATGCCGGCCGACCTTCGCTGCCCATGCCGGCCGACCTTCGCTGCCCATGCTGACCGACCTTCGCGACCCACGCCGGCAGACCTTCGCGACCCACGCCGGCCGACCTTCGCTGCCCACGCCGGCCGACCTTCACTGCCCACGCTGACCGACCTTCGGGACCCACGCCGGCCGACCTTCGCTGCCCACGCCGGCCGACCTTCGCGACCCACGCCGGCCGACCTTCGCTGCCCATGCCGGCCGACCTTCGCTGCCCATGCCGGCCGACCTTCGCTGCCCATGCTGACCGACCTTCGCGACCCACGCCGGCCGACCTTCGCTGCCCATGCCGGCCGACCTTCGCTGCCCATGCCGGCCGACCTTCGCTGCCCATGCCGGCCGACCTTCGCTGCCCATGCTGACCGACCTTCGCGACCCACGCCGGCCGACCTTCGCGACCCACGCCGGCCGACCTTCGCGACCCACGCCGGCCGACCTTCGCGACCCACGCCGGCCGACCTTCGCGACCCACGCTGGCCGACCTTCGCGACCCACGCCGGCCGACCTTCGCGACCCACGCCGGCCGACCTTCGCTGCCCACGCCGGCCGACCTTCGCGACCCACGCCGGCCGACCTTCGCGACTCACGCCGGCCGACCTTCGCGACTCACGCCGGCCGACCTTCGCGACCCACGCCGGCCGACCTTCGCTGCCCACGCCGGGCGACCTTCGCGGCCCATGCTGACCGACCTTCGCGACCCACGCCGCCTCACCTTCGCGACCCACGCCGGCCGACCTTCGCGACCCACGCCGGCCGACCTTCACTGCCCACGCCGGGCGACCTTCGCGGCCCATGCTGACCGACCTTCGCGACCCACGCCGGCCGACCTTCGCGACCCACGCCGGCCGACCTTCGCTGCCCACGCCGGGCGACCTTCGCGGCCCACGCTGGCCGACCTTCACTGCCCACGCTGACCGACCTTCGCGGCCCATGCTGACCGACCTTCGCGACCCACGCCGCCTCACCTTCGCGACTCACGCCGGCCGACCTTCACTGCCCACGCTGACCGACCTTCGCGGCCCATGCTGACCGACCTTCGCGACCCACGCCGCCTCACCTTCGCGACTCACGCCGGCCGACCTTCACTGCCCACGCTGACCGACCTTCGCGGCCCACGCCGGCCGACCTTCGCGACCCACGCCGGCCGACCTTCGCGACCCACGCCGGCCGACCTTCGCGACCCACGCCGGCCGACCTTCGCGACCCACGACGACCGACTTTTGCAACCCACGCCGGCCGACCTTCGCGGCCCACGCCGGCCGACCTTCGCGACCCACGCCGGCCGACCTTCGCGACCCACGCCGGCCGACCTTCGCGACCCACGCCGGCCGACCTTCGCGACCCATGCCGGCTGATCTTCGCGACCCACGCCGGCCGACCTTCGCGACCCACGCCGGCCGACCTTCGCGACCCATGCCGGCTGATCTTCGCGACCCACGCCGGCTGACATTCACGACCCACGCCGGCCGACCTTCGCCACCCACGCCGGCCGACCTTCGCTGCCCACGCCGACCGACCTTCGCGACCCACGCCGGCCGACCTTCGCGACTCACGCCGGCCGACCTTCGCGACCCACGCCGGCCGACCTTCGCTGCCCATGCTGACCGACCTTCGGGACCCACGCCGGCCGACCTTCGCTGCCCACGCCGGCCGACCTTCGCGACCCACGCCGGCCGACCTTCGCTGCCCATGCCGGCCGACCTTCGCTGCCCATGCCGGCCGACCTTCGCTGCCCATGCTGACCGACCTTCGCGACCCACGCCGGCCGACCTTCGCTGCCCATGCCGGCCGACCTTCGCTGCCCATGCCGGCCGACCTTCGCTGCCCATGCCGGCCGACCTTCGCTGCCCATGCTGACCGACCTTCGCGACCCACGCCGGCCGACCTTCGCGACCCACGCCGGCCGACCTTCGCGACCCACGCCGGCCGACCTTCGCGACCCACGCCGGCCGACCTTCGCGACCCACGCTGGCCGACCTTCGCGACCCACGCCGGCCGACCTTCGCGACCCACGCCGGCCGACCTTCGCTGCCCACGCCGGCCGACCTTCGCGACCCACGCCGGCCGACCTTCGCGACTCACGCCGGCCGACCTTCGCGACTCACGCCGGCCGACCTTCGCGACCCACGCCGGCCGACCTTCGCTGCCCACGCCGGGCGACCTTCGCGGCCCATGCTGACCGACCTTCGCGACCCACGCCGCCTCACCTTCGCGACCCACGCCGGCCGACCTTCGCGACCCACGCCGGCCGACCTTCACTGCCCACGCCGGGCGACCTTCGCGGCCCATGCTGACCGACCTTCGCGACCCACGCCGGCCGACCTTCGCGACCCACGCCGGCCGACCTTCGCTGCCCACGCCGGGCGACCTTCGCGGCCCACGCTGGCCGACCTTCACTGCCCACGCTGACCGACCTTCGCGGCCCATGCTGACCGACCTTCGCGACCCACGCCGCCTCACCTTCGCGACTCACGCCGGCCGACCTTCACTGCCCACGCTGACCGACCTTCGCGGCCCATGCTGACCGACCTTCGCGACCCACGCCGCCTCACCTTCGCGACTCACGCCGGCCGACCTTCACTGCCCACGCTGACCGACCTTCGCGGCCCACGCCGGCCGACCTTCGCGACCCACGCCGGCCGACCTTCGCGACCCACGCCGGCCGACCTTCGCGACCCACGCCGGCCGACCTTCGCGCCCCACGACGACCGACTTTTGCAACCCACGCCGGCCGACCTTCGCGGCCCACGCCGGCCGACCTTCGCGACCCACGCCGGCCGACGTTCGCGGCCCACGCCGGCCGACCTTCGCGACCCACGCCGGCCGACCTTCGCGACCCACGCCGGCCGACCTTCGCGACCCATGCCGGCTGATCTTCGCGACCCACGCCGGCCGACCTTCGCGACCCACGCCGGCCGACCTTCGCGACCCATGCCGGCTGATCTTCGCGACCCACGCCGGCTGACATTCACGACCCACGCCGGCCGACCTTCGCCACCCACGCCGGCCGACCTTCGCTGCCCACGCCGACCGACCTTCGCGACCCACGCCGGCCGACCTTCGCGACTCACGCCGGCCGACCTTCGCGACCCACGCCGGCCGACCTTCGCGACTCACGCCGGCCGACCTTCGCGACCCACGCCGGCCGACCTTCGCGACCCACGCCGACCGACCTTCGCGACCCACGCCGGCCGACCTTCGCGACTCACGCCAGCCGACCTTCGCGACCCACGCCGGCCGACCTTCGCGACTCACGCCGGCCGACCTTCGCGACCCACGCCGGCCGACCTTCGCGACCCACGCTGACCGACCTTCGCGACCCACGCCGGCCGACCTTCGCGACCCACGCCGGCCGACCTTCGCGACCCACGCCGGCCGACCTTCGTGACCTACGCCGGCCGACCTTCGCGACTCACGCCGGCCGACCTTGGAGACCCACGCTGGCCGACCTTGGCGACCCACGCCGGCCGACCTTCGTGACCTACGCCGGCCGACCTTCGCGACTCACGCCGGCCGACCTTCGCGACCCACGCTGGCCGACCTTGGCGACCCACGCCGGCCGACCTTCGCGACCCACGCCGGCCGACCTTCGCGACCCACGCCGGCCGACCTTCGCGACCCACGCTGGCCGACCTTGGTGACCCACGCTGGCCGACCTTCGCGACCCACGCCAGCCGACCTTCGCGACCCACGCCGGCCGACCTTCGCGACCCACGCCGGCTGACCTTTGTGACCCACCACTTTCACTTCCCTTCAATGTGATGGGTGAGCCAGCCCGGTCCTCACGATCTCGCTTGCGTTGTTATTCAATGTTACATTTCTGCAAGGGATTCCGCTGATGATTGAAGATCTCGCTGTCTCCGTTGAACAGAATAAAGAGGTTTGTCCTCGAACTCGCCATGTTTAGTCTTCAAATGTCTTTGAAGTTTTGAGGGTTTTAATCTTTAATTTGCCAGTGCTTCCCTGCAGGTAACATACATGGACTTTGATCCTGATTTGCAGAGGAACAATTAATAACCCACACCTTAAGCAATCATCTTTATGCTGCTCTGTGGGGGGGGTTGGGGGGTTATCTAGTCTGTCCGTCTCTCGATGTCCGTTACAGTTAAATTGTAAACAAGTTACTCCAGCTGCAGGACAAAGTGCGGTTTACGGATTTGTCCTTGCCCTGTTCCAAATCTCCCACTCCCCCCAGCCCCCGACTTCACCCAGAGATTATTCTGAGTTCAGCACTTTCCTCAGAATGGCTCCCAACTTTTGCTGGGAGATTGTGGAAGTTCCTGATCTTGGCTGTCAGTCCCAGTGTGTAATACTCCGGACATTGATCGGGATGTTAATGAACTTTGCAGCGAACACAGTTGTTTATCCTGTAAAACGAGCGTGTGATTAGAAATGTGATTGTCAAAGATTTTTTCTTGACCTGCTCAAATGGGCCAATCTTTGTCTCTGTTGAAACTTTATTCTGGTTCTTCGAAATGCGCTGATGACATTGTGCGGGGTAGTGTAGCTAGAGTTTGATGCGACCATCAATTCACTCGAAGACACGTGGAGAAGTAAACCGTGGTTTTAATCAGCTTAGAACTGAGCCTGCCTGTGACCGGTACAACACTGAAGGCGGCCCCGCAGGTCGGCAGCTCTTATACTTCCTGTAAAGGGGGCGGAGCCATGGGCGGAGCCCGTACATGCCCCAATATCCCCTGTGGGTGAAGCCACACAATGGCCCATAGGTAGAGCCCACAGGGTTAATAACATAACACAGTGCACTGGTGAATTATCAGGAATTATACATTCACCACAGAGTTTGACCGGCAATGACTCAAGATCTGAGCACTGGGTTGAGAGAGAGTGCAAGACTTTAGAGTTTCTTTAGTGTCCTATCATGTTGCTTGGGGGATATATTAAAACAATGAAATACAATGAAATACTTTGGAATTCGGCGATGGTTTTCTGGAGGAGCAAAGGTAATGAACACCACTAAAATGATTCATCAGTCAGTATATTTTTGGTAGCCCGGGGAAGCATGTTGGTCAGTCTCTCACCACACAAGCTGCACCAGCTCAAGAAGGTGACTCACCAACACTTTCTCAATGATGGAGAATAATTGTCAGGATTGCTCGAATCATGTTTATGAATAAAAACAAATGTGTAGAGGGAGCTTTACTCTGTATCTAACCCCGTGCTGTACCTGTCCTGGGAGTGTTTGATGGGGACAGTGTAGAGGGAGCTTTACTCTGTATCTAACCCCGTGCTGTACCTGTCCTGGGAGTGTTTGATGGGGACAGTGTAGAGGGAGCTTTACTCTGTATCTAACCCCGTGCTGTACCTGTCCTGGGAGTGTTTGATGGGGACAGGGTAGAGGGAGCTTTACTCTGTATCTAACCCCGTGCTGTACCTGTCCTGGGAGTGTTTGATGGGGACAGGGTAGAGGGAGCTTTACTCTGTATCTAACCCCGTGTTGCACCTGTCCTGGGAGTGTTTGATGGGGACAGTGTAGAGGGAGCTTTACTCTGTATCTAACCCCGTGCTGTACCTGTCCTGGGAGTGTTTGATGGGGACAGGGTAGAGGGAGCTTTACTCTGTATCTAACCCCGTGCTGTACCTGTCCTGGGAGTGTTTGATGGGGACAGGATAGAGGGAGCTTTACTCTGTATCTAACCCCGTGTTGCACCTGTCCTGGGAGTGTTTGATGGGGACAGTGTAGAGGGAGCTTTACTCTGTATCTAACCCCGTGCTGTACCTGTCCTGGGAGTGTTTGATGGGGACAGTGTAGAGGGAGCTTTACTCTGTATCTAACCCCGTGTTGCACCTGTCCTGGGAGTGTTTGGGAGTGTTTGATGGGGACAGTGTAGAGGGAGCTTTACTCTGTATCTAACCCCGTGCTGTACCTGTCCTGGGAGTGGTGATGGGGACAGTGTAGAGGGAGCTTTACTCTGTATCTAACCCCGTGCTGTACCTGTCCTGGGAGTGTTTGATGGGGGACAGTGAAGAGGGAGCTTTACTCTGTATCTAACTCAGTGCTGTACCTGTCCTGGGAGTGTTTGATGGGGACAGTGTAGAGGGAGCTTTACTCTGTATCTAACCCCGGGCTGTAGCTGTCCTGGGAGTGTTTGATGGGGACAGTGTAGAGGGAGCTTTACTCTGTATCTAACCCCGTGCTGTACCTGTCCTGGGAGTGTTTGATGGGGACAGTGTAGAGGGAGCTTTACTCTGTATCTAACCCTGTGCTGGGAGTGATTGATGACTTTTTTAATTCATTTGTGGTACGTGGGCGTCGCAGGCTGTGCCAGCATTTATTGCCGATTCCTAATTGCCGTTACGAGTCAACCACATTGCTGTGGGTCTGGAGCCACATGTCGTCCAGACCGGGTAAGGACGGCAGATTTCCTTCCCTCAAGGACATTAGTGAACCCGATGGGTTTTTACGACAATCGACAATGATCATCATTAGACTTTTAATTCCAGATTTTGTATTGAATTGAAATTTCACCATCTGCAGTGGCAGGATTTGAACCTGGGGCCCTCAGAACTCTGGGTCTCTCTCCGGATTACTGGTCCAATGACAATCCCACTACGCCACTGCCTACCCACATATTGAGGGTATGGCAGCCTTGGAGTTTTGGTGGTGGCCAAAAAACTGAGAGATCATTGTTTCCCAACCCCTGAATGATTTGTCACAAAATAGACTCAGTAATTTTGGTAAACATGCGCGCTGACACCGGGAAAAATGTAGACAAGAGAAGCTGGAATTGTTGAAAAAGACCCGATTGGTTAACTGACGCTTTTCAGAGAAGGACTGAAGGACGGTTTGACGTTGTCAGTGAACATCTCCGATTAGAAGTTCTGAAATTCCGAAATATGGAATCACAAATTAAAGTTAAATATAATATTTGGAATACCTTCAAATTTCATCTGCCATAAAGGCCAACAAGACTCATTCGAACAAAGTTGCTGTCTTCCCAATGAATGTATCACCATGGTGGCACTTTAAGAAAGCATTGTGTCCATGACCTTGCCTCCTGTCATATGAAGACAATGGGCTTGTCTTGAAAGCTATTAACACTTCCCATGTTCCTTCTTTACACTCGCCCTGTCTGATCAAACAACCTTTGCCAGATAAAGGATTGCGCAGGAGACTGTCGTTTTTAATTATTCCACAGTGTTAGGCATTGGAGTGATAATAATCCACACTTTAATTAAACTTACTTGACTTTGTTCACTTGCTCGTCGAATCTCTTCAGGAACATGTGGCGTGTCCCATGTAACCATGGGCAGGGTTGGCCATCTGCTGGGATAATGACACAGACTGGCACGAATAATGGATGCAGCCCAGTCTCTCCGCAGCCCTGCTATGTCTGAATCTTCCAGCTCTAACACTTTAAATAGAATCACTGCTTTGGGACTGGATGGTAAAAAAGACATACTCTTTGTAAGATTGCTAATTAGATCATCTGAATTCAACTCACGCTTTAAATCTACCCAATCGCTGCTGTGGTTTCTCTCTCCTCTCTCTCTGGTGTAACCTTCATGTCTCAGAGAGTGAGGAATGGGGAGATTTCATTTCTGAGAGATTTTTGGGGGTTGGGAGTGGTGGAGACTCAGAGCACAATACCGCCACGGAGGAATGAATACATATTTGGAGCAGAGAAAGATGGGAGTGTGATGGAATACTCTCCACTTGCCTGGATGAGGGCAGCTCCAACAACATTCAAGAAGCTCGACACCATCCAGGACAAAGCAGCCCCGCTTGATTGCTCCCCTTCCACAAACATTCACTCCCTCCACCACCGATGAACAGTGACAGCCGTGTGTACCATCTACAAGATGCACTGCAGGAACTCACCAAGGTTCCTTAGACAGCCCCGTCTAAACCCACAACCACTACCATCTAGAAGGACAAGAGCAGCAGATACCTGGGAACTCCACTACCTGGAGGTTCCCCTCCAAGTCACTCACCATCCTGACTGGGAAAAATGTTGGCCGTTCCTTCACTGTCACTGGGTCAAAACCCTGGAACTCCCTCAATACCAGCACAGTGGGTGTACCTACTGCTCAGTGACTCAGCGGTTCAAGAAGGCAGCTCACCCCCATCTTCTGAAGGGCAACTAGGGATGGGCAATAAACACTGGTCTAACCAGCGACGGCCATATCCTGTAGATTATTTTTTTTAAAAAGGAATTATACACAGAGAGGAGGAGTGGGATTAGTCTGGGATTGATACAGAGCTATGGGGAGAGAGTGGGGCAGTGGGATTAGTCTGGGATTGATACAAAGCTATGGGGAGAGAGTGGGGCAGTGGGATTAGTCTGATATTGATACTGAGCTGTGGGGAGAGAGTGGGACAGTGGGATTAGTCTGGGATTGATACAGAGCTATGGGGAGAGAGCGGGGCAGTGGGATTAGTCTGGGATTGATACAGGGCTATGGGGAGAGAGTGGGGCAGTGGGATCAGTCTGGGATTGACACAGAGCTATGGGGAGAGAGCGGGGCAGTGGGATTAGTCTGGGATTGACACAGAGCTTTGGGGAGAGAGTGGGGCAGTGGGATTAGTCTGGGATTGATACAGAGCTATGGGGAGAGAGTGGGGCAGTGGGATTAGTTTGGGGATTGATACAGGGCTATGGGGAGCGAGCGGGGCAGTGGGATTAGTCTGGGATTGATAAAGAGCTATGGGGAGAGAGTGGGGCAGTGGGATTAGTCTGGGATTGATACAGGGCTATGGGGAGAGAGTGGGACAATGGGATTAGTCTGGGATTGATACAGAGCTATGGGGAGAGATCGGGGCAGTGGGATTAGTCCGGGATGAATAAAGAACTATGGGGAGAGAGTGGGGCAGTGGGATTAGTCTGGGATTGATACAGGGCTATGGGGAGATAGTGGGACAATGGGATTAGTCTGGGATTGATACAGAGCTATGGGGAGAGAGCGGGACAGTGGGATTAGTCTGGGATTGATACAGAGCTATGGGGAGAGAGTGGGGCAGAGTGATTAGTCTGGGATTGATACAGGGCTATGGGGAGAGAGTGGGGCAGTGGGATTAGTCTGGGATTGATACAGAGCTATGGGGAGAGAGTGGGGCAGTGGGATTAGTCTGGAATTGATACAGAGCTATGGGGAGAGAATGGGGCAGTGGGGTTTAGTTCCAGATTGATGCAGGGCTATGGGAAGATAGTGGGACAATGGGATTAGTCTGGGATTGATACAGAGCTATGGGGAGAGAGAGGGACAATGGGATTAGTCTGGGATTGATATAGAGCTGTGGGGAGAGAGTGGGGCAGTGGGATAAGTTTGGGATTGATACAGGGCTATGGGGAGAGAGTGGGGCAGTGGGATTAATCTGGGATTGATACAGGGCTATGGGGAGAGAGTGGGACAATGGGATTAGTCTGGGATTGATACAGAGCTATGGGGAGAGAGTGGGGCAGTGGGATTAGTTTGGGGATTGATACAGGGCTATGGGGAGAGAGTGGGGCAGTGGGATCAGTTTGGGATTGATACAGGGCTATGGGGAGAGAGTGGGGCAGTGGGATTAGTCTGGGATTGATTCAGGGCTATGGGGAGAGAGTGGGACAATGGGATTAGTCTGGGATTGATACAGAGCTACGGGGAGAGAGTGGGGCAGTGGGATTAGTCTGGGATTGATACAGAGCTATTGGGAGAGAGTGGGACAGTGGGATTAGTCTGGGATTGATACAGAACTATGGGGAGAGATTGGGGCTGTGGGATTAGTTTGGGATTGATACAGGGCTATGGGGAGAGAGTGGGGCAGTGAGATTAGTCTGGGATTGATACAGGGCTTTGGGGAGAGAGTGGGACAATGGGATTAGTCTAGGATTGATACAGAGCTATGGGGAGAGAGTGGGGCAGTGGCATTAGTTTGGGAATTGATACAGGGCTATGGGGAGAGAGTGGGGCAGTGAGATTAGTCTGGGACTGATACAGGGCTGTGGGGAGAGAGTGGGGCAGTGGGATTAGTCTGGGATTGATACAGAGCTATGGGGAGAGAGTGGGGCAGTGGGATTAGTCTGGGATTGATACTGGGCTATGGGGAGAGAATGGGGCAGTGGGATTAGTCTGGGATTGAGACAGGGCTATGGGGAGAGAGCGGGACATTGGGATTAGTCTGGGATTGATAAAGAGCAATGGGGAGAGAGTGGGGCAGTGGGATTAGTTTGGGGATTGATACAGGGCTATGGGGAGAGAGCGGGGCAGTGAGATTAGTCCGGGATTGTTAAAGAGCTATGGGGAGAGAGTGGGGCAGTGGGATTAGTCTGAGATTGATACAGGGCTATGGGGATAGAGTGGGACAGTGGAATTAGTCTGAGATTGATACAGGGCTATGGGGAGAGAGTGGTGCAGTGTGATTAGTCTGGGATTGATACACGGCTATGGGGAGAGAGTGGGGCAGTGGGATTAGTTTGGGGATTGATACAGGGCTATGGGGAGAGAGCGGGGCAGTGAGATTAGTCCGGGATTGTTAAAGAGCTATGGGGAGAGAGTGGGGCAGTGGAATTAGTCCGGGATTGATGAAGAGCTATGGGGAGAGTGGGACAATGGGATTAGTCTGAGATTGATACAGGGCTATGGGGAGAGAGTTGGGCATTGGGATTAGTCTGGGATTGATACAGGGCTATGGGGAGAGTGGGACAATGGGATTAGTCTGAGATTGATACAGGGCTATGGGGAGAGAGTTGGGCATTGGGATTAGTTTGTGGATTGAAACAGGTCTATGCGGAGAGAGTGGGGCTGTGGGATTAGTCTGGGATTGATAAAGGGCTATGGGGAGACAGTGGGGCTGTGTGATTAGTTTGGGATTGATACAGGGCTATGGGGAGCACGGGGCAGTGGGATTAATTTGGCATTGATACAGGACTATGAGGCGAGAGCGGGGCAGTGGGATTAATTTGTGGATTGATGCTGGGCTATGGGAAGAGAGTGAGTCAGTGAGATTAGTCTAGGATTGATACAGGGCTATGGGAAGAGATTGGGCAGTGGGATTAGTCTGTGATTGATACAGGGCCATGGGAAGAGAGTGGGTCAGTGGGATTAGTCTGGGATTGATACAGCGCTTTGGGGAGGGAGTGGGGCAGTGGGATTAGTCTGGGAATGATACTGGGTTTTGGGGAGAGTTGAGGGTTTAGTTTGGGATTGATACAGGGCAATGGGGAGAGAGTGGGGCAGTGGGATTAATCTGGGATTGATACAGAGCTATGGGGAGAGAGTGGGACAAGGATTAGTCTGGGATTGATACATGGCTATGGAGAGAGAGTGGGGCAGTGGGATTAGTTTGGGGATTGATACAGGGCTATGGAGAGAGAGTGGGGCAGTGGGATTAGTCTGGGATTGATACAGAGCTATGTGGAGAGAGTGGGGCAGTGCAATTAGTTTGGGATTGATACAGGGCTATGGGGAGTGAGCGGGGCAGTGGAATTAGTCTGGGATTGATAAAGAGCTATGGGGAGAGAGTGGGGCAGTGGGATTACTCTGGGATTGATACAGGGCTATAGGGAGAGACTGGTGCAGTGGGATTCGTCTGGGTTTGATACAGGGCTATGGGGAGAGAGTGGGGCAGTGGGATTAGTCTGGGATTGATACAGGGCTATGGGGATAGAGTGGGACAGTGGAATTAGTCTGGGATTGATACAGGGCAATGGGGAGAGAGTGGTGCAGTGGGATTAGTCTGGGATTGATACACGGCTATGGGGAGAGAGGGGGGCAGTGGGATTAGTTTGGGGATTGATACAGGGCTATGGAGGGAGAGGGGGCCAGTGGGATTAGTCTTGGATTGATACAGAGCTATGGGCAGTGAGTGGGGCAGTGGGATTAGTTTGGGGATTGATACAGGGCTATGGGGAGAGCGTGGGGCAGTGGGATTAGTCTGGGATTGAGACAGAACTATGGGGAGAGAGTGGGGCAGTGGGATTAGTCTGGGATTGACACAGAGCTATGGGGAGAGAGTGGGACAGTGGGATTAGTCTGGGATTGATACAGGGCTATGGGGAGAGAGTGGGGCAGTGGGATTAGTTTGGGGATTGATACAGGGCTATGGGGAGAGAGTGGGGCAGTGGGATTAGTCTGGGATTGATCCAGAGCTATGGGGAGAGAGTGGGGCAGTGCAATTAGTTTGGGATTGATACAGGGCTGTGGGGAGTGAGCGGGGCAGTGGGATTCGTCTGGGATTGATGCAGGGCTATGGGGAGAGAGTGGGGCAGAGGGATTAGTCTGGGATTGATACAGGGCTATAGGGAGAGACTGGTGCAGTGGGATTCGTCTGGGATTGATGCAGGGCGATGGGGAGAGAGTGGGGCAGTGCAATTAGTCTGGGATTGATACAGGGCTATGGGGATAGAGTGGGACAGTGGAATTAGTCTGAGATTAATGCAGGGCTATGGGGAGAGAGTGGTGCAGTGTGATTAGTCTGGGATTGATACACGGCTATGGGGAGAGAGTGGGGCAGTGGGATTAGTTTGGGGATTGATACAGGGCTATGGAGAGAGAGTGGGGCAGTGGGATTAGTCTTGGGTTGATACAGAGCTATGGGGAGAGAGTGGGGCAGTGGGATTAGTTTGGGGATTGATACAGGGCTATGGGGAGAGAGTGGGGCAGTGGGATTAGTCTGGTATTGATACAGAGCTATGGGGAGAGAGCGGGGCAGTGGGATTAGTCCGGGATTGATACAGAGCTATGGGGAGAGAGTGGGGCAGTGGGATTAGTCTGAGATTGATACAGGGCTATGGGGATAGAGTGGGACAGTGGAATTAGTCTGAGATTGATACAGGGCTATGGGGAGAGAGTGGTGCAGTGTGATTAGTCTGGGATTGATACACGGCTATGGGGAGAGAGTGGGGCAGTGGGATTAGTTTGGGGATTGATACAGGGCTATGTGGAGAGAGCGGGGCAGTGAGATTAGTCCGGGATTGTTAAAGAGCTACGGGGAGAGAGTGGGGCAGTGGAATTAGTCCGGGATTGATGAAGAGCTATGGGGAGAGTGGGACAATGGGATTAGTCTGAGATTGATACAGGGCTATGGGGAGAGAGTTGGGCATTGGGATTAGTCTGGGATTGATACAGGACTATGGGGAGAGTGGGACAATGGGATTAGTCTGAGATTGATACAGGGCTATGGGGACAGAGTTGGGCATTGGGATTAGTTTGTGGATTGAAACAGGTCTATGCGGAGAGAGTGGGGCTGTGGGATTAGTCTGGGATTGATAAAGGGCTATGGGGAGACAGTCGGGCTGTGTGATTAGTTTGGGATTGATACAGGGCTATGGGGAGCACGGGGCAGTGGGATTAATTTGGCATTGATACAGGACTATGAGGCGAGAGCGGGGCAGTGGGATTAATTTGTGGATTGATGCTGGGCTATGGGAAGAGAGTGAGTCAGTGAGATTAGTCTAGGATTGATACAGGGCTATGGGAAGAGATTGGGCAGTGGGATTAGTCTGTGATTGATACAGGGCCATGGGAAGAGAGTGGGTCAGTGGGATTAGTCTGGGATTGATACAGCGCTTTGGGGAGTGAGTGGGGCAGTGGGATTAGTCTGGGAATGATACTGGGTTTTGGGGAGAGTTGAGGGTTTAGTTTGGGATTGATACAGGGCAATGGGGAGAGAGTGGGGCAGTGGGATTAATCTGGGATTGATACAGAGCTATGGGGAGAGAGTGGGACAAGGATTAGTCTGGGATTGATACATGGCTATGGGGAGAGAGTGGGGCAGTGGGATTAGTTTGGGGATTGATACAGGGCTATGGAGAGAGAGTGGGGCAGTGGGATTAGTCTGGGATTGATACAGAGCTATGTGGAGAGAGTGGGGCAGTGCAATTAGTTTGGGATTGATACAGGGCTATGGGGAGTGAGCGAGGCAGTGGAATTAGTCTGGGATTGATAAAGAGCTATGGGGAGAGAGTGGGGCAGTGGGATTACTCTGGGATTGATACAGGGCTATAGGGAGAGACTGGTGCAGTGGGATTCGTCTGGGTTTGATACAGGGCTATGGGGAGAGAGTGGGGCAGTGGGATTAGTCTGGGATTGATACAGGGCTATGGGGATAGAGTGGGACAGTGGAATTAGTCTGGGATTGATACAGGGCAATGGGGAGAGAGTGGTGCAGTGGGATTAGTCTGGGATTGATACACGGCTATGGGGAGAGAGGGGGGCAGTGGGATTAGTTTGGGGATTGATACAGGGCTATGGAGGGAGAGGGGGCCAGTGGGATTAGTCTTGGATTGATACAGAGCTATGGGCAGTGAGTGGAGCAGTGGGATTAGTTTGGGGATTGATACAGGGCTATGGGGAGAGCGTGGGGCAGTGGGATTAGTCTGGGATTGATACAGAGCTATGGGGAGAGAGCAGGGCAGTTGGATTAGTCCGGGATTGATAAAGAGCTATGGGGAGAGAGTGGGGCAGTGGGATTAGTTCCAGATTGCTGCAGGGCTATGGGGAGATAGTGGGGCAGTGGGATTATGTTTGGGGATTGATTAAAGGCGATGGGTTGAGAGTGGGGCAGTGCGATTAGTCTCGGATTGATACAGGGCTATGCGGAGAGAGTGGGGCAGTGGGATCAGTCTGGGATTGATACAGAGCTATGGGGAGAGAGTGGGACAGTGGGATTAGTCTGAGATTGATACAGGACTAGGGGACAGAGTGGTGCAGTGGGATTAGTCTGGGATTGATACAGAGCTATGGGGAGAGAGTGGGGCAGTGGGATTAGTCTGGGATTGATACAGAGCTATGGGGAGAGAGTGGGGCAGTGGGATTAATTCCAGATTGATGCAGGGCTATGGGGAGATAGTGGGACAATGGGATTAGTCTGGGATTGATAGAGAGCTATGGGGAGAGAGTGGGGCAGTGGGATTAGTTCCAGATTGATGCAGGGCTATGGGGAGATAGTGGGACAATGGGATTAATCTGGGATTGATAGAGAGCTATGGGGAGACAGTGGGACAATGGGATTAGTCTGGGATTGATACAGAGCTATGGGGAGAGAGTGGGGCAGTGGGATTATGTTTGGGGATTGATACAGGACTAGGCGAGAGAGTGGTGCAGTGGGATTAGTCTGGGATTAATACAGAGCTATGGGGAGAGAGTGGGGCAGTGGGATTAATCTGGGATTGACACAGAGCTGTGGGGAGAGAGTGGGACAGTGGGATTAGTCTGGGATTGATACAGGGCTATGGGGAGAGAGTGGGGCAGTGGGATTAGTTTGGGGATTGATACAGGGCTATGGGGAGAGGGTGGGGCAGTGGGATTAGTCTGGGATTGATCCAGAGCTATGGGGAGAGAGTGGGGCAGTGCAATTAGTTTGGGATTGATACAGGGCTGTGGGGAGTGAGCGCGGCAGTGGGATTAGTCTGGGATTGATAAAGAGCTATGGGGAGAGAGTGGGGCAGTGGGATTAGTCTGGGATTGATACAGGGCTATAGGGAGAGACTGGTGCAGTGGGATTCGTCTGGGATTGATGCAGGGCTATGGGGAGAGAGTGGGGCAGTGGGATTAGTTGGGGATTGATACAGGGCTATGGGGAGAGAGTGGGGCAGTGGGATTAGTCTGGGATTGATACAGGGCTATGGGGAGAGAGTGGGGCAGTGGGATTAGTCTGGGATTGATACAGGGCTATGGGGAGAGAGCGGGGCATTGGGATTAGTCTGGGATTGATAAAGAACTATGGGGAGAGAGTGGGGCAGTGGGATTAGTCTGGGATTGATACAGGGCTATTGGGAGAGACTGGTGCAGTGGGATTCGTCTGGGATTGATACAGGGCTATGGGGAGAGAGTGGGGCAGTGGGTTTAGTTTGGGGGTTGATACAGGGCTGTGGGGAGAGAGTGGGACAGTGGGAGTAGCCGAGGATTGATACACGGCTATGGGGAGACAGTGGGGCAGTGGGATTAGTCTAGGACTGATACAGAGCTATGGGGAGAGAGTGGGGCAGTGGGATTAGTCTGGGATTGATACAGGGCGATGGGGAGAGAGTGGTGCAGTGGGATTAGTCTAGGATTGATACAGGGCTTTGGGGAGAGAGTGAGGAAGTGGGATTAGTCTGGGATTGATACAGGGCTATGGGGAGAGAGTGGGGCAGTGGGATTAGTTTGGGGATTGATACAGGGCTATGGAGAGAGAGTGGGGCAGTGGGATTAGTCTGGGATTGATACAGAGCTATGTGGAGAGAGTGGGGCAATGCAATTAGTTTGGGATTGATACAGGGCAATGGGGAGTGAGCGGGGCAGTGGAATTAGTCTGGGATTGATAAAGAGCTGTGGGGAGAGAGTGGGGCAGTGGGATTAGTCTGGGATTGATACAGGGCTATAGGGAGAGACTGGTGCAGTGGGATTCGTCTGGGTTTGATACAGGGCTATGGGGAGAGAGTGGGGCAGTGGGATTAGTCTGGGATTGATACAGGGCTATGGGCATAGAGTGGGACAGTGGAATTAGTCTGGGATTGATACAGGGCTATGGAGGGAGAGGGGGCCAGTGGGATTAGTCTTGGATTGATACAGAGCTATGGGCAGAGAGTGGGGCAGTGGGATTAGTTTGGGGATTGATACAGGGCTATGGGGAGAGAGTGGGGCAGTGGGATTAGTCTGGGATTGATACAGAGCTATGGGGAGAGAGCAGGGCAGTTGGATTAGTCCGGGATTGATAAAGAGCTATGGGGAGAGAGTGGGGCAGTGGGATTAGTTCCAGATTGCTGCAGGGCTATGGGGAGATAGTGGGACAATGGGATTAGTCTGGGATTGATACAGAGCTATGGGGAGAGAGTGGGACAATGGGATTAGTCTGGGATTGATACAGAGCTCTGGGGAGAGAGTGGGGCAGTGGGATTATGTTTGGGGATTGATAAAGGGCGATGGGGAGAGAGTGGGGCAGTGGGATTAGTCTGGGATTGATACAGGGCTATGCGGAGAGAGTGGGGCAGTGGGATCAGTCTGGGATTGATACAGAGCTATGGGGAGAGAGTGGGACAGTGGGATTAGTCTGAGAATGATACAGGACGAGGGGAGAGAGTGGTGCAGTGGGATTAGTCTGTGATTGATACAGAGCTATGGGGAGAGAATGGGGCAGAGGGATTAGTCTGGGATTGATACAGAGCTATGGGGAGAGAGTGGGGCAGTGGGATTAGTTCCACATTGATGCAGGGCTATGGGGAGATAGTGGGACAATGGGATTAGTCTGGGATTGATAGAGAGCTATGGGGAGAGAGTGGGGCAGTGGGATTAGTTCCAGATTGATGCAGGGCTATGGGGAGATAGTGGGACAATGGGATTAGTCTGGGATTGATAGAGAGCTATGGGGAGACAGTGGGACAATGGGATTAGTCTGGGATTGATACAGAGCTATGGGGAGAGAGTGGGGCAGTGGGATTATGTTTGGGGATTGATACAGGACTAGGGGAGAGAGTGGTGCAGTGGGATTAGTCTGGGATTGATACAGAGCTATGGGGAGAGAGTGGGACAGTGGGATTAGTCTGGGATTGACACAGAGCTATGGGGAGAGAGTGGGACAGTGGGATTAGTCTGGGATTGATACAGGGCTATGGGGAGAGAGTGGGGCAGTGGGATTAGTTTGGGGATTGATACAGGGCTATGGGGAGAGAGTGGGGCAGTGGGATTAGCCTGGGATTGATACAGATCTTTGGGGAGAGAGTGGGACAGTGCAATTAGTCTGAGATTGATACAGGACTAGGGGAGAGAGTGGTGCAGTGGGATTAGTCTGGGATTGATACAGAGCTATGGGGAGAGAGTGGGGCAGTGGGATTAGTCTGAGATTGATACAGGGCTATGGGGATAGAGTGGGACAGTGGAATTAGTTTGAGATTGATACAGGGCTATGGGGAGAGAGTGGTGCAGTGTGATTAGTCTGGGATTGATACACGGCTATGGGGAGAGAGTGGGGCAGTGGGATTAGTTTGGGGTTTGATACAGGGCTATGAGGAGAGAGCGGGGCAGTGGAATTAGTCCGGGATTGAGAAAGAGCTATGGGGAGAGAGTGGGGCAGTGGAATTAGTCCGGGATTGATAAAGAGCTATGGGGAGAGAGTGGGGCAGCGGGATTAGTTTGGGAATTGATACAGGGCTATGGGGAGAGAGTGGGGCAGTGGGATTAGTCTGGGATTGATACAGGGCTATGGGGAGAGTGGGACAATGGGATTAGTCTGAGAATGATACAGGGCTATGGGGAGAGAGTTGGGCATTGAATTGGTTTGTGGATTGAAACAGGTCTATGCGGAGAGAGTGGGGCAGTGGGATTAGTCTGGGATTGATACAGGGCTATGGGGAGAGAGTGGGGCAGTGGGATTAGTTTGGGGATTGATACAGGGCTATGGGGAGAGAGTGGGGCAGTGGGATTAGTCTGGGATTGATACAGAGCTATGGGGAGAGAGTGGGGCAGTGGGATTAGTTCCAGATTGATGCAGGGCTGCGGGGAGATAGTGGGACAATGGGATTAGTCTGGGATTGATAGAGAGCTATGGGGAGAGAGTGGGGCAGTGGGATTAGTTCCAGATTGATGCAGGGCTATGGAGAGATAGTGGGACAATGGGATTAGTCTGGGATTGATAGAGAGCTATGGGGAGACAGTGGGACAATGGGATTAGTCTGGGATTGATACAGAGCTATGGGGAGAGAGTGGGGCAGTGGGATTATGTTTGGGGATTGATACAGGACTAGGGGAGAGAGTGGTGCAGTGGGATTAGTCTGGGATTGATACAGAGCTATGGGGAGAGAGTGGGGCAGTGGGATTAGTCTGGGATTGACACAGAGCTATGGGGAGAGAGTGGGACAGTGGGATTAGTCTGGGATTGATACAGGGCTATGGGGAGAGAGTGGGGCAGTGGGATTAGTTTGGGGATTGATACAGGGCTATGGGGAGAGAGTGGGGCAGTGGGATTAGCCTGGGATTGATACAGATCTTTGGGGAGAGAGTGGGACAGTTCAATTAGTCTGAGATTGATACAGGACTAGGGGAGAGAGTGGTGCAGTGGGATTAGTCTGGGATTGATACAGAGCTGTGGGGAGAGAGTGGGGCAGTGGGAATAGTTTGGGATTGATACAGAGCTATGGGGATAGAGTGGGACAGTGGGATTAGTCTGAGATTGATACACACCAGAGGTGCAGTTGGGATGTGTCCCATCTTCTCAATTTGTGGAAATGGCATGAACTCTATCCTAGATTGACGAGTTTAAAGTTTTCTCCTGCAACTAGGAATGTGGCAGGACTCTTTCTCAATTCTCGCGAATGGTCACTATCACTGTGTGGGAGATGGAGCAGCGCTGGACAGCACAAAGGGGCTGTTTATTGTTGTTTATTAATTGTCAATTGGCAATTCCTGTGACCCAGACCATTTCTGTCAGGAATGGGCTCTGAGGCCACGTCAGCTGCTCAGATGAATGCAAAACAACCTCATCACAGTGGAGATTTTCCCCAGTGCCTGGCCAACACTCAACTTACTTCAGTGGTAGGGAAATTACTGGAGAGAATTCTTCGAGACAGGATCTACTCCCATTTGGAAGCAAATGGACGTATTAGTGAGAGGCAGCACGGTTTTGTGAAGGGGAGGTCGTGTCTCACTAACTTGATAGAGTTTTTCGAGGAGGTCACTAAGATGATTGATGCAGGTAGGGCAGTGGATGTTGTCTATATGGACTTCAATAAGGCCTTTGACAAGGTCCCTCATGGTAGACTAGTACAAAAGGTGAAGTCACACGGGATCAGGGGTGAGCTGGCACGGTGGATACAGAACTGGCTAGGCCATAGAAGGCAGAGAGTAGCAATGGAAGGATGCTTTTCTCATTGGAGGGCTGTGACCAGTGGTGTTCCGCAGGGATCAGTGCTGGGACCTTTGCTCTTTGTAGTATATATAAATGATTTGGAGGTAAATGTAACTGGTCTGATTAGTAAGTTTGCAGACGACACAAAGGTTGGTGGAATTGCGGATAGCGATGAGGACTGTCGGAGGATACAGCAGGATTTAGATTGTATGGAGACTTGGGCGGAGAGATGGCAGATGGAGTTTAATCTGGACAAATGTGAGGTAATGCATTTTGGAAGGTCTAATGCAGGTAGGGAATATACAGTGAATGGTAGAACCCTCAAGAGTATTGAAAGTCAAAGAGATCTAGGAGTACAGGTCCACAGGTCATTGAAAGGGGCAACACAGGTGGAGAAGGTAGTCAAGAAGGCATACGGCATGCTTGCCTTCATTGGCCGGGGCATTGAGTATAAGAATTGGCAAGTCATGTTGCAGCTGTATAGAACCTTAGTTAGGCCACACTTGGAGTATAGTGTTCAATTCTGGTCGCCACACTACCAGAAGGATGTGGAGGCTTTAGAGAGGGTGCAGAAGAGATTTACCAGAATGTTGCCTGGTATGGAGGGCATTAGCTATGAGGAGCAGTTGAATAAACTCGGTTTGTTCTCACTGGAACGAAGGAGGTTGAGGGGAGACCTGATAGAGGTATACAAAATTATGAGGGGCATAGACAGAGTGGATAGTCAGAGGCTTTTCCCCAGGGTAGAGGGGTCAATTACTAGGGGGCATAGGTTTAAGGTGAGAGGGGCAAGGTTTAGAGTAGATGTACGAGGCAAGTTTTTTACGCAGAGGGTAGTGGGTGCCTGGAACCCGCTGCCGGAGGAGGTGGTGGAAGCAGGGACGATAGTGACATTTAAGGGGCATCTTGACAAATACATGAATAGGATGGGAATAGAAGGATACGGACCCAGGAAGTGTAGAAGATTGTAGTTTAGTCGGGCAGCATGGTCGGCACAGGCTTGGAGGGCCGAAGGGCCTGTTCCTGTGCTGTACATTTCTTTGTTCTTTGTTCTTTGTTGTTCAACCATCAAACAGCTGATCTGGTCATTATCGCATTGCCGTTTGTGGGATCTTGCTGTGCGTAGATTGGCTGTCCCATTTCCAACCTTATATCAGTGACAACAGTGAATCCTCATTGGATGTAAAGCACTTTGGGAGATCCTGGGGGGTTGGGAAAGTTGCTATAGAAATGCAAGAGCTTTTGGAATACTTTTCTCTCATTGATTCTGATGTAACTTGTCCTGTTGTTGCTTTGCTGTTGGCGGTTTCCTGTTGGCGGTTTGCTGTTGGCGGTTTGCTGTTGGCGGTTTCCTGTTGGCGGTTTGCTGTTGGCGGTTTGCTGTTGGCGGTTTGCTGTTGGCGGTTTGCTGTTGGTGGTTTGCTGTTGGTGGTTTGCTGTTGGCGGTTTGCTGTTGGTGGTTTGCTGTTGGTGGTTTGCTGTTGGTGGTTTGCTGTTGGTGGTTTGCTGTTGGTGCTTTGCTGTTGGCGGTTTGCTGTTGGTGCTTTGCTGTTGGTGGTTTGCTGTTGGTGGTTTGCTGTTAGTGGTTTGCTGTTGGCGGTTTGCTGTTGGCGGTTTGCTGTTGGCGGTTTGCTGTTGGCGGTTTGCTGTTGGCGGTTTGCTGTTGGTGCTTTGCTGTTGGTGCTTTGCTGTTGGTGGTTTGCTGTTGGTGGTTTGCTGTTGGCGGT